>NW_024412403.1:43402129-43455195 GCF_014898765.1 Herpailurus yagouaroundi | reverse complement strand
TGGAAAAACAAGGATGTGAAGAGCTAGAAGCCTCGAGGTGTAAGAGGAAGAAAACAAAGCCAGAAGAGATGAAGAAATACTCCTCCAAATGGCCATGGACAATTATTTCCCTTTCTTTTACCCAGATAAGAGATGGAGGTCCCATAATTTTTACCTTTATATTTTCCTCTATTATGTAATACTTTTCCTCATATCCCTCTTTTTTGCTTGTATAAGATATAAATGTATTACTTTTATCATGTGTTTTATTTATTCCTAAACCTATCTCTACAATCTGATGGCATTACACAGTAAATTGCAAGATGAGACAAAACTAGTCTATAGGCTCTTGGAGATAAGAAGCATACCCAGATCTACACTTACAAAAACAAACAAACCAAAACAAAAATAACAACAAAAGTAGGGGATTGCTCAAATTAGTAATCAATCCACAGAAATATCGCATGTAGCTGTGTTTAAAATATGTCTTCCAGGGGCGCCTGGGTGGCACAGTCGGTTAAGCGTCTGACTTCAGCCAGGTCACGATCTCGCGGTCCGTGAGTTCGAGCCCCGCGTCAGGCTCTGGGCTGATGGCTCAGAGCCTGGAGCCTGTTTCCAATTCTGTGTCTCCCTCTCTCTCTGCCCCTCCCCCATTCATGCTCTGTCTCTCTCTGTCCCAAAAATAAATAAACGTTGAAAAAAAAAATTTTTAAAAAATAAATAAATAATAAATATGTCTTCCAGTAAGTTACAAAAATGATACAATCCTTCACTCCAATCTGAATCCATGTCCATCTCCCATCAAGAAGGGGCCCTATTTCTCCTACCCTTGAGTTGGCATCTGCCTTTTGATCTGCCTTGGCCAACAGAATACAGCAGAACCAATGATACGTCAATTCCAAGCCTAAGCCTCAAGAAGTTTTGTGTACTTCCTCGGTGTCTCTTGGAATCCTAGCAGACATCATAGAAATAATCCCCGGATTGCTAACTAGAGGATAAAAGACCACATGGAACAGAAATGAGCCATATCAGCTGAAGGCATCCAAATGAGCCAGCTCCCAGCCAACCTGACATACACACATAAGTGAGCTCTGCTAAGACCAGAAGAATCTCCTAGATGAGCCCAGTTCAAGTTGTTGACTTGCAAAATTAGGGTGTAAATAAATAATTGTCATTTTTAGACACTAATCTCAGGGTAGTTTGTATGCAGCATAAGTTAACAGATTCATGGAAACTACTGCTTGCGCCCTTCTAGCAGGCCTGGGATCTGATCCCTATGACCTGGGAAATATGTCACTACTGGTCTCTTCTGTCAAGTTTGAATTGGCAGGAGCCTCAAGCCTACAAGACAAATCTATTAGATTTACGTTAAGAGGACCAGTTATGTGGTTCATCTTCTGCTGTCCTGAAACCACAGATCATACAAAGACAACTAATTATGTTAGAAGAAACTATTTTTCTTCACATTTGGGTTTTCATGGTCCAGGATTTGGTGTTATTATCTGTCAATTCTCATCTCCTCTTGGTCCAAAAGTAGAGTAGACAAGGCTAAGAGGGATCTTGAAGGAAGTAAGAGGCTCCTTCGCAGAAGAAATGATGACACATCCATTTTCAAGAGAGACTATATGAAAGATGAATCAAATACTAACCATATCCCCAGTGACAAGGTATGGCCCCAAAAAGGGGTGGGGGGAAAGACATATTTTTCTCACTTTGGATTGAATACAGAACGGATAAAGGGTATAGTAAGTCAGTGCAATGCCTCGGAGCAGTGACAGAGTAAGAGTCTGACAGTGATGTCTGGCTAAGGAAGGAAAAGGTTCCGCAGAAAAGGTGGGCACCATGGTACCCAGATATCAGGAAATATGTTGGTGAGGATATATAAAGTACTTCCTGAAAACACCAAGAAATAACCAAAGGCAACATGTGCAGAGGGTAAACCATGAACAGAACTATTACAGTGGTCATACCTGGATGCACAGGGTGGAAGTAAGTTCTGGAGAAATCTGTGGTACCTTAAATATTGCAAAACATTAAATTTGGGAATGCCATTGAAAATAACGTCAAGTATTAACAAAGTCTGGGAAACAGGCTGTGAATCAGGTTTCTGATTTTCAAGATCAACAACTTGCCAACAACAGTGAGAAAACCAGTGATTTCTTGCCTCTCGAGGAAACATGAACTGTCTCCATATCCTCTTAGCCACTTCAACCTCTCCTGGCTGCCCTGTCAATCTAGCTAACAACGCCACAGTCGGTAAAATGAGCCAGTGTCCCCCCATGGTGAAATGTTTCCCTCAGTTTCTAATTGGGCCACGCTCTCGTCACTATCAGTGCTGCTCTCACAGGAAAGCGATGGCTGAGCCATCCAAGCAGGCTGCTGGCATTCCCATCGCGTGACTTGACACCCACAGCAAGAAGGCCACCCGCACAGATGCCAAACGAATGCTCTCAACCTGAAAAAGACAAGGATGTTTTCATTGGCCTCTGCAATCAGCTTGTCAAGTTGGAGAAGAGGAAGTCGGGAGAGAAAAGGAGAAAGAGCCTTCCAGAGTACCCTCTTCCACACCTTCTTGTCAAAAGAATTGTAACTTCTCTGTTTGTTTACTAACAAGGATGCCAAAGGCTTCTTCATGCTTTGGGTTTTACATATTGATAATATTAGAAGGGGGGAAAAGGCAAAGAAAAAAGATGGGGATTTTTTTTTTTCTTCTCTTCTTTGCCTAACAGAATGTCATCAAAGAACCGTGACTTATTACTGGGGAAGGTGAAGTCATTGCTGACATGACCTGAGGAGATTTTTCTCTTTGGAAATAATCACACCTACGAGGTGTCCTGGACATGCCCAGGTGTTATATAGGCCCGTTTTCAAAATTCTCTTTTTTAAATACAACTAAAATTGGCAGAGGAAAGGATCTGGGGTTTCTCTGCTTTTGCAATACATAATAATAATATAATTTTTTTTTACATTCTTCAACACTGGACTCCAGAGTGATTTAAAACACACTGAACTCACAGATCCCTTTGTACAGTACTGAAATGTACCAGTTGGACAGACACACATGTACAGGTAAGATTATTACAGTTTCCAATCAAGAAATAGCAGAGTTCAATTTCAATTTTACCACCATCATTCTGTTGGAGCCTTTAAGAATCAATGTATTTCCAGACACAGAAAGGAGCCACGTGTTGATATAGGATACAACTATCCTCTGCCTATCAGAGAGAGGGAAAAGTTGAGAATACAGATTCCTGGACCCAGAGTGAACCAGCATTTCCACGAATGGGTTACAGTTACCAGTACTTTAAATAGTTCCCCAAAAGATTCTTGTTAAAATAACACAGATGCAGTTTGCTATACCTGCAATTGGGACGTCGTCAGACACCATGATGTTATTAGTAGCTTCTTTCTGTTAGTTTGTTTTGCATTTTTTAAAAATGAAATGCCTGTGTTCGCAAGAGCTATGTGAGCTGGAGAAGACAATATCGTTGCCTTCTAGAAGCTTTACAATAGATACCGCTGATGCATATGAACGTGTAAAAAGCATATTTGCCGCCAAACGAGTGAGCTCTAAGTCACTTGATAACTGAAATGAAACTGGCAGTTGGTAGTGGGAAAATTAACTCTGATTTAACCTTCCCCAGTGAGGAAATAATTCCCCCAGGAGGACTTCAGTGTCCTCTTCAAGGTGATGGGGAAGTGTGCTTGACACGTTTGGCCATAAAAGGCTTAGAAGATGTAATGGACAAAAGGACAGTGGGCTCACAGAAAGAGTCTCGAAGGAGAACAAAGGGAGATAATTCAGCAGTTATTCACTGCACAGGGCTTTGAAAGGTTCACGAAAACGTACAGTGGTGGAAAGGATCTAAAGAGGGACCAGAAGACTCGGATCTCGTGGAGATACCAAGGTTGCCCTGGGGGAATATTAGTGCTCCTACCCTGATTTCTACCAACCTCCCAGCTACACCAAGTGTTTTTAATAATAACAACATCCTTTAGTATGGACAATCAACATTTCTCTACCCTTAAGTTAACAATGAAAAAATCATCTTTAGAAAATGTTACCATTTTTATTGATCTGCAATATAAATCTAATTTTGAAAATATATATGCTGGACACACAGAGCTTCAAGACAACCCCCTTCACTTTCCTTCTCATTGACTAAGTCCCTTCTAAAAGGAAATAATGCTTTTGCTCTAGTCCTGGCTTAGAAAAATTTCTCCTTCTCTTTAGGATTTTGCCTCCTTCATCAGAAACATTCCAGTTGGTCTATGTGACTTCAATGATCATATAGCTAAAATATTATACTTTTATTATTCTCAGGCTATAAAATATTAACACTCTGTTATCACCAAACCAAAACCCCAGATCATCTTAATTTGTCATGAGACTCTGCTTGTTCTGATTTGATCTCTTGATAGTTGCTAATCTTCTGATAGAGGAAAAAACATTAATTCCATAAATGGGCCTCTGGTGATCAGGGGCTCAGAAATGCAAGCTTTATTTGTTAGCAACTCCATTCTCAGCATGAGTCAATTTTTCTCTTTGCACATACCACAAATTCTATCTCTGTTTCTGTGCCAGCTCCTGGCAAACACCCACACCACCCTCACTCACTATGATCAAGTTAAAATGTGTATCAAAATAAACCCTAAACATTGTAAAGCCTCGTAGAAAATTTTCTTCATCTCTATTTTTGTGAGTTTTGCTAATACTGTAAATTTTGTTTTTAACTGATGGATGCCATCCTGTGGGCAAACTTGGTAATACTGAGCCATTGCTAACTTGCCTCTGGTCAGCTCTAATGCAATTAATAATAGGTAAGCATGCATTTTACATCCCACTAGCATTATGTTCTAGCATTGGGCTAGAATAAACTCAGGATGGTCCCCACCAAAAACTCTGACTCCCATTGGTAATTGCAGCCTAAGCCACTTATTGAAAGGCTGCTGGCCAACTCAGTAAGGGAACTGGTTTTGTTCCATGGATTATTATATTTCCTACTACAAACACAAAATCTTGTATCTCCATAACGTCCCCCTGAAAAGTCTGCACAGTGATTTCTTCCCTTCAAAAAGAAGAACGAAAAAAATATGTGAGGTTATATCTCAGTGAGGTAAGAACTCAATTCTGTTTTATAACTGAGCTTACTGCCCACCTCACCGAATGAATCAACCTGATTAGCTGTCGAGTACAAACTGCTGAGAGCCCACCACGGAGCGGTCACCTTTACACTTAACAGCACAGGAAAATTACAATTTCAAAAAAAAACATTTAGTCACTTACTCTAAAATAGCAAATCCAGTCATTGTCATGAGTGTTGCTTAACACAATTTCATGCCCTCTCAGCCTTGCTGAGCTGCGTTTTCTCTTCACTGTCTTTGCACCGGGGAAGGTGAATGATTAAAGCTGGCAGCTTCACCCCAGGCAGCTGCCTATAAGTCCCTAAAAAGCCACAGGAAGTCTGCTGTCTTAGAGGTGCTATGAGAGGAAAGCGACAAGCTGGGAGTGACACTTTCGAGTAGCCATATTTGTGCAACAGCATTTATCCCAGGTGTAGGTAAACTGTCCATTGTGCCTGGATTCTAAGTTTATCCGCTTTCTTGTATACTCCAAGAGCATTCTGGTGATACCACCATCATACATGACACATACCTCCTTGTACTAAACAATTGGAATGTTTTTCCCATCTCCACTTATTAGATTATGAGTTCCTAGAAAGCAGGAAAAGTCTTACACAACTTTGAGTCTTTCAAAAACCAAAATAAAAAATGAGTAGTACCTTGTAAGCATTCATTATTTAGTAGTTTACTTTAAAAAGAAAGAGGGGAGTCTGGGTGGCTCAGTCGGGTAAGCGTCAGACTCATGGTCATGATCTCATGGTTCATGAGTCTTAGCCCCACTGGGGTTCTGTGCTGACAGCTCAGAGCCTGGAGCCTGATTCGGATTCTGTGTCTCCCTCTCTCTCTTCCCCTCCCCCACTTGCACTCTGTCTCTGTCTCTGTTTCTCTCAAAATAAATAAAAAGGAAGGAAGGAAGGAAGGAAGGAAGGAAGGAAGGAAGGAAGGAAAGAAGGAAGGAAGAAAAAGAGGGACACCTGGGTGGCTCAGTTTGTTGAGCAACTAACTCTCAATTTTGGCTCAGGTCATGATCCCAGCACTCTGGGATCCAGCCTGGAGTCAGGCTCTGCGCTGAGTGTGGAACATGCTTAAGATTCATTCTCTTTCCCTCTGCCCCTCTCCCCTGCTCTCTCTTTCTCTCTCTGAAATTTAAAAAGAAAGAGAGAGAGAGAGAAGCTGCTAAGCATAATATAGTCACTTCTTGGTTAGGGAGTATCTCTCTAAATTGTCTGATTGCATCATAGAAAATCAATTATGCTAATTTTCAAAATTGTCAACTTCCCCCATAACAAAGAAAAATCAAAACCTTAAACAAGAAACTATTCAATACTGTAAGCACCCAGCTCACCCAGCATACAGAAGAGAGACAAAAAAAATAAAAGATTGAGCAAAAGCGAAAGAATGGGTGACAGCTAGAACATCAGTTTCATTTGCTACTTTACGTGGTTAGAACAGGGTTTTCCAAGCTTGGCGTTATTAACATTTTAGGCTGGATAACTCTTTGTTGGGGGTGGAGTGGGGCTCTGTCTTGTGCATTGTGGGAACTTCAGTAGCATCCCTAGCCTCTACCCATTAGATACCGGTAGCACCTTTCCCACAGATGTGACAACCAAAAAATGGTTCCAGACATTGCCAAATGTCCCCTAGAGGGCAAAATCATCCTGGTAGAGAACCATTGGCTTAGAGTTAACCTGTACTTAAGATGGACTCTCTGAAAGAAAGAAAGTATACAATAGATTTTGGCATCATGGACATATTCTATTCAGTTGATATCTTTCTGCCTTTCACTCTGTGTTTTGGAATCAAATTAAGAATGTAAAGCAAAGGGTAAGACTATTGGGTCCTCAAGATCACCAACTCTTAACTGCATTAAACATTCCTAAACAGAGGACACTGCTTCTCAGCTCAGGCCTCAATGCTTTGCAGCTTTGACTCACTGAAAAACCTGGACTGGACATGTAACCATCATATTGAGTCAGGGCCACTCAATGGCTAAGGTAAGATTTTGAGGATCTCTGGATCTAAAAAAATTTAAGAAATTTCATATTAGAGTTATAGAAAAAGGTTAAAACACTACGTGACCAATAATGGCAATTTTAGTTCAAACCAGCTTTCAAAAGTGGGGAGAAGTGTTGATCATGAAAATGGAATTTTCTCAGATACAGCAGGCCTCAGAATCAGCAAATCTATGACTATGAAGGAGGGATACTGTCCCTCCTTTTTTTCTTCTCCCTTTCAACTCAACCATCTATAGAGTGGATCTTTCTTTCTTTCTTTCTTTCTTTCTTTCTTTCTTTCTTTCTTCTCCTCTCTGCCTTCTTGAGGTTCATTTTTCTCATGGTATAAGGTATACATTTCCTGCTGTAAATCCATCAGGAGAAGGAATCTAACAACTCTTCCCGAAAGAGTCCTGGAACTCAATCAAGCTAGACCACTGAAGTCATGCCCATCCTTGAACCAGTGTCTATGGCTATAAGATGGAAACATGTTGACTGGTTCAAGCCATCCAGGGTTATGCCTGGGTTGAAGGTAGAGTGAATAGGTGAGCCCTGGATACAGCCCAGGTAAAATCTGGGTGTTATTTGGAAGGGAAAAGGAAAGGAATGAGTTCTAGAACTGCTACTAATACTATCTGCTACTACAGTTAAAATTTTCAATGTTTACATTGAAAAATAACATTTTAAAGCAAAAGTTACAACATAACATATTTTGCTATTTGCAAGATAATTATAGGATTAGTATTTTGAAATAAATGTCACTTCATAATATGCTACATGGATGTGGCTTAGCAACAAACACAAGTTTGAAGTGTAGGATGATCATCTTTCAATCCTTTACTTTATGTATGTAATTGCATACTATTTCCTCATTTTCAGGTTATAGCAAAAGCTGTAAACTTGAGCTTGGCCAAATGGCCACATGAACACAGGCAGCCCTCATCACCAGCACCACCACTATCACCATTGACACGGTTTCTATACTCCTTTTGGTCCTTTTAGTTTTATTAGGAAGCTTTCAAAGACACTCACAAAATTAGAAATAAGTTCACGTTCCAATAATGAAATGAAATACAAATAACCCTGCCTACAGTGTATTCAGAAAAGTAAACTCCCTGTTAGGGAGAATTACTTAACAATTTCCAGGAAGGTAAGTGCACACTGCAGTAAAGAGCTTTAGAGATTGGAGAAAGGCTAAAGTTAAGCTGAGCTCCCTGGAGGATTGTAGAAGCAGTTTATTTTAAATATGCTAAAATGTTAGGGTATTATCTTTCTAATAAGATGAGATCAAAGAGGAGTCAACAAACAGAACTGAGAAAATAGATGCCGCTTCAGAGTTCAAAAGTTCAATAGCATGTGCCTTCCAGCTTCCTGCTGACTTCTTGCGAGGGTTTGTCAGAATGTTCAAGAATTTCAGGAGAGTTTGGAGAGAAGCCAAGGAGGATTTCTTTGATATTTCTAAACATAAAGGCACCCTCTGGCTTCCACATGGACTATGTTCTAAGAGTTTAGGTTGCGAGGTATTTATTTAAGATTCAGTTTGCATTTTCCCTAGAGACAACCAGATAGCTAAAACTACTGTAGCAAAGTTCTGTCCTGAGAATTTTATGAACATTCAATGACGCTGCAGTATTCCTATTTGAAAATGCATTCTGAATCTCAGCTTGGGAGGACAGGGACATATTTTGCATCAGAGTAGGTCTTCAGTTTAAGTCCCTGCTCCAGAAAAGAAAATAGGTTAAAATATGGGAAGGATAGGAAATCTAAAGGTGAAAAACACTGGAATTTAGGGAGGAGGAAATATTCCTCTCTCTTCACTCTCCACCCTTTGACCTGGCTCTGGGCCCTTCTCAAACTAGCGTTTGGGAAGTTTGCTTTCCTATCTCACCATTTATAATATTATACTTGCCTCATCTTCCCTGCTTTTATTTTGTCGTAAAACAAAGACATTAGCATTTTGAGATTTCATAAAGGTTTATATTTTAGGCAAAAGTAGAGAGCAGCTATTAAAAAGACTATCTCCTCTTTCTCCCTTCAAAATGACAAAACAAAGGAAATCACCCCAAAAGAAAGAGCACGAAGAAACGACAGCCAGGGACTTAGCCAACACAGATACAAGCAAGATGTCTGAAACAGAATTTGAATCATGATAATAAGAATACTAGCTGGAGTTGAAAACAGATTAGAATCCCTTTCTGCAGAGATAAAAGAAGTAAAAAATAGCCAAAATGAAATTAAAAATACTATAACTGAGCTGCAATCATGGATGGATGCAACAGTGGCAAGGATGGACGAGGCAGAACAGAGAATCCATGATATGGAGGACAAACTTATGGAGAATAATGAAGCAGAAAAAAAGAGGGAGACTAGCAAAAGAACACGATTTAAGAATTAGAGAAATCAGTCACTCACTAAAAAGGAACAACACCAGAATCATAGGGGTCCCAGAAGAGGAAGAGAGAGAAAGGGGTAGAAGGGTTATGTGAGCAAATCATAGCAGAAAACTTTCCTAACCTGGGAAAGACACAGACATCAAAATCCAGGAAGTGCAGAGGACCCCCATTAGATTCAACAAAAACCAACCATCAACAAGGCATATCATAGTCAAATTCAAAAAATACTCAGGCAAGGAGAAAATCATGAAAGCAGCAAGGGAAAATAAAGTCCCTAACCTACAAGGGAAGACAGATCAGGTTTGCAGCAGACCTATCCACAGAAACTTGGCGGGCCAGAAAGGAGTGAAAGGATATATTCAATGTGCTGAATCAGAAAAATATACAGCCAAGAATTCTTTATCCAGCCAGGTTGTCACTCAAAATGGGAGAGATAAAAAGTTTCCCAGAGAAACAAAAATTAAAGGAGTTTTTAACCACTAACCACTAGCCTTGCAAGAAATTTTAAGGGGGACTCTCTGAGGGGAGAAAAAATGAAAAAAATATATATATGTTTATATATAGATAGAATATATATATTATATATGTATATTTTATTATATATATATAGAAAGAGAGAGAGAGAGAAAGAGAGAGAGAGAGAGAGAGAGAGAGAGAGAGAGAGAGAAATAAATAAATAAATAAATACCAAAAGCAACAAAGATTAGAAAGGACCAGAGAACACCACCAGAAACTCCAACTCTACAAGCATCATAATGGCAATAAATTTGTATCTTTCAGTACTCACTCTAAACGTCAATGGACTCAATGCTCCAATCAAAAGACATAGGGTAACAGAATGGGTAAGAAAACAAGATCCATCTATATCCTGTTTACAAGGGACCCACTTTATTTATTTTTTAAAAATTTTTTTATGTTTATTCATTTTTGAAAGAGAGAGACAGAACACAAGCAGGGGTGGGGTGGAGAGAGAGGGGGACACAGAATTGGAAGCAGGCTCCAGGCTCTGAGATGTCAGCACAGAGCCTGACGTGGGGCTCGAACTCATGAACTCACGGCTCATGACCTGAGCCAAAGTCGGACGCTCAACTGACTGAGCCACCCAGGCGACCCTCAACAGACCCACTTTAGACCTAAAGACACCTTCAGATTGAAAATAATGGGATGGAGAACCATCTATCATGCTAACGGTCAACAAAAGAAAGCTGGAGTAGCCATACTTATATCAGACAATCTAGACTTTAAAATAAAGACTGTATCAAGAGATGCAGAAGGGCATTATATCATAATCAAGGGGTCTATCCACCAAGAAGACCTAACAATTGGAAACATTTATGCACCAAATGTGAAGGCCCCCATATATATAAATCAATTAATCACAAACATAAAGAAACTCATCGATAGTAATACCATAATAGTAGGAGACTTCAACACCCCACTCACAGCAATGGACAGATCATCTTATCAAAAAATCAACAAGGAAACAATGGCTTTGAATGACACACTGGACCAGATGGACTCCACAGATATATTCAGAATATTTCATCCTAAAGCAGCAGAATATACATTCTTCTCCAGTGCACATGGAACATTCTCCAGAATAGACCACACACTGGCATACAAATCAGCCCTAAGTAAGTACAAAAAGATCGAGATCATACCATCATATTTTCAGACCACAACACTATGAAACTCGAAATCAACCACCAGAAAAAATTTGGAAAGGTACCAAATACTTGGAGACAGAAGAACATCCTATTAAAGAATGAATGGGATAACCAAGCAGTTAAAGAGGAAATTAAAAAGTATATGGAAGTCAATGAAAATGATAACACCACAACCCAAAAACTTCTGGGACGCAGCAAAGGCAGTCATAAGAGGAAAGTATATAGCAATCCAGGCCTTCCCAAGAAGGAATAACGATCTCAGATACACAACCTAACCTTATGCCTTAAGGAGCTGAAAAAAGAACAGCAAATAAAACCCCAAACCAGCATAAGACAGGAAATAATAAAGATTAGAGCAGAAATTAATGCTACTGAAACAAAATAAACAGTAGAACAGATCAATGAAACCAGAAGCTGGTTCTTTGAAAGAATTAATAAAATTGATAAACCAGTAGCCAGTTTGATCAAGAAGAAAAAGGAAAGGACGCAAATAAATATAATCAAGAATGAAAGGGGAGAGATCACAACCAACACAGCAAAAATAAAAACAATAATAAGAGAATATTATGAGCAATTATAGGCCAATAAAATAGGCAATCTGGAAGAAATGGACAAATTCCTAGAAACATATGCAATACACTACCAAAACTGAAACAGGAAGAAATAGAAAATTGGAACAGACCCATAACCAGAAAGGAAATCGAATTAGTAATCAAAAATCTGCCAAAAAACAAGAGTCCAGGGCCAGATGGTTTTCCAGGGGAATTCTACCAAATATTTAAGGAGGAGTTAACACCTATTCTCTTGAAGGTGTTCCAAAAAATAGAAATGAAAGGAAAACTTCCAAACTCTTTCTATGAAGCCAGCATTACCTTGATTCCAAAACCAGACAGAGACCCCACTAAGAAGAACTAGAGACCAATTTCCCTGATTAACATGGATGCAAAAATCCTCAACAAGATATTAGCTAACTGGATCCAACAATACATTAAAAAATTATTCACCACGACCAAGTGGGATTTATACCTGGGATGCAGGGCTGGTTCAATATCCTCAAAACAATTAACATGATTCATCACATCAATAAAAAAAAGGACAAGAACCATATGATCCTCTCAATAGATGCAGCCAAAAACATTTGACAAAATACAACATCCTTTCTTGATAAAAACCCTCAAGAAAGTAGGGATAAAAGGAGCATACCTCGAGATCATAAAAGCCATATATGAACGACCCAACACTAATATCATCTTCAATGGGGAAAAACTGACAGCTTTCCCCCTGTCAGGAATAAGACAGGGATGTCCACTCTTGCCACTGTTATTCAACATAGTATTGGAAGTCTTAGCCCCTGCAGTCAGACAACACAAAGAAATAAAAGGCATCCAAATTGGCCAGGAGGAGGTCAAACTTTCACTCTTCACAGATGACATGATACTCCATATGGAAAACCCAAAAGATTCTACCAAAAAACTGCTAGAATTGATTCATGAATACAGCCAAGTTGCAGGATATAAAATCAGTGCACAGAAATCAGTTACATTCCTATACACCAACAATGAGCAACAGAAGGAGAAATCAAGGAATCAATCCCATTTACAGTTGCACAAAAAAAAAAAACATAAAATACCTAGGAATAAATCTAACCAAAGAGGTGAAAAATCTATATGCTGAAAACTATAGAAAGTTTATGAAAGAAATTGAAAAAGACACAAAAAAAATGGAAAAAGATTCCATGCTCCTGGATAGGAAAAACAAATATTGTTAAAATGTGGATACTACCCAAAGCAATCTACACATTCAATGCAACTACCAAAATAATGCCAGCATTCTTCACAGAGCTAGAACAAATAATCTTAAAATTTGTATGGAACCAGAAAAGACCCCGAGTAGCCAAAGCAATCCTGAAAAAGAAAACCAAAGCAGGAGGCATCACAATCCCAGACTTCAAGCTATACTACAAAGCTGTAACCATCAAGACAGTATGTACTGGCACAAGAACTGACACTCAGATCAATGGAACAGAATAGAGAACGCAGAAATGGACCCATAAATGTATGGCCAACTAATCTTTGACAAAGCAGAAAAGAATATCCAATAGAATAAAGACAGTCTCTTCAGCAAGTGGTGCTGGGAACACTGGACAGCGACATACAGAAGAATGAACCTGGACCATTTTCTTACACCATACACGAAATAAACTCAAAATGGATGAAAGACCTCAATGTAAGACAGAAAGCCATCAAAATCCTCGAGGAGAAAGCAGGCAAAAACCTCTTTGACCTGGGCAGCAGCAACTTCTTACTCAATATGTCTCTGGAGGCAAGGGAAATGAAAGCAAAAATGAACTACTGGGACCTCATCAAAATAAAAAGCTTCTGCACAGCCAAGGAAACAATCAGCAAAACTAAAAGGCAACTGACAGAATGGGAGAAGATATTTGCAAATGACATATCAGATAAAGGGTTAGTATCCAAAATCTATAAAGAACTTATCAAACTCAACACCCAAAAAACAAATAATCCAGTGAAGAAATGGGCAAAAGACATGAATAGACACTTCTCCAAAGAAGACATCCAGATGGCCAACCGACACATGAAAAAATGCTCAACATCACTCATCACCTGGGAAATACAAATCAAAACCACAATGAGATACCACCTTACACCTGTGAGAATGGCTAACATTAACAACTCAGACAACAACAGATGTTGGCGAGGATGCGGAGAAAGAGGATCTCTTTTGCATTGTTGGTGGGAATGCAAGCTGGTGCAGCCACTCTGGAAAACAGTATGGAGGTTCCTCAAAAAAACTAAAAATAGAACTACCCTACAACCCAGCAATTGCACTACTAGGCATTTATCCACGGAATACAGTTGTGCTGTTTTGAAGGGACACATGCACCCCCATATTTATAGCAGCACTATCCACAATAGCCAAAGTATGGAAAGAGCCCAAATGTCCATCGATGGATGAATGGATAAAGAAGATGTGGTATATATGTACAATGGAGTATTACTCGGCAATCAAAAAGAATGAAATCTTGCCATTGGCAGCTACATGGATGGAACTGGAGGGTATTATGCTAAGCAAAATAAGTCAGTCAGAGAAAGACGTATATCATATGATTTCACTCATATGAGGACTTTAAGAGACAAAACAGATGAATATAAGGAAAGGGGAACAAAAATAATATAAAAACAGGGTGGGGGACAAAACAGAAAAGACTCATAAATATGGAAAAAAACCGAGGGTTACAGGAGGGGCTGTGGAGGGGGGATGAGCTAAATGGGTAAGGGGCATTACGGAATCTACTCCTGAGATCATTGTTGCACTATATGATAACTAACTTGGATGTAAATTAAAAAAAAATAATAAAACATTAAATTAAAAAAATAAAATAAATAAAACAAAAATAAACATTACAAAATTTTAAAAATAAAATAAAAATAAAAAAATAAAAAGAGTATCTCCTCTTTTACTTTTTTTTTTTAACTTTGACTCATGGAGATGAGTAAAAACCACCATGAATTTTAAAAATACTAACTTTTCACAATGTTTTAGGTAATAAGTGGCTGTAAGAGGCACCTTCCTAGCCTTATATTCATAAGACAGTTACAAATCTTCCAACATTGCCAGGCCTCTAAGATGTTGTTTAAATCACAGGAGAATATAGATTAATAATGTATTACCCATTTCTATCCTGGATTTTAAATGGTTAAAAGTCATTGGTGTTGCATAATTCAGAGCTGAAATGTTTTAAAATTGGATATTTGATATAACTGTAAATAGATAAAGTCAAGCAAGTCAGGAACTGGTTATGCTAATTTGCCAATGGGTTGGTAAGAAATAGCCAAATGAGACAAGAAATGATCCTTGGGTAAAGAAAAAAAATTTTTTGAAGAAAGGACACTCGTGTTGCACAACAAAAGAAAAAAAAAGTGATTAAGAAAAATGATTGTTTTACAGAGAGAAAAGGTGACTGAAAAGAAAAGGGCAGGATATTTCTCGTTCTTTTTCTCACAGATGAGTACTTGGCAAGCACCATACAGATTTCAGAACTGTCAAGACAATGAGAACAAAGTAGATGATTGAACTTGGCTTCCATCCGTAGGACTGGGGCAAGCATGCCTGGAATTGATACAGAAACATTATGGATGACATACACATCATTAGCCAGCCACCATGGGCTGTGGTTTGGCCACTTTCAAAATCCGGAGTTTGCTGTCTTTGGGGAAGGAGTGGTTCTTTCCCAACCACTGAATTACTGTTACCAGTTGTTTCACAGTAATAAGCATTATTGTTATTTTCTCAAGAAAGTGTTCCTATATCTGCCTTGTATTAAAGAAATTATCGGGAATTCTAGAAAAAGGGCATGTGCCAGGACTGACAGTCCATGAAACTAATCCAGGAAAATCACAGAAGGGAGGAAACTAATGCAAACGATACTCATGTAATAACTGTAAGGAAATTTTTTCCTCTTCCCTACTCCAAAAGCACTCCCCAGTTTAAGGGCATACAATAACTTAATAATTTTTTAAAAATCTTGGGGAATTCGTTCACTGGAAAACTTTCTGAAATTTTCTGTAACCTACAGAACTTCTTATCAAAAACAACTAAACAAAAGCTGGCTTTCCACAGTCAACCAGAAGCTACAGGGAGACGAGAAAGGACTTTTAGATCTATTTTATTATTAGATGGAAACCACCAGATGGCACTATGTTAGGTTTCATCCCGGTAATAATGTGCTTGTGGTCGGACCTTGGGGAAATGCAAGATAGCACGTCGGTGTAGTAGGAAATAATTAAACATGCCAGTAAAGCTTGTTCTATTGCTGAATTTGTGACTATGATCATTTCTTTGCTCTCTACCACCTGCAGTGTAGAAATCCAACAACCACAACACTCTGTGCTACTAACTGCCTAACCAGAAAAGGAAAGAACCACTTTGGGTAGGTGGGAGGGGAGCATCTTGTGGTTGTTGGATCTCTGCACTGTGGTCGGCTGATGGCGAGAAATGATCTCAGTCACAAACACAACAGTGATATGGGCATCTCATAGTTTATCTAAATAATGTTTAGTGTTTCACATTGTGTACTTTACAGACATTATTTCATTAATCCTGAAAATATCTCTGTGAAATAAGCAAGTAGAGATGTTGTCACTATCTGTTAAAGAGAACTTTTCACCAAGCAACAATTATAAGAACTCGTGTATCGACAAAACATACATTCAGAACTGTAATTCTGATATTTAATTATTTAATTATGACTTGATAGTGGGGGCTGGGGAATGTAGCACCTGTAAGTGGAATTAAACTCTACACAGTGCCGTGATGTGTAGAGCATCACAAAGTAGTTCAACACAGTACCTAAAGCCCTGACAAAATAACTAATTAGTTTTGTGATTTTCAGAAGTTCATTATAATCTCTGGTCCTAAACAACTATATTGTGAAATTAGTGGGGTTGAATTAGATCTACATCGTATCTGCAGTACAGTGAAGTGTTTACAAGTATAGACTTTGGAGTCAGAAAGACTCCAGTTTGAATTCCTGCACTGTCACTCAGCTGTGTGAACCTGAATATGTATTTAACTTTTTGAACATGTTTCCGTACCTTTAAAATGAGGGTAATAATAAAACCTATCTCAATTTTCTTGTTTGGAGAAATTAAGTGTGCTAAATAAAATGTTTATCATAGTGCCTAGCCTATACGAAGGAGTCAATAAATATGAACTATTATTATTAGCAAATGAGGTTTTACCTTAAGCTATTAAGGGGATTCTTTTCTTGGATTTCACTTATTGGGCTAAACATGCTCTAGATTCTATAGCTGATCTAGGCTCTGCCAACTCATCACCTAGTGCTACTTAGTGTTTAATAAATTTAGTAATAGCTTACTTTGTCAGCTCTCTCTATACCTCCTGTTTTGAAAGGGGAGTGAGCAGGTCTGGCCAAAAAGGTAAGGCAGATATCCAGAAATGCAAAACAAGTGACTTAATCAAAGTCACAGCTGGTATGAACGTCAGAGCTTTCTCTAGTTTGAAAAGTTTTTGACTTGCAGTCATGTCCTTGGTCCAGGCTGCATCTTGCCAACCCAAGTAATATTTCAAAGGTTGATTTAGATTTGGCTGCTCAAAGCATAGATCACTAGTCCAATCTTCATGACATTACCAGCCCAGGGCCAAGATTCTACCATTCTTAAAAGTTATAGCCATAGCAAAGCAGTGGTACATTGCTAAATTAAAATGGAGAAGGAATTATTATCCACATGGAAGTATATTTTAGTTATTGCACCAAATTTAGATCAACTCAGTTTATTTGGTGGTATTTCTCCATAGATCTGTGTTTTGGAACTGGGAGAAAAGTTCAAAAGTGGCCCATTAGGGTCTAAATCATCTCTGACAAGAATGTAATATCCAGCTTCTCTAATGTGCCCACTAAAGTACCTATGAAGATTCCGAAGAAAACATGTAACAAACATAAAAACTTGAAACCACTATTTAAATCAGAGGCTGACTAGAATTTTTGCTCTGTGTCAGAGTAGGGGATAGAAATGAAAATCACAATTAGTACAAATCCCAATGTGGTAGATATGTGTTTCAAAGATGATCAAACCAATTTAATCCATCCCAGGCATTTCTACAATGTCACTTTGATGCTCCTTCTTCAAGAGGTGGGGTTTATTTCTCCTTTCCTTGAATATAGACCTCCTTGGTATTTGCTTTTAACAAATAAAATATAGAAGAAGAGACACTGTGTGGCTTCTGTGGGTAGGTCAGAAAAGTCAAAACTGATTCCACCTGGCCATTTGTCTCTCTCTTTCTATACTTGTTCTTTGTAATTCAGTCACCATGTTGTGAGGAAACCCAGGCAACTACTAGTTTGTGTTCTGGCCAAAGCACCAGATAACGTCTATACCAGCAGCCAGTGAGGTCAACCACTAGATACATAAATGAGTGAATCTTCTGATGATTTCAGTCCCCCCACCCCATGACCAGACTCTGAGATATCTCAGCTGAGGCTGAGTGGATCAGGGATGATCTACCCTAATGAGCTTGGCCCAAATTTCATATTTATAAACACAATAAATGTCGTTTTATGCCACTAAATTTGGCAGTAGTTTGTTACACACCAATGGATAACTAGAAGACCCGGACACACATTTTGTCACATAAAAGAGAGGGATCCCACTGTTCTTATGTTGGAATCGGAGATTCTGTGTTCTCTCACCATCAGTCCCATTGTTCAGACAACCAGCTTCAACTGGACAATTGGCCTGCTCTCCCTCCATTGGCACAATTATCATTTTTAGAGTTTAGCAGAATATTACAACAAAATCAATTAAGTAGCATTCACTAACATTTATTGAGTGATTATGATTAAGTAGGCAGAGTGCTAATTGTGTGACTGAGTGATTTTGCCTGTAATTTCTCATTTAATATCCTCAGCAATCCTGTGATGTATTTAAAACCAGTACGCTTAACCACATGCAAATTTAAAACCATTCTCTTCAAGTCTGGTATGTATGAGGAGATAAAGACTTCATTGGGAGCCCCTTGGGAAGTAATGACAAAGAGAACATGTTAAAATGAAACCATATGTCAAAAGTTATGCGATGTAGTCAAAGTTTTACTCAGAGAACCAGAGTAAAATATTCTCAGAGTAAAAATAATAGATTTAAATGCTTTCACTTTAAACAAACAAGGAATAAAAATAAGTGAACCAAGTATTCAATTCAGTTTATGAAATCAATTTAAGGAAACTGGAATGGATTATCATACTGGTTAAAGCATAGATTAAACAAAATAGAAATGCTTGAGGTATAAAAAAATACAAAATAAACCTATGAGCAGTGTATCATGAAAGAAACAAAAGTTGCAAATATTGGGGTAGGCTAATTGGTAGGAAAAAAACCCTTAAAGTTTCAGTCATTTAATAAAACCTTATCGATTGCTTACACCATAATCTAATGAAATGATGATGGGAGTCAACAGGGCATTGCTTCACAAACTTAGCTCCTTCCACTTTATGATGCCACCATCTTGAGCATATAAACTTTTCCAAGGATTCCCTCAAATAGGAAGAGTGAATAATCGTTCGTGGGCGACTTTTATGGTCTATACCTAAAAGATGCTTTAACACTTCTGCCCACATTGCTATCACCAGAATCCAGTCATATAGCTTTCTCTATCACAAGTCAGCTAGGAAACTTAGTACATCAATATGCCTAAAAAGAAAAAGAAACGGGTTTGGTGAACATATAATATTTTCCCTGCCACAATCCTTTGTGGGTCAAGAAATATCCACTTTGTTTTTTCATCCCACAATGTAAAACAAACTCATTTGCTCCCAAGGAAAACTGAAAATCCTAAGCATTTATCGTAATCATTCAAAGTTCAAGAACTTCCGATGATGTAAAGTCCCTTTTAACTTGCCTCATATTTCTTCTCATGGTCTGGCAAACCAAAAAGAGAAATTATTGGCTTCCTTCTGACACTGACTGCACAATGGTGGAACAAGGACAATGTTACTACAATAAACATTCCCATTCAGAAAGGAGAATAATGGAAATCACAAAACACTGTTGATACATAGCAATTCTGAAATCCTATGGGACAGATATTACAAATCTGATTATGTTCTTTGGAAAGAACACCTCCATCCATTGTTCTTTTGACTCCTGGCCTTCTGATTTGGGAGAGATGATTCACCCATGTCAAAATCCTCTGCAGCTGTGTTTAAAACAAATTTTGGATATTCTGCTCACTCTGGAGGCAGGAAAACTTTGGAAACCCACTTTATGCTCATTGAAGGCTGACGTTCCAATAGTTAAAGTTTAGAAAGAGAGTTATAGTCCTGGCCTATTGCTTTTTCAGGCTTCTAAACTATTTGTTACCAACTGATATGTTATCATCAGGTCGACTAGTATGATGTACAGCAGACATCCATTCATGGACAAAGTCCTTTCATGGACACACTTCACAAATCTGATGTATTTATTTGCTTGCTTTTTTTTTTTTTTTTTTTTTTTTTTTTTTTTTTTTTTGCCAACAGGCCACTACAACCTTAATGGCTGCTTTCTTGAGTCTATAAAGCTTGACTGGGAAGACTATTTTCAATTGGCTTCTTTTGCTCACAAGCTTTCTCAGTCACATATGGCATCAAATCTTATATCCAGTTGTTTCAGAGCTAGAAACAGGGAGCTTTTCCAACTCCTCAAGGATCTCTTTTCTAGACTTTCTCTATTTCCATTACTTATGCTTATAAGTTGGCCAATTCTTTCCTGAAGTCACTTTATCTTTGTCAACCTTAATTAATACGAGCCAAACACTAACAATTTTATTCTTTTAGTTCACTTTCCCTATGCCTGTCAGCTGAGCAGGCATATGGTCTGCCTCCCAATATGGCAGGTTATAGTCTTACCACATGTTCTGTCACTACTTTATACGCATTGCCATATTTCTAGCCTTCAGTGTCTGTTTCTTTGAATTCCGTCATCCAAATGCTGAACAACTGCCATGTATTTTAGATGTTCATAATAGCCACAGCCGACTTATGACTAAATTAAATTAGGCTGTTGCTTGGTAAAAAATAAATAAATAAATAAATAAATAAATAAATAAGCCTGCAAATCTCAGTGTTTAACATATCATGCTCCAAAGCAGACTGACAACACAGTTTCTGCTGCATGCAGTCACTCGGCAAATGGACCTTGTTTGAGCGCCACTCTCTTCAACACACATTTTCACAATCAGTCTAGCATAATCAGCCAGCTGAGAGAGAGGGACAGTGAGAATGACTGGGCATGAACTTAGAGAATACACGTCTGCTGTTAATTGGCTTAAACTGAAATGGGCCCATCCCTTTTGCTCAAATTCTATCAGCTGGGACTAGTCTTACTGTCTCACCTGAATGTGAAGATCTGTGAAGTATATAGTTGAGTTGTGGACAAAGGCAGAGGAAGTAGATTTGGTAAACTTCTGACCAATATTTCCAACTAAAGAAAGCACATACATCTATTGCTGTTACACAGCTTACAGTCTAGACAGCAAAGAAAAGGCAGGGAAACTGAGCTGCTCAAAAAAAAGGGTGGGAATTCTTACCAACAACAAATATTTGTGGAACAGATATTTAAGAGTGTGATCTGGACAACTAGAACGACTGTACACAAGGCCTTGATACCTAGTGAGAGAAACAGAAGATAAAACTGTTCCCTCTGGAAGAACAGAAACTAGAAAGAGACACTCAAGTTCCAGCAGACTGGATCACCAAAGACAGAGTAGAACCAAAATATTCTTGTTTCAATTTAAGGCATGTAAGTTTTTAAGCAGGCTTATTTATTACCACGTTTTATCACATTCTTGTAACACTCCCAAGACCAGGATTGGTTCTGAACTAGAAAGAACAGCTGAGTCTATACATGGGGGGTAACCGGCCAAGTGTGTATATATGTAGAGATAGAAACCAAAACACTATGCTAATGAGCCTGGAAAAAAAAATCGGAGACAATGTTAGAGGGAAGAGAAGATCTATGGAAGATGGAACAGGTACTCAAATCTCTCTAGTCCCTATCTTTTTGGAAATGTTACCAATGCTGAAGAATCAAAGGAGACTAAAAAAACATAATGCTATCCTCAAGGGACAGCTTACATTCAACTGTAAGGCAAAGACTAATTGAGGAAACAGTACTCAACAGCACTCAATGGAATCAGCCCATTTCTTCATGTCCCCATTGGTTTCCTTCTATAATCATTCAAATCTGTCTCTAAAGTTTTGACAAGAACATCAAAGAGCATTAGACATTTTAAAGGGCACCAACTTTTATTTGGGGAGAGGCTGTACTAAATATAAAATAATTTTTCATGCTTCGAATCCCCAGTTCAGCTCCCTATAGAATGGATACTCTTCTCTACTTCGGCATCCAGGCATTTTTCCATTAACATTTGTTCTACTAATTAGAAAAAAGAATGTGCATCAAAAATAATGACTTGAAGTAAACAGGTCTATTTTATTCTGTATTTTATGAATGATATTATATTCTCATATGTTGTGGCTTGCAGTAATTATGTAATCTATTCTGCACCAGTAAATGGTGATTTATTTTTCTGAAGCTTTAATATGATTCATTTTGGTAGTAGTTTAAGTAACCATTAGTTAATGCTTTGCTGCCACTGACCTCAGTAGATTTTTTGGTAAAGGTTTATATAGCATTTATAGGTCACAAGAATGCCAACAGTGTTCATTATGGTCATTTTCCAAACTACCTGACAGCAAAATGTTTTCCCTCAACTCATTTGTATGTATATCCCTTAATTAATGCTTCACCTCATGCCAAATTATAGTGAAATTCTTGTCACTTTACATGCAGCATGACATTTACACAAATATCCACTGAATTTATCATGAGCAATGCACATAGAATTTGTATCCTGTGGCTTGAAGGCAGACAAACCATAAACCTGGATCCAAATACCTGCAGACTGAAAAGCATTAGGGAAATCAGAAACCAGAGAATCTTTGCAAAAGTGGAAAGTGCCTTATTTGCCATTCTCAAAGGCATCATGACTACTAACGGATGTTAACAAACATGCCTTCTAAAACCAGTGTAAAAACTCTTGTATGGGGCATTTTTAGAAGTTAGTTTTTTGGTATGGGAAATATTCCTCATCTGAAAAACAGGTGGGAATTTTTTTTTTTTTAATTGCAAAAGGTGTTTGAAAGACTCTTAAAGGCTCAAAAATGGAGAGGTGCATCAATCCATTGTGAAAGATGTCCTGTCTGCAGATGAAGGCTATTTCAATGATGCCTTTTGACTGTTAGGGGAATAAATATGCATTGGGGCCATAAAAGAGTTCAATGAACAGAATTCAAAAATTTTAGATCCAAACAAACTTGTGAGTTAGGAACAATAAAGTGCTTTCTGTTATCAGTTTGTTACGTGAGATGCACCTAATATAAGAATGTTCCAATAGCCTTACTTTATTTAATGTCTTAAGCACAACAAAGGCTTAGGGTATAGAGCTTAAGAGCATAGGCTCTGGAACTAAGTCATTTGTATCTTGGTTCTTCCCCAACTCACTGTGACACTTTGGGCAAATGATCTAATTTCTTTGTTGCTTCAATTTCTTCATTTAAGAAGCAGAGGAGGGCTTATAACAATAATGACCTCATGAGTCTTATGAAGATTAAATAAGTCAAAACATATAAATAAGTTTAGAATGATGCCTGGCACATAGTAAACATACAAGTTAGCTATTACTCGTATTCGTAATTTACAGTGAGGTGACATCAGAGATGAAGTGACTTCCAAAGTGCAAACCTGCCTACTGGCCATCATGGCCCCCTGAATTCTAGATCCTCCTTCCTTGGTGGCTTTCCCCTGAATCTTCTTATACAAATTGAAATAAAAACAATCTGGGTTTCAGCAATATTTTGAGTTTTCAATTCCATTCATATTCAAACCATTATTGGCTAGTCCTACTCTGTAAGTAAATTGCAATAATTTCCCAAATCACAGAATTTTTCCCCAGCCTTCTTTTCCTTTACCCTAAAGTGTCTGAAAGCCTTTTTTAATTGAAATACAAACAATTACGACTTAGACAAGGATCCAGATCACATTTTTCCTAGATACCCCGCCAAGGATCAGCACTTACTCCAAGAAGGACTAAACCTCAGAGACTAATGAATCCCCTTTTGTGACCCAATCTCAAATCGCTGGATGACATGTTAAGGATTAAAACTCTAAGCCCTACAACTTGGCATCACATGCAAACGAAACCAGGACAATATGTTAATAGACCATTCACCCTGAAAATATCGGACCCCAAAATGTTGGACCATAAAGATGCTATACAGTTAAAGAAGCACAGTATAAAATCATACAAAAATGGCAGATCAGGCTTCAAGCTTTGGCTTTACCTCAACCTACCTTTCTGTTAAATAAAAAAGTTTGAATAAGTGATATTTAGGTCTTTAAAGATTTAAGTTTCTAGTACTATTGTGGTTTATTTTTGTTTGGGGGGTATATGTCTAAAGACCCTATGTCACTACGTGGTGATCTCACATATATTTCTCAAATACTTTAAACAAAATGGTTTTCTCTATGAAAGAAAAAAAAAAAAACATGGCTCTCCAAGCAGACATTAGTTTAAAAATAATTGTTTAATAAAACAAACTATTATGCAGAATACTCATTAGCTGAGGTTTTCACATAGGAATTTTTAAAACACCTACCTAAAGAGAAAATTTAATTTTGCTGATAAGATTAGATCAATTCATCAGTTAGCTATGCAATGGATATGTTTCATACACGAGGGAATATCGCTAAATGATCTTAAAGAATTTTTTTTTTTAAACAAGAGGTCCTGCTACATTTCCTTAGGGGAAAAAAAAGGCAAGGCCATTGTTAAATGTTCTAAAATTTATTGCATGTCTTTATAACATCAGTGAAATATTTGCCATTTATCAAAATTATTAAGATGAAGTCATTACCCTTATGACAGTTTAACAATTATTCTTTTTTATATTTTCAAAAATGACAGATTCTCTTTACAAACTGACTTTCCTTTTTGTAGGCTATGCTCATCATATGATATGACAATTAATTGCATTTAAAACATATTCAGATGGTCCTAAAATGGTAAATGTTGCTAACTCTGGGAATATTCTTTTCTGCGATGGTGCAATATTCCTAGGGGAAGTCCACTGAAATCATACTCAAAAGAATTTATACAACATATACAGACATGTCCTGCTAGAATTCAGGCACTGATGGTAAAAATGAGCAAATATACAGTGACATATGCCTTCTGACTCACTCCAGGTAAGGGAGAAAATAGAGATTATGGAGAACAAAGCATGAGAAAAAACAGCTAAGTTCTCCATAAATATATGTTATTATAGATTAAAAGAAAGATGTTTAAGCCTGGAAGAACTTAAGAAGTAGACAAGATTAAAATGTTCCAATCAAGTAGTATGGAAATCCCTCTAAATATTTATAACCTGTATGCTAACAAAAATTAAAGATTTTTATTATTAAGTCCTAAAATCTATTTGAGTGCTAATATTTTATAAACCTACAGTAGACTCAGGAGTTAAGCATCCTTTTGAGGAATATTCTGATAGCTTAACCTGAGATACCTTCTTGCCATATCTTCACAAGGCCTTTTCTCTGTGCACACATGGTGTCTTTCCCTCTTCTGATAAGGACACTTGTCATATTGGATGGGAGCTCGCCCGTATGACCTCGTTTAACCTTAATGACCTCCTTTTAAAGGCTCTGTCTCCAAAGACAATCACAATCTGTGGTATACTGGGGGGTCAGGACTCCAATATATGAATTTTGCGGGGACAGATTCTGTCCATAACTGAATCTATGCCTCAAGAATCACTGTTTTCCTCGGTTTTTCTCAAAGATGTTTAGAACTAAGCAGCCCTTTGTGATGACATTTGCTGGAGGGTGGACCAATGTCTCACCTACAATGTTTACCGACAGTATGAAGGCTCACCCACTCAACGCTCGCTTGTCTTTTGGCTGATGTAAGACAGCTTTAGTTGCTGTTAAGGAAACTGGGGACTTTAAATTTACCACTGGCTTAAAATAAATTTACTACTGGCTTGATAAATTTAATCTGTCCCTCAGACTGAAGTGTTTCAACTGGGGAGAGGCCAGAAACAGGAAAACAGGTTAGAATGAGGACAGGAGGTAAAGAACTGGAAAAGAAAGGATACAGTCAGAAGCTATTAGTGGATATCTTAGTTGGACATGCTGAGCTTTCAGATGCAGGAAAAGAAGATGGAATGAAAAGTGGCCTTGGTAGGAGTATAGAAAAACTGGTCCAGCTACCCAGGGAAGACCAGATCACAGTTCCTTTGCAGGGGACTCAACAATGTGGCAGTGGAATTTTGACAAAAGAAAATATTTAAAAGTCAAAATAGAACTGAATCTGGACATACTCACTGGCTTTAGAATGGTGTTTCATGAAGCTCCGGGGTCCCGCAGAGGAGAACAAAGGCAGAGGGACGTGGGCACCATCCATTGCCAAGGCTCCACTTTCACTCTCAGTAGAAATTTATTTAAAAATAGGATTTGTTCTGACTTTACTCTCCAAATTTTGAAAACCACTAGACTACACAATATTTAAATTCTCTTTCCCTTAAAAATTTCTGAAATTCCAAGTCTCAAAATGTATTTTAAGACCCGAATCAGAATTTTCAATGAGTAGCATCACAGCCCTTTTCAACAAAGGATTCTTAAAGTCCCTGTTAGTTGAATATCTGGTCTGAACTTGGTCTTAAATTTGAAACTATCATCTCCATATTTGTGATGGAAAATGGAAGTTTAGGAAATAAATTTATTTCCCTAAGTAACATCACTCATAAATAATAAATGTTCTCTTAATTATCAGATTAAGGAAAAAGATCTACTATTTTATACTTTATACAAGTAAAATTGCATTTAAAAGAAATTCAAGTGCAGCAGGAGGAGTAGGTGCTATAAATGTAAGGGACAGTCTAACCTTTATGATACTCATGGAGGTGAAAGGGGTGCCTGGGTGGCTCAGTTGGTTAAGCATCCGACTTTGGCTCAGGTCATGATCTCGTCGTTTATGGGTTCGAACCCTGCTTCATATTCTGTGCTGACAGCTCAGAGCCTGGAGCCTGCTTCGGATTCTGTGTCTCCCTCTCTTTCTGCCTGCCTCTCTCTCTCTCTCTCTCTCTCTCTCTCTCTCTCTCTCTATCTCTATCTCTCCCTCCCTTCCTCTCTCTCAAAAATAAATAAACTGGAAAAGAAAATAAAATGAATAAAAAACAAATGAGATGGGGGTAAATGTGACAAGATGGACTGTGAGTTGGGAGATGTATGTGGCTGAGGAGGGATGGCAAGCAGGAGAAGGTCTGCAGGGATCCTCTGGCATAGGGAAGGACAAGGGCTATGAGGCTCAAAGTCCCAAAGCTCCCACCAAGCAGGTTACACTTCCCATAGTAACTCTGGGCTCACAACAATCCTGATTTGCCATACCCTAAGAACTTGGTACCATTTACAGATCACACAGAGACAACTTTTTGCTCCTTTAACTTTCATAAGGAATATAAAATGCAATTTTAAAAAAGAAGAAAAAAAGATAAAAGAAATAAAGAAATAAGGAAGTACCATCAAATAAGACGTATCTAAATAGTCACATGCACATGTGCTTCCTAAGCACTTGCAATCTAAAGCACATTTCTATCTGGTCCCTCAAGTCTAGCAAAAAAAAAAAAAAAAAAAAAAAAAAAAGGAAAGAAAAAAGAGAACAGATCTAATAGCATTTAAAAGAGAACCAAGTGAAAAACTACTGTCAGATACTACATGATTTCTACTTGAAAGTGAATGTCAGATTGCTGCAAACTGGCTCCGAAAAAGCTCACACTACAAAATTGACATTTCATTCCTAATTGAGCTTTCAAGACAACAGAATATTTTCAAAGTCTGATTCCTATTTTAGGCACTTATTTTTCCTCTGCATTTTTAACATATCGAGATACAGTAAAGTTAATGAGGTCAACAGTATCAATGTCTGTGATCAAAGTACTAACCAATTAGTGTTTAAACTAGAGAATGAATGTTTAAACTACATTTTCCATGTACTCCTGACTATCAGAAATTGTCAGCCTGTGAGTATATTCCTTCTACCATCAGATTTTATGCCAGCTACTAATTTATCTATGATGACTGCTAGCATGTTTTGAAGTTTATATAATTAACCCTGCACTAGTGGGTGATACTTAGCAATACGGATCTTGAATTCATTTTTAATAAATTACAGTTTAGTGAGAGAAGCAAAGATTACATTCAGCCTTGTTGAGTACTTTACTGCATTGATTAGGTTCTAGCCACAAATTGAGCCAGGTTCTCTCACTGAATAAATCCATAAATTTTTCTACAGCAAGCAAGGACTCAGAATAATTCAATTGATAATTCTTTTCAAATATAATCTTCTTAGTATTTTAATAATTTTAATATTTGCAAACATCACTAAAATCTTTCCTGTGAACACTGTGTTGACTTTTTTCCTGATCTCTCCCGTCTTTCTCTCACCCACATTCCTTCTGTCCAAACAGCTTTCATGGAATAAAGAAGACTCAAAATTGTAGGAGAAAAGCATGATACTACGCCTCGTTGATGACATTTGGGAACTCTAGGGTCGGTCCATGTTTATCAGCCTCAGTCAGAAGCTGTTCTAGAATTTCTAGAATGGGCTTGGGCAAAAAGTAATGGAAAAGACCTCTAGAACTTACACTTAGGCTATATTTCATAGTGATTAATTTTTTCATTTGCCCAGGCTCAGGGCTAATGCTGATGAAGACAGATTTTACAATTCTCTCACCCCTAAAACCACTGCGATTGCCATCACTACCTCCCGCCGCCAAGAATCACGTGCCAATGAGAACTTTTGGCAGAGATTGCCAAATGACAGTAAAAGCATAGCGAAGTTAAGTGTCTGTGTTTGATAGCAACAAATGAGCAAAGCAGGAAAGTGAATCAAGACAGTGGGGTAATTACAAGCACAACTGTGATTGGTGCTTCCATAGAAAAGTCCAGGATATAGTGAGTAGATACGAAAACCTAACCCAAGCTACAAAGTCAAAATGGAATTTTTCTAAGGAAGCAGTTTAAATTCACCTATGTGTTCTACACGTTAACCAAATGCAAATGAGTTAATTCAACAAAATTTCTTGAACTTCTATGTGCCAGGCACCCTTCTGAGTGCTGTAGATAAAGCGGTAAATAAAATAGATAGAAATCCCTTCCTCTATGTAATTTACATTCAGAACTAAAGGACAAAAGATTAATCAGCAGGGTATGGGTTTTATCATTCATCATTAAGGAAACAAATCACTAGGATGACGCAAATGCATTTCTATGGAATATTCTGCAGCAGTTAGAAATAATAAGCATGCTTTACTGAAACATGGATAGATTTATTAAAAATCAGTATTAAGTTAAAAAAAAAAAAACTGAGATGTGGCACCTGGGTGGTTCAGTCAGTTAAGCGTCTGACTCTTGATTTTGGCTGAGGTCATGGTCTCAACGGTTCATGAGATCGAACTACGTGTTGGGCTCTGCGCTGAAAGTGCGAAGCCTGCTTGGGATTCTCTCTCTCCCTCTCCCTCTCCCTCTCCCTCTCCCTCTCCCTCTCCCTTTAGCCCTGCCCCCTACTCTCTCTATCTCTCTCAAAATAAATAAATAAACATTTAAAAAGTAAGATATAAAATGAGCTCTAAAACATAATACCATCAAAGTAAATTAAAAACACCTCCCACGTAAAACAACCCTATCCATGTTACAGGGATTTGTACATATCTGTTTCAAACCATTTAGCACAGGTGACTGAGAGAAGAGGGGAATGGGAAAGAGAATCTAGAACAATGAGGGAAGTAACAGTGAAACCGAACAATAGGTGGTAATAGTGTGCCAAGACCTTTGAGATATGATTACATTAGTTCTTTGAAATCAATATTCCAAAAACAAAAGGAAAAGAAAGACAGGAGATAGGCATTGTTCTCTATTCATTATCACATCTCTACTTTAGTTACTTTGTAACAGATCCAGTATAAAAAAAATAGCGTGACCACACATTTTTAGTTTTCCCTGAAGATGAGTAATAAACTGGCCAAAAATTAAATTCAAAACTGCAATTGCAAAGAGCAGGCCTTCCACATTTCGTGAAGACAAAATACAGGGATGCAAAAATAGTTCACTTCTTGGAAGTGGGCATTAACTACTTCCACATTTATGGTGTGTTTATTGTGCAGAAATCACTTTCCAAAGTGATGAATTATTGACCCTTCATCTACAAAGTGTCCCAGTTATCCTCAAGGAGAATACAGACCTATTATCTAAATTATTCAAAAAATGTAAGTTGATTGTCTTAATTACCTCTATAATTCATGAAAATGCAATTTTGTGGGTCTCTCTAAATAAAGTTGTGCATGCATTTTTAGGAAATTGCTCGGTATCTTTTTTTTTTTTTTTTTATTGCGAACAGGAGTACAATTCAGGATACAGTTTTCTGGACCGCTAAGGGAAAGTCAGTTATAACACAAACATCGAAGCAGTGGCATCGAACAACTAGGTCATTCTGAGTCATATTTCCTGACTACCACTGTTTTTCCTGGGGTTCACAGACCCAACTAGTGGGACACTCTTAATTAAAGGTGGAAGAACTATTCTGCCCCTGAGTAGCTGGAGGATTGGAGTTCCTATTGCCTTCTTGTAAGATAAGTGTATATATCTATTGCCTACTTAGCTAGTTCCTCATTCTATTTTACAGCTGATTAAAGATGCAAAAGATTAATGTTGAAAAAGGCTGATTCTGCCACCATACAAAAAAATCCATTTCCTTTCATTTGGTTTTAGATCTAAAAGTCTTTGAATGGTATAAAATACTCTAACAAGATTTTCCTGTCCTTTTCCTGTGGGATCTAAGCCTATAAGTTCTGAAATAAGGGAAGGGAAACTAGCAGAAATAAAAACAAAAAGTCCTGAGCAACCTCATCTTGTGAGATATTCTGACCAGTTTTAGAAGCTGTCCCAAGTTAACAGCTCTCAAATTTTTTGGTTCCAGATTCACTTCACATTCTTAAAATAACTATTGGATACTCCGACTAGCTTTTATTTATATGGGGTATATCTCTCAGTAATTAAAGCTGAGCACTTTTTGTTTTTTATTTATTTTAAAGCTGTGAAGTTTTTTAAAATGCAAGAATGGGGGCGCCTGGGTGGCTTAATTGGTTAAGCGTTCAACTCTTGATTTTGGCTCAGGTCATGATCTCGTGGTTTGTGAGTTCAAGCCCCGCACTGGGCTCCAAAATGACAGCATGGAGCCTGCTTGGGATTCTCACTCTCCCTCCCTCTCTCTCTGTCTCTCTCTGACCCTCCCCTGCCAATGCTGTCTCCCTCAAAATAAATAAATAAGCACTAGAAAAAAGAAACTATTTTTAAAAATGCAAGAATGTACAAGCACACATTGTATTAGCTGTCAGATGATGATGTCATCACACATCATGTACCGCTGGAAACTGCCACTGAACGCTGATGTGAGGATGAGTGTGAGAAAGGCAAGTAATGCCAGAGTATTGTTAGGGAGATAGTTTTGACCTTGAAAATCTCCAAAGTGTTTTAGGAACCTGTAGGAGTCATAGACCACATTTTAAGATCCACACTTAATGAATTAATGCTGAGATAGATTACTAAGAGAATTACATAGCTTTGCATACAGAAATGTACTGAATGTCTTTTTCCCCCCCAAAGTAATTAGGGTAGGACCAGATAGAAGCCAAAAAAGAAATGTGCTTGGGGCACAATGAAATAAGAAAAAAATAGATATCCTGGTCTTTGTCCCTGGTTTCTGGTACAGAGCTCCTAAAACCTTCGTAATTTCCTAAGTCATAAGAGCACCCAGGAGCATCTTTTGTTCTGATATCTGGACCTTGATTCTGGTTCCTGGTTCCTAACACATAATTCCTAAATCTCTTGGAATTTCCTGGGTGACAGGAGTGTCTTTTTGTTCCAGTGAGGTGACTTTTGGTGAGTTCCTTAATACCATCAGGATGGACGCTGATCAGCAGAAAGACCAAGTGATAATTAGAAGCTTGGAACTTTCCACTCCATTCTCCATCCTCCAGGAAGGGGAGAGAGGTTTTAGACTTGATTAACGGTTGATAATGACTACATAATGAAGCTTCCCTAAAAATCCCAAAAGTACAGAATTCTGTAGGGCTTCCAGGTTAGTGAGCATATCCACATGCCAGGAGGGTGTCTCACCCCAACTCCATGGAGACAGAAGTGCCAGGACCCTTCTTGACCTTATTCATGTATGTCTTTATCTGGTTGTTCCCCTGTGTACTTGATCATATTCCTTACTATATAGTAAGTCAGTCCATGTGAAGTTCTTCCCTGACTTCTGTAAGCTGTTCTACCAAATGAGCAAACCCAAGGATGGGGTCATGGGGACCTCGGAATTGTAGCCAAATCAGACAAATTGTCAGTAATATAAAAACTCACTATTTGCAACTAGTATCTTAAGTGGAGGGCAATTTTATGGGACTGAGCCTTTAACCTGTGGGGTCTACCAGGACTGTCAGGACTGAACTGAACTACAGGACACCCAGCTGATATTGAAGGATTGGTAGGTGGAAAACCCTCACATCTGGTGTCAGAACTGCCATGAATGTTGCTGCAGTGGTGAGAGAAAAACGGAGTTTTCCCTATACAGGTACCTTCCCAGTGATGGCACTCAGTTCTCTCCACACCCAGGAACCCACCCCATCCTTCTGCCACCAATTGCCAGCCAAGGCAATCACCTATGCTGACCTCCTCCCTTGCCTCTCTCCCTTCATCTCTTAAACCTACTTCCTTTTGCACTATTTCCTTCCAGATCCGTCCTACCTAAAGAAATACAATAAACTGCTTTTATTTACCTGTTTTCCAATGTTTACTTATTTTTGAGAGACAAAGGGAGAGAGAGAGAGCGTGCGCACACGAGTTGGGGAGGGGGAGCAAAAAGAGAAGGAGACACAGGATCCAAAGCAGGCTCCAGGCTCTGAGTTGTCAGCACAGAGCCCAATGTGGAGCTTGAACCCACAAACCATGAGATCATGATCTGAGCCAAAGTTGGTCACTTAACCGACTGAGCCACCCAGGAGCCCCTACCATAAAGGGCTTTTAAATAAACACTCATTGACAGATGGGAATAACATGTATTTGAATTTTAAACTGAGACCTTTAAAAAATGGCTTTAAGCTAAAGGAACAAATTTCTATTGATAAAAATTCTCGAGGCAGAGATTAATGGAAAATTTCACCTGGCAAGAATTTTTTTCTGGCGAAAAAGTCATGCCAATAGCAACCACTTTTTTCTGAGACACAAGAACAACCCTGGCTTGAGAGATGCTTTGATGCTTTCAAACATCTACAAATCCAGCTCAGTGCCTGGCAAAGAGCAAGTCCTCATTAATGTTAAAGTGAATTCCACTGAATTCACCATCAATCTCTTGTGTACAAACAGAAATATCTGAAGGCTGATGGAACTCCCTTAAGCTATTAAGCTGCAATCTACTGTTTTCAGTGCATGAAAATGCACTTTCAGTGCAGTTGCAAAGTCAATTTCCAAAGGTCCTAAATTTAAAGATTTAGATAAATGAATCCATTTTTTTCATTCAATTCTTCCTTTCTCCTTTCTATCCTCCTCCCCAACCCCCACTTTTTGCCCCCAACAACTAGTTATTTTGCACTGTCTTAATTCGGACTGCTATAACAAAAATATCATAGTCTGGGGTGGCTCAAACTAGAAGTTCAGGATCAAGTTCAAGTGCTGGCAGATTAGGAATCTGGTAAAAACCCACTTCCTGGCTCATAGATGGCCATCTTCTCATTATGTCCTCACATGTCAGAAAGAAGGAGCAAGCTCCCTGGGGTTTCTTTTTGATAGCACTAATCCCATTCACAAGAGTTCACCTTCATGACCTTACCAACTCCCATAGGCTGATGTCCTAACACCATCACCTTGAGGGGCAGAATATCAACATAGGAATTTTGAGGGGATACAGTCACTCCAGAAGAGGCACCTGCTATGTGCCAGGTACTGTTCTTGGACTGTTTGGACTATTATTAAATAAAACAGATTTCCCTGCAATGGAGGTGCTTACTAATTTTTTAGATAATGACACATTATCTTAAAAACATGTTAAATAAGTCAACTATATGATATTGAAGTTATTTTGTACTTTGTTAACTTGTTGCTACTGAAACTTTGTTTCCTAGAATCACCTTCCATGTATGCTATTGGTTAGGGTTAGTATAAAGTCAAATTTGTGAGAAATGAGGAAGGTGGACATAGACTTCTCCAGAGGATCTCCTATTGTATGTATATATGTACATATATGAAAAGATGTATAAATTGACTCACATGATTATGAAGGCTGAGAAGTCCTCTAATCTACCACCTGCCAGCTGGGGGTGTAACTCTGAGTACAAAAGGTCTGAGAATTGGAGAACCAAGAGTGTAAGTCCCAGTCTGAGTCCAAAAGCCCCAGAAGCAGGAGGGCAGTGACCAAGGGCAGGAGAAGACAGATGTCCTAGTTCTATCAAACAATGTAAATTTGCCCTTCCTCCTCCTTTTTTGTTCTGTTCAGGCCCTCAACAGACTGGATGATGCCCATCCACATTGGTGAGGGTGATGTTGGCTCACTCCACCAATTCAAATGCTAATCTCTTCCAGAACACCCTTCCAGACACACCCAGAAAGAATATTTTAGCAGCTATCTGGGCATCCCTTAGCCTCCTCAAGTTAACACATAAAGTTAACCATGGCAGTGGGAGTGAAGTAGCCATCATCCTCTCTGAGGGTTATTCTGACTCAACAAAGTTAAGAGGTAGAAACACAGGTATTGGTAGTTCCAATTTGTCCTTCCTGCTCACATCAAATTCATTTTTCCTTCACGGGGCCCTGCTGGCCAAGAGCAACCCTGGGTCCACCACCAGACACACAGTCAACAGAATTCCACAGACTTCTACACCTGCTTCCCTCTGCATTTCACTGAATGTGCTGGCTCCCCCAATTTTACAGAAAGCTCCCACTCAGCCTGCACTAGCACTAGAAAGGCTACTTGGTGACTCTGAGATTAGTCCACACTAGAAACAGAAATTGGAAAGTCATCAACATATTAGTGATATTTAAAAGCTTTGCAAATCATTTTACAGTTGACAAGTCCTTATCTATTTTATCATACATCTGTGAAGACACGGGATTTGTATCATGGCCTTTATTTTACAGATGAGAAAATTAAGTTTCAGTGGTCACATGGTAATGAAAAGTATAACAGAGACCCACCTTTCTGCTAATTTCTAATCCTCTATTTTTTAGGGCCTATATTAACATTCGGTTAAAGGCCCCAAAATTGAAGTGTAGAGATTGTCTTCTTTTCTGGGCAGGATTATTATTAATAAGTTTGTAAATAGATGTGAGTGACACGCATGTATGAACTTCACTCTGTAAGCATAAATAAGCAATGTAAATTCTACCAGTGTTTTGGTGATGGGGAAATGCATTATGTTTGTTTCACTAGACATACCCCATTTGTTCCTATTAAGTCCCATCAATCACCCTGTTCTACTCCATAAAATCCCTTTGGTTTCCTCCTAATTATTCCTTTTTCAACCCTAACTCCTACTGGTCCCACCTCCCACATCTGTACTCCAATTTTACAAATGTTTCCTCTAGGCTGTTTATATTACACTTTGTTTTGCAGAGCAATTTAATACCATCCCTGCTTCTGTAATCTTCTGTTGTCATACCTTTCAACTGAGGCTTCTTCAGCTCTGTGAAGAGCCAGCAGGCCAAATTTCCCTCATACCAGGATGGAGGGTGACTCTCTTTAGAAGGCATAGAACATCCTTAAAAAAAAAAAAAAAAAAAAGTTTTCCTGCAAATGGGTTCCCTGTTCTAAAGGCATCACATGTGGGAAGATATATGTTATATTGTAATGAGCACAACATTTGGGTGGTTAAAAAACCTGGATTCTAGTCTTGTGTGTACGATGTAATGTCATTACCTTAGTGCACGATTTCTCACCCATAGCACGTTGACATTTTGGTTTGGGTAATTCATTGTTGTTTTCATCATAATGCTTTCCTGTGCATTGTAGGAGGTTTAGCAGTAACCCTGACTACCCATCCGGTGCCAGTAGCAACCCTCCCCTAGCCATGACAACTAGACATGTTTCCAGACATTGCCAAATGTCCCTTCATAGCCAAATCACCCCATTAAGAACCACTGCCTTAGTGAGATAGGTCTGCTTTTGTTTTTGTAAACTGAAGAGATCATAGTACCTATGTCACAGCCTTAAGATCATTAAATGAGATTACACATTTTAAATCACTCCACAGATAGTAGTATTGACAAAAATCCTTCATTGGTAATTGATTTTTCCTCTATTTAACCACTTGCTTGGGGTTTTTCTAACTCATCTAACCACAGACACTAATGAAGTATTTCATCCAATATTCATGGTTATAATCTTTTTTTATTTATAAGATAAGACAAACAACCCTGGTCTGTGCTCTTCTATCAGGAACAGAGTCACATTTGCCTTTCGATTCAACAGTTCTTCAGTTTTAGAAACACTCACTGGGGTAGACAACCACCACTAGATTTAACAGTGCCTTTTAAATCTGGGCAGCTCCTCTCCCTAATCTGCATTACAATTCAGTGGAGGATGATCTACCAAAGGAGAAATGGTCCGGACAAACTTCTGATTAGCAGGAGGTTCCAAACAGCAGTGTCTCTGCCAGACGGATGTCAGCGGAATCCAACCTCCCAAGCTTGTTGCAACCTCGTACAGGAGCTGCCTAACCAGCGGGGCTTTGACATGCCCCTCATTAGTTAAGATTTCATACAAAGGCTGCTCGATAATAAATCCATTTTTTTCAGAGGTCAGTATGTATCGGCCCCTCCAAAACCACCCTGGCATCTATCCCAGGACATAATTTATTGCCTGAGAAGCAAGCAAGCTTTTCAATTATTTCCTCTCCCCCAAATCTCACTCTCTGTGATTTGACTGTCTGGCTGCCAAATCCCAGAAACCTGAAGCTAGGCGGAAAGGGGCGGGGGATTCTTAAAGAGACAGTCACTTGCTACACAAAAACTGGGGAAAAAAATGAGAGCACCTCTACCTGATTTGGTTGTGGTCTGATTTACACTGTGTTGTTCGATTTCCTCTTTCCAGAAGTCGGAGTGACCGTGAGTAGTCCCCTATCGACAGCTGTCCTTTCAACCCCACTCTCCACCTCATCTCACCTGAAAACCTCCCACATAACTCCACCCACAGACCCAGGTCTCACCACCAAGGAGAAGTTTGGAGTTAAACCAGAAGTTCTCGCTTCTCCTGACCACGGCAAAAGCTTAGTCCAGAACAAAAGCCATCTTTGACTCCTTGCATCAGGTGTCCCACTTAGCAGCCCTCTCTCCATGGTTAGTTCTACCTTCTGGCCTGCTCATTCCCTGACCCTTTTACCTTAGATGTGTCACCTGGTTCTCACCAGCACCTACTCTGATTCCAGGTTCAAGTTACCTCCCGGGCTTACATGCTTCATGCGGTGTCACTGACGGTCTGGTATCCCAACACCAGAGGCGGTAGGTAATGCTGAAACAGACTACACTTGACAAGATAACATGGCTTCTGAACTTTTGGACACCTATGGGCCAAAACAGTTGCTCATGAGGAGAAAAATAACTCCCAGTTGATACAACTCACCCTTTCAAAAGTCAGCTGCTTTACAAGTATTTTCATGCTAACATTTTAACTTGTAATCAGTTACTAGAAACCACTGATGATAAAGGCTGGAGAATGTGGGGGAATTTCTAGATGAATAAACTGTTACTCATCTTTTTCTTAAATATTCTACTTCTGGAATAGAGGTCTTTCAAAGAGTGCTGATGGATTTGTATATTTTATTTCCTCCCCAACTGGACCCCATGCCCTACTTGGAATCACTAACTGGGATGTAATATGCACCTGTACATCAAGCTTAACTTACTACATTTAGGTTAAATCTGAATTTAACCACAATAGCACCAAGTAGATGCTTAGAAGATAGAACCAATTTATTCATACAGGACTGTGAGGATACGGTGAGAAGCTCATACGATAATGCATGTTGACATAGCCAGAAAAGTATACCTATAGCTCTATCTGTAACATTTGGATATTTTGGTTAATAAAGCAGTTTGACAGAAAAAGAAGTGTAAAAACAGACCATGAAAGATCTCTTTTGATAATGTGGTGACAGAAAACCGTTACTTTCATCTTCTGTCTCTGGACACCAAAGAAAAATCACTGCCCACGGTAACATCTGAAGTGGGAATTTGAGACATTCCAGGTGTAGAAATTCAAAAATAAAAAAGAGCATTACCAGGCAGCCAGTAAGAAAATGATGAGAGACTGCCCCAGCACTGCCCCAGGGATTGAAGTAGGCTGTCTAAAAAGAGGCCTCACAGAATGTCATTAGCTTTGTGGGGTAAATTTCTCCCCAGGTTCTAGCCCTCAGCCAGTCCCCATATCTTGTCAGAACATCAAGGATAGATCCATCTCTCAGGACCACATTCTTATTAACGGGTTTATGAAGAGGATATATAAAACCCAAACGTCAATGTGTTATTATTCTGTGTAATGGATTTGACCTTAGTGATTTAGCTAAGCTGGAACTACATTTCCTATAATTCCTTCCCACGTTGGTCCAAAGAAGCTTTTTGTGCAAGTTCTGGATGGCTGATGTGAAGCAGCAGCCACATGGCTTTCACCTTCAGGGTGATTCAGGGGCACCAGGTGCTATTCCATCATAGACTCCTTGATACTTCAGCTGATCCTCGGTTGACAGGGGGCACAGACTCTCTGTCTCCTGGCCCAAGTATGTGTTTTGCTCTGTGACATAAGGCATCAGTTTCTTCCACCCACACCATCAAAGCTGGAGGCAGTAAGAGAACCATGTTCTAGTACGTCTTCGTGGACTCCGGCTTGTGCCAATGGTTTCCCACTTTTCCTTGCTCTCCTTCTGTTCACATCTTTTCTTGACTCCATGTCCTACAGGCTTTAAGCTCCAGAAAAGATGCAAAGGTAACAGCCTTACAGATAAAGACTCCTTAACCATCTCCCACAATTGCATAAAATGCAGTCTCTATAAAAACATCATAGTGGTTCTGTTTCCCTTACCCTACCCTGACTTACGTGAAAAATGACTATAATTGGTCTTGAGTTCTTTGAAGCTATGTGACCACAGCATTCCTTCTCTATACGCAGAACCACCTAGGAATGAAACAGTAACCGGAGGTTCACTTAGAAAGCATGGAAACAGAATGGAGTTAGATAATCAAATATTTCATGTAAATTAGATCTGTTTTAATACAGGATCTTCTTGCCAGTATAGATTCCTAAAAATTCTGTTATATACAAACAACTCTTTTTTTCTGAACTATGCTAGGAAAGACCTTGCCAAGATGCACCTCTGCAACTGTTCTTTTCAATACTTTCAGGAGTAAACCAATCTATAATTGAGACCTTTGTCCTTAAATGTGTTAATCATTCAATTGTAGTTCTTTTTTTTTTTTCTGGTCCGCTCTTCTGATCTATCATGGTCCAAATTCTGAAAAATGCAAACACCCAACTCTCTTCCTCACGGTTGAAATTCTTTACTTCATTTCCTAGGCTCTGCAAATTAGAGAGAAATTTAGCTTCTCAAGCAACCTCTTTTACAAAGCAAATACCTCCATCGAGGCTAGCACACTTTGTCCTCTCAACGTGCATTAACTCCATCTGTTTGCTTTCCTCTTGCTGTGGTCAGCTGTGCTGAAAGAACTGGTGTTTTAGCCAGAGTTAGAAAGAAAGAGAATTATTTTAGAATTCTGAGATCTTTGAGGGAAGAGGAATCCAGTTGAGTCATCACAGGGAGAGCCCACAGACATAGACCGTATAATCACTTAGGGCTTCTGAGGAAAAGGAGGAGAGACAAAACTATCAAGATACTTTTTCCAGTTCCAAATTCTGCGGTCATAAGTACTTCAGTACACGATTTAGACTCAGCGATAGTCTTCCCAAAACGCAGACCTTGATTGAGAAAATCAGATGGCAAATTCTAGTTCAAATGCTAAGTATGTGAACAGCTCTCTCCCTAGTCAGATATCATTGCCATCTACATAAATGGTTCTCATTAGGTGACATTTGAAAGGCGTTGGCACAAATGTATGGCTGTAAGAGATCTTGAGAATCTCAAAATAATCAAGCTGTAAGCAGCGATTATTGGCAACAGACAACAATCACTGCGTTTTTGTTGTTGTTAACTTGAATACAACATCCAAATTACCCACCAAATGGAAGGTTTTTCTATCAGAATTCCAAATATTGGAGTTTATCTGATTCTTAAAAATAATATTTTCAGCTTGCAAAGAGCCTGGAATTATTGGAAGAAAAATGAAAGAGTGGAGATAACCGTATTTTCTAAAATTCCACTTTCAAGCAAACTTTATGAAGCATTTTATTTTGTATAGAAACTTTGAAATAGCCTAAAGGCTTTCTTTGACCAGCTGTATATTCTATCTGTTAAATGTCCTCAGACTGAAAAGATTCCCTCAGCAGAGGCACCTGCAGGATGTGCAACGATTCATTTTTACTCCGACTATTGGTTCTGTGGAAGCATCGACTCTACTGGCTCATCATTTACATTCACAATGGACATCTGGAGCCAGCAAAAGGAAACATTAGACTTGTTTGTGTTGTCAAATTAAAAAGGGAAAAGAGAATGGTTTAAAGTTCTGAGAGTCTCCGTAACATTTAATTATGCTTTTGACGGCAGTCCAATCAAAAATATGCTTTTGCAGGAAAATGGGCACTAAGAAAAAAGCCTGCTTTGCTATTCAGATTGTTGCTAGGTCAACCTCTCAATTCCTCAGCTTACAGAAGAGCAGCCATGACATGACTATAGGGTCTTTCCTCTGAGGAAGCTGAAGAGCTTCACCATAGTTCTCAGTTTATTTCCTCCACATTCCCATTAGATGTTATTATCCCTCTCGCCTGGATGAGGAACCAGAAACAGTTAAGCCAACTAAGTTTAGAAGTTAACTAGATCTGCAAGGTTGTGCTCTCTGTAAGCCTAACATCTCACAGGATAAATTCAAATGTGAGACAAAAGACCGGACACATATTTGACACTGGAATGTCATACAGCTCAAAGCATCATATTTCGGTACTATTCTTATGGGACGTTTGTTTTATTTTCAAAATTTTAATATGAGAATTTTAGTCGTTTCCAAAATTTAGTCATTTTAGAAATTTTCAGTTTCTTTCTCTGAAAGAAAACGGATTTGCTGTAGCAAAAAAAAAAAAAAAAATGGGGCAGTACTAACAACTGGCTGCTTCCCAACGACCTTCATACTATTACCCCAACTGTATACCCCAACTGTAGAAAACAGTTTTCTAGTGAAACCGTTTCAGATATTAGGCTGTTTCTATCCTAGCCCCAAATTAACTCAATCATCCATCTGCTGAGAGACTGACAAGAAAGACTTCAATAAATAGATGACAGTATTGGTGAAAATCGGGTTTTTCCTAGTTTATCTAGCGATGACATAAACATTTATTGAGGCTTTATTTATTGCACTGTGCTAAATAACATGAGAAATTAAAAATGGAGCTCACCACCCAGCTGGAAGGAAAGAACATAATAAATAGAAATAACAGAATGATTTACAAAACACTCCTATTTCACAGAGGAGTTTTCTACAAAGTGAATTTTAATTAGTGATATTCCTGCCTCAACTACCCCTACGCATGCACCCACATACACGTGCAAATCATAGATGGACTGAACAGGGCAAGAAAAAAATACTGTTCCTCTGGGGAAAAAAATCCATTTTAATCATAAAATAAACCTCTTCCAACTCAGCTATTTAAAGAAAACTGAAACAAATTAATAACCAAGAGGTTATTAACATAAGCATGACGTTATTAACACAACCTCATGGTTATTGCTACTATAATATACTAGAGAAGAACAAGATCACCATGCACAACTTTGTTATATCACAATTGTTTGTTTCATCTTCTTTTTGTTTAGTCTTAAAAATACTACTGCTTTTGAAATAAACTTTTCATTGTCCTGAATAACTTTACATCTTAATTTACATTGAATTCTAAATTATTTTAATATTGTACTCGACCTCATCTTTCAAGGGTTTGGGATTATGGTTTCCACATCTCTAAAACCACTGTACTTCCTGTCACTTGATAATATCTTTGTGAGGCACCATGTATTTTTATTTAACAAATGACACGGACTTGGCATCATGTTCAGGCTTGAAAATCTGTTCATCGCTTCTTTGTATTTTTTTGACACATTTACCAACAGCTAGTCTTTACTGTTTTTTAATTCCGAAAAGTATTTAGCGTCTATTCTTGAGGTTGTTTTTTTACTGAAGTTGTGCTCCATGTGCGCTATGGACGTAATAAGACAGACGAACGTCTTTGGCAGACAAGGATGTTGCTTGTGGTTCTCCTGTTCGTGCCTGATTGTGACACATCGCACAATGGGTGTAACAGGTACGGAAAGGCATCCCCCCTCCACTTTGCGGCCCCAGTTTCAGCATAGCTACACAGCCTGCCCAGCTGATGCAGTCGCCAGACCTTCCCAACCTGGATGCTTGTTGCCCAGGCAGTTCAAGCAAACGTGCCAGCAGAAGAACAGGCTTGATAGCCAAAATTTATCACAAAACATTACTGCTTCATTTCCTCAAATAACCTCCGAACGATTATATTATGAAGTGCAGATTGCATTTCTCCACCTTATCCCATATATTATTAGCAGGAGAGAAGAGGCGCCTGTAAAGCTGAAGCTGCCTTCCTCCTCTAGGCCAGTGGTCCTCAAACTTTAGTGCACATCAGAATCTCCTGGAGGACTGGCTGGGCCCTCCTGACAGTTTTGGCATGGAAGTGTAAGGTTTTCATTTCTAACGTATTTTCACGTGGTGATGAGGATGAGGATGCTGGTCCAGGAATTAGGCTTTGAGAACCACTGACGGCCCCATGGCTTCTCTGCTTATTCTAAACTCATGTGCAATTCTAAAGTCAGTTTAGACCAGAAAACAACAGTCCCAATACAGATCCTAAAAGTATCCACACCAAGATATAAGCCCACTTCAAGATAAGAGCTCGCTGCAGTAATCCCTCATTAAAGTCTGGTACACCAGTGGGCTGTCTGCCTTCTGGAAGGGTAGCATTGCCAGCCTCTGTGCACGCTCGCTTTCTCCACTCAACTCCTCCCCACTTGCAGATTGCTGGTGCACATCCTACTAGCTGAGGGAGAGTCCTAAGAAGTGAGACTAGAAAAGTTTTCATTGGCGGGCACCTGGGTGGCTCAGTCGGTTAAGCGTCTGACTTCCGCTCAGGTCATGATCTCACCGTTTGTGAGTTCGAGCCCCGCGTCGGGCTCTGTGCTGACAGCTCAGAGCCTGGAGCCTGCTTCGTTTTCTGTGTCTTCCTCTCTCTCTGCCCCTCCCCTGCTCATGCTCTGTCTCTCTCTGTGTCAAAAATAAATAAAACATTTAAAAAAATTTAAGAAAAGTTTTCACTGGTTGCTATCCTACTAGAAGAGGGAAAGTCCTAAGAAGTGAGATTAGAAAAGTTTTCATTGGTTGCTATCTGTTGCTGTCTAAACTGGCTTCACTCAACGTAGGCCAGACAGAAGTGTAAAGCTGACTCTGTTTCCTGGGTGCTTTGGGGGATCCGTTAGAGCACCCCCATCCTGAACCTGTCTCACTGAAGTCCCCATGACCAGGGCGATGCATCTTCTTTGACTGGTAGCTATTATCTGAGCTGTGCTTCTTTGGCCATTGAGTCCACTCGACTCATATTCACGTGGGAACCGCTCACTCTCCCCGTATGTTCCCTTGGGGAGCTTTTCAAACAATTCCAAGCCAACTCTCTCTCTCTCCAGACTGCAGCCACAGAAAGTACACACACACACACACACACACACACACACACACACACACCTTTCTCCAGTGCCAGTGAGGATGTTCTAACTCCTCAAATATACTTACTCTCTCTCTACACTGCTGTAGGCCCACTGGGGAGACTGGCTTTCTCAGGCACCCGTGCAAGGTATACCCCAACTGTAGAAAACACACGTCAGCCTCCTTGATTTGGTCCTGTTGAGCCTCTTCCCCATCAGGTCTTGAAGTAAAGCGATAGCTACAACCCCTCTGCCCATTTAGGAGTGATGCGATAGGGCAGGGCTCAAAGGATAACCTTTTCCTCCAAGATCCTTCCACAAAAAGAATTACTTCAATATCCTTACCCTCTTTCTTTCCACTTCTTCCTTTCACTCCCTTCTTACGACTTCAGAGCCTTCCTACCTGTTTTTGGTTTTGTTTTTTTGAAAATCTGCATTTTGGTCTGGCATCTCACTAGGGATTTCCTGGCTCGTGGCTCTCTGGGTGCCTCGGCTCAAACTTTCTACTTTAGCATCCTATAAACAATGAGAATCCTGTATCCTCTTGTGCTTACTAGGTTGCAGTACTCAGCACCAAGACTTTGTGTTTTCCAGCCAATTCACCAATGCAAATGCCTTGATGAAGAGTGTAGATTGTACTGAAGATGTTACAGGGACAGATGAAGGGCTATATATCAGCTACACCACTGTGTGTCCTGAAGGCTTCATCTCTTGTTCTTCCTCTGGATTCATCTTCTCTTTCCCCTCCCTCAACCCTTCAGATCCCTCCATGAGAATATCAAACCCCTCTCTCCTTTATTATGCAGAGTAATTTTCTTCTTCCTCAGGCAAGCTGGATCCAGCAGGCATAGGCTTCTTCCTTGCAATCATCTCGCAGTAAAATCAAGTAGGAGCCTCTATAAGCACCTATTTTTACTCTTTATTATTGTAACTATGTTATCATATTTCACCTTTGGGAAAAACACAGTGAAATACCAGAAGAGTTATAATATTACAGATGCTAAAATTGGGATTATCTTAAACTACCTGCCCAACTTCACAAAGTCGAAAAATGGTTAAATGTATACGTCTTAGAGGGGTATTCTATCATAAAACAGTGAATCCCATGCCAGCATGTCTTACCCATAGCCTTCCTCCCTAGTTTTCCCAAGAGTATTTTGATAAGCTGGTGCCACAAGTAGAAACGGGAACAAGCAGATAATCTGGCGAGGAACAGTGATGGCTTAGTACCAACCTATCAGAATAAGCACTCCGAGGAGAAATGTCACTGCTTTTTAGCCAGTAGCTGCTATCATCAACAACTGTATTGGCCACCATTTCAAAAGATTAATTTCAAATTGCCTGTATTCCAGATTTCCACCAATTAACTTGGACTGACACAGGTTTACAGCATATTTAAACAAGAGGGGGCAGCCATCCTCTCCTCTGGAGGAACAAGGGATTTGCTTCTGAAGCTGCTATTAGCATTAATGGGGTTGTGAATTTACCTTGTCTCATTTCAGTGGGAGGAGAGACCTAGCTGGATGATGAATGTAGATAAGATTATTCTATTCAAAGCATTGCTTGCAATTTCTATTAGTAGCCATGGTTTATCTCCTTGTATGTCTTTATGAACCAAATTTTGCTCCAAAGTCATAATGCTTTAGATTATCAGCCGTATCAGGTAATGTCACCAATGATAAGTGCCTGCTGTTAAAATAAATGCTGTGTTCTGTTCTGCATCTCAACTTGTTTTTAATGCAGACTCCTAGGGGCTTGTGCAACAGTGGGAATCCATTTATCGGCACAAAACAGCCTCTTGTTTACACATGATCACTTGGTAATCATGCAGCCTGTGTACAAGAAGTCAGGAAAAATAATAAGCGTGGCTCAATCTGCGAGGCTGGAACAAGTGGGCTGTCTTTTGATAATCAAGCACTATTTATGAGGATTAATGTGGCTTTTGATAAACTGCCAAACAACCACAGAGGCCAGATTTAGAACAAGGCCCACTAAAGACCTTCTGGGCTCTTCATTTTCATGAAGACTCTTCTCAGAGCATGCTGAGCAATTGCTTAATAATTGGAAATCAAATGTATTAAAAGGAAGCATGGCTAAGTGTTCTCCCTGAAAACCCAAATAATCTCATTTATCCTCTTTTTCATACCAAAGAAATTATACTCTGCAGTCATAAAAGGTAAAGATATTGTCTCCTTTTTTCCCATAAAACTCAGTGTCCCTAAAGCATATGCATACTTTCCCTGAATTAGAATTTATGCTCCTACTAAGAGTATAGCTCCACAGACGAGGCAATTGCTTATGTGACATGACTTCAGGAATGATACAAAGCCCTGCCGACTCCCAAACTTTCTGTGCACCTTCTCACCTGGCTGAAATGGGATTAAAGTAATATTTCCAAGGTAAGTGTTGGAAAACAGTCCTTCATGTATTTCTCCTGCTTCTATACATCTTGCTCAGTGTGCCAGGCATAAAGTCCATGACTGCTCTTTACAGAGCAGTCGTGTTTGCAATAAGCACTCTTGAGGGATGATGTAACATTTGTCCCCAAAGGACATACTTGCTTACTGCTTGTTATCAAAGTAGTGAATTCTCCCAAGTTACTATTTCCCAGGTGTGATGCAAACCCACTATATGTGAGGCATCTATCTGCCCCATATTGCATGAGACGTGGGGCAAGCGAAATTGATGCAAACACATGATGCTCATGCTGCCTGCTGTACCGTGAGTACTAAAGCCCTTGTCTCTGACACAGGAGTCTCATGTCTTCTGCCAGCATCCATCAAGTAATAGCATGGTAACGTATTAGCTCAGAAGTAGGATAAAATCATACTCCAAAGCTGGAACTAAGATGCATTATCTGTGTATGATGTAGATATCCAGAAGGTTACTGGTAAAATAGGGGAGGAAGAATATTTCCACTATTATATTATTATGTATTTCTTTATTGGATAGTGTCTTCAATTTTCCTTCCTTTTTTTCCCCTTGCTTTCCTCCTCCCTTCTTTCCTTTCCTTCCCTCCTTCCACCCTCCTTTGTCTTCCTTCCTTCCTTCCTTCCTTCCTTCCTTCCTTTTTCCTTCTTCCTTCCTTCCTTCCTTCCTTCCTTCCTTCCTTCCTTCCTTCCTTCCTTTTTTCTCCTCTATTTCCAGTTCATGCAGTTCATGTGGGTCCAGCCACTTTTCTCCTCAACTCCAGAACTGGAAACACTGTCCAGCCCAGGTGTTTGGAGAATTCCATGGTCCTGTTTACACCAGTTTGTTCAGGAGTATGGTGCAAGCCAAGAAAATGGACTCAATTTGTTAAGAACCAACCACAACATAGGAACTGTTCTGGCAGCTGAAAATATATCTGGAAGCAAACCAGAAAAGATTCTTCTTTGGAAGGGCTTTTACACAAGTGTAATTTTCCTGGAATTTTGTAAAAAGCTGCTGTCTTTGAGCAGCGGTTGCTAAATGGTAGAATGTAAAACTCAAGTTGCCATGGCCATCCTTGTCTCCTCACTGGGAGATCCTATTTGATATTAAATTCACTCTACAGGAAAGCAGATGAAGAGATTGGTTTCTGATGACTTATTGGAGCACCTCTATATAGTCCTATATACCTGAAGCCAATCTACCCCTGGATATTTTAGTCACATGAGCAGATCAACTCCATTTTTAAGTCAAGGCACCTTAAGTTGAGCTTCTTCAACTTAAAGTCAAGAGCCCTGATAATACTGGAGTTGAATAAATTGGGAAATACTACATACTACACTGGAGAGTTCTAATGCAGATTAGCATATTAAAGCTTGAGAAGTCCTGCTGTAATAAAATAAAATGTTTAATTTTAACCTGGCATTTCTCATGCTATTTTCCATAGATTTTCCTCCCACTTGTTTTGTTTTGTTTGTTTGTTTTTAAGTAAAATCTATCGGTTTCATAGAAAACCAATGTTCCATGAATCTCACTTGGAGAATACTGGAATATTTTTTCCCTTCAAATGCAATATAAACTCATAAATCAGAGAATCAAACAGAATAAACAGAAAACGTATGCAAATATTAGAGGTTTCATCTGTATAATCTTGTACTTATTCCACCAGCATTTAATGAAAACCAGTATGGAAGACATTGAATACATCAACTCAGAAAGGAAATTAGAGCAGAGTATTACACAAAGATCTATGCTTTCCTTTTGACCATAAAAACATTGTGTCTAAAAATGTTAGTATGTGTCATTTCCATAAGAAAGTTGAATGTCAAACTTTATCATGTGAAGACAATACTAAAACATTGAAAAGTCTATTTTTTCTATTTTTAATCTATTTTTTTATTTTTGTTAGGAATTAGAAAGCATATTTCTCAGCTTATATATGGTTATGATCTCTCAGAAGACAACTAGAAATGGTTGAAATATCTAACCTGTTTAGAACATGAAGATAATGTAATTTTGTAATAGGAAATCTAATAATATCAAATTTACAACACAATTTATAGTCCAAATGGTTCCAATCTGGTCAGAAACTGAAACAAAAGGCAATAAACTGTTGTGTTAAATACTTTTTAAAATGAATAAAGACTGCTTTCCAATGTTATAAGATAGAAAAACACAGAAAGGAGAAGATCTGTGTAGCAAAATGTAATCTTGAAACTTGACTTACCAGGAAATGAATTATCTGAATCAATTTGATTCAACACGTCTCCCTCCCTCCCTTTCTTTTTCTTTGTTTCTTTCTTTGTTTCTTTCTTTCTTTCTTTCTTTCTTTCTCTATTCTGTTCTATTCTATTCTATTCTATTCTATTTTTTGGTTCCTACCATTTGTCTAGTCTTATGGTAGGCAGTTGGGGGATATTTTAAAACACAAAAAATAATACATCATTCCACAGCCATCTCATTTAGTTTGAGTAATCAATTTGAAAGGCAGGTATCATTTTTTTACTTGTCCTGTAAGTGTCCATAGAAAAATCAGAGAACAGAAATACATCTATACAGATGGAATCTTTAAATACAAGAAGTTGAGGAGGGGAAAAATGAATTAGGTCAGAAAACTTCAAAGAGAATCTCAAGAGAAGAAGTTAATACAAGCAAAACCGTAAGAAATTTTGTTTTGATTTCTTTTGGGTTTTAGTTTACTTGTTTTTGAATGACAAAGTATGCATAGTGTCACTGCTTCGAATGGGGCAGAGGGGAAGCATTTACAAGTAGCTGGAATTAAATTTGGGTAGAAAGTACAGAATCAGTGACAGATAATAAAAAGAAAAATAGGGGCGCCTGGGTGGCGCAGTCGGTTGAGCGTCCGACTTCAGCCAGGTCACAATCTCGCGGTCCGTGAGTTCGAGCCCCGCGTCGGGCTCTGGGCTGATGGCTCAGAGCCTGGAGCCTGTTTCCGATTCTGTGTCTCCCTCTCTCTCTCTGCCCCTCCCCTGTTCATGCTCTGTCTCTCTCTGTCCCAAAAATAAATAAACGTTGAAAAAAAAATTAAAAAAAAAAAAAAAAAGAACGAAAAAGAGAAATATCTTATGTGTTTATTTCAACAAGTATTTCTTAAGTAACTACCATGGGAAAAACATTGTGGTAAGCCTTTGAAAGTATATAAAGATTGATAATTTTAATTTCCTGATTTGTCACCAAGAAGTGTCAATAAATCAGATACAGAAGAAAGAACACTGAAGGAATCATGTAGCAAAGGTCAAATGACTGAGACAATTACATGCTATTGGAGCTTCAAAATGGGGTAAATTTCTTCTGGTTGAAAGTTAGAAAAAACTATCTACTCTGAGTTTTAAAGAATAAAAGATTTTGGCAGGTGGAAAAACAGATGAGGAAGAATAGATATAACTTGGTAATCCACTGCATAGAGAGAATGTAGAAGTTTATCTCAAATGACATAATTTTTCTGAAAGCAGTTTGAAACAGGCGACAACGTAACTGTAAAGATTACACAGTGGTCTGGGTCAACTTAATGTATTTGAGCCTTGGTTCTCCAAATGTAAAATGGGAACAGTCATGAGTCCTCTGCCTTTTTCACATGACTTTTTTTAGAGGCTTAACAAGAAAATGTACAAGGAGGGGTGCCTGGGTAGCTCAGTCAGTTAAGCATTCAACTTAAGCTCAGGTTAGGATCTCACAGTTCATGGGTTTGAGCCCTGCATTGGGCTCTGTGCTGACAGCTCAGAGACTGGATCCTGCTTCAGATTCAGTGTCCCCCTCTCTCTCTGCCCCTTGCCCACTCGCACTCTGTCTCTCTCTCTCTCTCTTTCTCTCTCTCTCTCTCAAAAATAAATTAAAAAAATAAAAACATTAAAAGAGAAAAAGAAAATGTACAAGGAAATCTTTCCATTTGTCACAACATGACCTTGAGGGCATTATCCTAAGTGAAATAAATCATACAAAGAGAGAAAAATAACATACAATCTCACTTTTATGTAGAATCTAAAATAAATAAATAAAATAAAATAAAATAAAATAAAAGCAAAAACAAAACAAAATGAACTCCTAGATACAGAAAACAGATCAATGGTTGCCAGAGGTAGGGGATAAGAGGGGTGGAAATGAATGAAGGCAGTCAAAAGCCACAAACTTCCAGTCTTCCAGTTATAAAATAAATTAGTCCTAGGAATATAATGTACATCACGGTGACTATAGTTAATAATACTGTATCGTACATTTGAAAATTGCTAAAAGAGTAGATCTTAAAAGTTCTCATCATGAGAGGGACATCCAAGATGGCAGCCTAGGAAGATCCTGAACTTAACTTCCTCCCACAGACATAACAAATCTCTAACTATGTATGGATCATTTCCCTCTGAAAAAGATCTAAAAACTAGATGAATTGCTCTTAACAACAAAGAATAAAAGGGCCTCACTGAGATGGGTAGAAGAGGCAAAGACAAGGTCTTGTAAAAACAAAACAAAACAAAACAAAACACCCCTGATGTGATGACACACAATATAAAGGGATCTCAGCACACAGGCCCTTCTGGAGAGTGAGGAGTTCATACCTCACATTGAGCCATGAACCCTAAGATTAGACTGGAAGGATGAACTACCAGAACATCTGTCTTGGAAAAACAATGAGGATGATGTCCAGGGGTCCCAAAGTACTATATGAGACTGAGATTCCCTGCTTAGAGGGTTCACATGTGGTCTCACTTGCCCCAAGACCCAGTGGAAAAAAAAAACAAAAACAGTTTGAAAGCACCTACATTATATATGAGGGACATGTATTTGCTAATATGGGGCATCAGCTAGAGGAGTGGGAAATGGCTGAGATGGTCCCCCAAATGGAGGTACTGGCATTCACCACTGTTGCACTCTCCACGTAGCCTGCTAGTGCAAGGGAGGTAAGTTTGGATATAGCACCCTCCAGCCACCTTGTTAGGACCAGCAGGGATAAGTGGTCATAGCACTTGCTAAGATCAGAGAGCACAGGCTGTTGCAACACTCCCCAGTCTCCCTGACTGGGACTGGTGAGCACAAGTGGTCATAGTATTCTTCTACGCCAAACCTAAAGGTGGCACTAGTACACAGACAAGTCTTTCTGCTGCTGCACTGCTGAAGCCTACACATGCATGCAGACAAGATATGTTTCAGCTGTCTTTCTGAAGCCAGCAAACATGTTTCACCCACTACACTTTCCAGTTGCCTTGCTAAAGCCAGAGGACACATCCAATCAATACAGGGGATACCCCTTGATTGCCTGGCCTGGATAGCCAAGGGGACTGGTGTTCCAGAGCTCTATAAAAATCAGGACAACCTTTGGCAGGCCATCACCTACAGGATACTACATAGAGAGCAAACTGAAACACAACCACAGTATTCCTGGAAAAAAGGCCTACTTACCTGGCCTGAAGCTTTAGCCTGAGGGACAGGCTTCAGGTTTCCCACACACCCAGACACTATGGAGACACGCCTAGAAAACATAAGTATCCTTGCCCACCACTTTGGCCTCACTACAGTTCACCAGGACTTCCCAGATAGGAGCTTATACACTCACCTGAAGCCTCCAGTTTTGCAGCTGTCACCTCTAGATCTTCTGGTATGGAGGCCAACAGGGATTATACTTACAGGCCCACAGGAATGCCTATATTTGCATACTTTAAAAGACACTGCCTTAGGGGCGCCTGGGTGGCGCAGTCAGTTGAGCGTCCGACTTCAGCCAGGTCACGATCTCGCGGTCCGTGAGTTCGAGCCCCGTGTCAGGCTCTGGGCTGATGGCTCAGAGCCTGGAGCCTGTTTCCAAACCTGTGTCTCCCTCTCTCTCTGCCCCTCCCCCGTTCATGCTCTGTCTCTCTCTGTCCCAAAAATAAATAAACGTTGAAAAAAATTTAAAAAAAAAAAAAAAAGACACTGCCTTAGTGTCTGGCTTCCAATCAGCTTGCAACTAGGTGCTAAGCAAGATTCCTTCCCTAGGATCACTGACAAGTTTTGGCATACCCTCAACAAAGAAGGCATATCAAGAATACATTAAGCAGGTTAGGCAATCACAAAGGTTTCAGAGACAATCAGGAGCTAGGGCAGGTTGAATGAGAAAAATCATCACCTACATGAAGCCACTTATTGAAGTTTGAGAGTTGGCTGTTTTGCCTAATACACAGAAACAAACCCAGAGAACTAAGCAAAATGAGGAAACAGAAATACATGCCACATAAAATAGCAAGACACAATCTCAGAAAAAACCCATCATTTTATAGAGATAAATAATCTACCTGATAAAAATTCCAATAGTCATAAAGATTCTCAAAAACTTGGGAGCAGAATGGATGAGCACAGAGAGAACTTCAACAAAAAGACAGAAACATAGGGGCGCCTGGGTGGCGCGGTCGGTTAAGCGTCCGACTTCAGCCAGGTCACGATCTCGCGGTCCGTGAGTTGGAGCCCCGCGTCAGGCTCTGGGCTGATGGCTCAGAGCCTGGAGCCTGTTTCCGATTCTGTGTCTCCCTCTCTCTCTGCCCCTCCCCCGTTCATGCTCTGTCTCTCTCTGTTCCAAAAATAAATAAACGGAAAAAAAAATTTTAATAAAAAAAAAAAGACAAACATAAAAAAGAAAAAAATTAACAAACAGAAGTCAGAGCTGAAGAATACACTAGACCTGAAAAATACACTAGAGAGGTTTAACAACAGACTGGATGAAGTAGAAGTATGAATCAGAAGCTGGAAGATAAAGCAATGGAATTCACTCAGAACAGCAAAAAGAAAAAAAAAATATTAAAAAAAATGAAGATTTAAACTTAAGGGACCTCTAGAACAACACCAACTGAAATAATATTCACATTATACAGCCTCGGAAGGATAAAAGAGAAATGAGCAGAAAACTTATTTGAAGAAATAATGGCTTAAAGCTTCCCAAAGTTAGGGAAGGAAATAGACATCCAGGTTCAGGAATCCCAAAGAG
>NW_024412403.1:43217860-43402119 GCF_014898765.1 Herpailurus yagouaroundi | reverse complement strand
AAAGTTAGGGAAGGAAATAGACATCCAGGTTCAGGAATCCCAAAGAGTTCCAAATAAAATGAACCCAAAGAGATGAACCACACCAAGACACATTATAATTAAATTGTCAAAAGTTAAAGATAAAAAGAGAATCTTAAAAGCAACAAGAGAAAAACAAATTGTTATGTACAAGGAAACCCCATAAGGCTACCAGCAGATTTATCAGCAGAAACTTTGGAAGACAGAATTAAGTAACATGACATAGTCAAAGACTGAAAGGAAAAAAACTGCCAACCAAGAATATTCTACTCAGCAAACTTATCATCCAGATTTGACAAAGAGAGAATTTTCCAGATAAGCAAAAGCTAAAGGAGTTCATAATACAAAACCAGTCTTACAGAAATATTAAAGAGATTTATTTAAGCATTAAATGATATTAATTCATAACAAGAAAACAATGAAAGTAAAAATCTTACTGGAAAAAATAAATATACAGCAAAAGTAATGGATTAATCACTTATAAAGCTACCAAGAAGGTTAACAAACAGAAGTAGCAAAATTAACTTAAAGTACAATAATTAATTAAGAAATACATAAAATAAAAAGATGTAAAAATAAACATCAAAAACATGAAACATGGGTGGGTGAAAAAATTTAGAGTTTTGGAATGTGTTCAAATTTAAGTTACTATCAACTTAAAATAGACTGTTATATATATAACCTATATACATAATGATTTATGTATACAAAATGATATATGTAAATCTCATAGTAACCTCAAAGCAAAAACTTACACAAAAAATACACAAAAGAAAAATATAAAGGAATATATACATAACACTAAAGAAAGCCATCAGATCACAAAGGAAGAATAAAAGATAAGAAAGAAATGTAGTGTGGCATGATACATTCAAGTGATGAATGGGAAAAATCTGTAGCTAAGAATACTCTATCAAGCAAGGCTATCATTCAAAATAGAAGGGGAGATAAAGAGTTTCCCAGACAAATAAAAACTAAAGAAGTTCATGATCACCAAACCAACCCTGAAAAAAAATATTAAAGGGGACTCTTTCAGTGCAAAAAAGAGACCAAAAGTGACAAAGACAAGAAAGGAGCAGAGAAAATCTCCAGAAACAATGACAAAACAAGTAATAAAATGGCAATAAATACATATCTATCAATAATTACTTTGAATGTAAATGGAATAAATGCTCCAATCAAAAGACATAGGATGACAGAATGAATAAAAAAACAAGACCCATCTATACTGTCCACAAAAGATACATCTTAGACCTAAGTTACCTTCAGATTGAAAGTGACAGGGTGGAAAAACATTTTACCACACAAGTGGATGTCAAAATAAAGCTAGAGTAGCATACTTATATCAGACAAACTAGACTTTAAAATACACTGTAAAAAGAGACAAAGAAGGACATTATATAATCATAATGGGGACAATCCAACAAGAAGATATAATAACTGTAAATAATTATGCACCCAACATGAAACAGCCAAATCCTTAAAGTAGTTACTAACAAACATTAAGGAAGTAATAGATAGCAATACAATTAATAGGAGACTTTAACATGCCACTTACAACAGTGGCTAGATCATCCCAAGAGAAAATAAATAAGAAAACAATGGCTTTGAATGACACACTGTACCATATGGACTTAACATACATACATTCATAACATTCCATCCTAAAACAGAATGCACATTCTTTTCAAGTGCACATGGAACATTCTCCAGAATAGATCACATATGAGGTCACAAAACAGGCCTCAAAAATACAAAAATATTAAAATAATTGCCTGCACCTTTTCTGACCACAACACTAAAGCTAGAAGTCAACCACAAGAAAAAAATTTTGGAAAGACCACAAATACATGGAGGTTAAACAACATGCTACTAAACAATGAATGGGTCAACCAGGAAATTAAAGAATAAATTTAAAAAATACATGGAAACAAATGAAAATGAAAACACAACAGTCCAGGGCGTTTGGGATGTAGCAAAAGCAGTCTCAAGAGGTAAGTGCAGAGCAATACAGGTCCACCTCAAGAAGCAAGAAAAATCTCAAATAAACAACCTAATCTTACACCTAAAGGAGTTAGAAAAAGAATGACAAATGATGACTAAATCCAGCAGAAATAATAAAGATGAAAGAAGAAATAAATGATATAGAAACTTAACAAAAAAAAGGAAAAGAAAAAGAAAGATCAAATCAATGAAACCAGGAGCTGGTTCTTTGAAAAAATTTAAAGAATTGACAGACCTCTAGTCAAACTTATCAAAAAGAAAAGAAAAAGGACCCAAATAAAAAAATTACAAATAAGAGAGGAGAAATAACAACCAACACCACAGAAATACAAACAATTATAAGAGAATATTATGAAAAACTATATGTCAACGAATTGGACAACCTAAAAGAAATGAATAAATTCCTAGAAACACATGAACTACCGAAACTGAAACAGGAGGAAATAGAACTTGAAGAGACCTATAAATATCAAAGAAATTGAATCAGTAATCAAAAATTCCCAACAAACAAAAGTTCAGGACCAGATGGCTTCACAGGCAAATTCTACCAAACATTTAGAGAAGACTTAATACCTATTCTTCTAAAACTATTTCAAAACACAGAAAAGGAAGGATTCTTCTGAAACTATTCCAAAAAAATGGAAAAGGAAGGAAAACCTCCAAACTCATTCTATGAGGCCAGCATTTCCCTGATACCTAACCTAGATAAAGACTCCCCCAGCAAAGATAACTACAAGCCAATATCCCTGATAAACATGGACACAGAAATTCTCAATAAAATACAAGCAAAATGAATCTAACAATACATTAAAAAATTGATTCATCATGATCAAGTGAGATTTATTCTTGAGTTGCAAGGATGGTTCAATATTCATACATCAATCAATGTGATATACCACATTAATAAAAGAAAGGATAAGAACCATATGATCATTTCAATAGATGCAGAAAAACATTTGACAAAGTACAACATTCATTCACGATAAAAACCCTCAACAAAGTAGGGTTACGGGCAACATACCTCAACATATTAAAAGCCATATATGATGGGGCACCTGGGTGGCTCAGTCGGTTGAGCATCCGACTTCAGCTCAGGTCATGATTTCATGGTTCCTGGGTTCGGGCCTCATGTCGGGCTGTGTGCCAACAGCTCAGAGCCTGGAGCCTGCTTTGGATTCTGTGTCTCCCTCTCTCTCTGCCACTCCCCTGCTCACACTCTGTCTCTCTGTCAAAAATAAATAAAGATTAAAAAAAAATTTTTTTAAAGCCATATATGAAAAACCTACAGCTAATGTCATCCTAAATGGGGGAAAAATGAGAGATTTTCCTCTACAGTCAGGAACAAGACAGGCGTGTCCACTCTCACCACTGTTCTTTAACATAATTCTGGAAGTCCTAGCCACAGCAATCAGGAAACAAAAAGAAAGAAAAGGCATCCAAATCAGCAAAGAAGAAGTAAAACTTTCGTTATTTGCAGATGACATATTATATAGAGAAAACCTGAAAGAGGGGTGCCTGGGTGGCTCAGTTGGTTAAGTGTCCAACTCTTTAGTTCAGCTCAGGTTATGATCTCATGGTTCGTGAGTTCAAACCCCTCATAGGGGTCCACACTGTCAGTTCAGAGCCTACTTAGGACTCTCCCTCTCTCTCTGTCTGTCCTTTTCCCCACCCAAATAAATAAATAAACTTAAAAAAAAAAACAGAAAACCTGAAAGCTTCAACCAAAAATCTGTAATAACTGATAAATAAATTCAGTAAAGTCACAGGATACAAAATCAAAATACAGAAATCTACTGCATTTATATACACCAATAATGAAGCAACAGAAAGGAATAAATCCCATTTAAAACTGCACCAAAAACAATAAGATATCTAGAAATAAACCTAACCAAAGAAGTGAAAGACCTATACTCTGGAAACTACAAAATACTGATGAAAGAAATTGAAGATAACACAGAAATGGAAAATATTCCATGCTTATGAATTGGAAGAACAAACACTGTTAAAATATCTATACTACCCAAAGCAATCTACACATTTAATGCAGTCCCTATCAAAATACCACCAGCATTTTTCACAGAGCTAGAACAATCTTAAAATTTGTATGGAACCATGAAAGACTCTGACTAGCCAAAGCAACCTTGAAAAAGAAAAGTAAAGCTGGAGGCATCACAATTCTGGACTTCCAAGTTATATTACAAAGCTATTGTGCTCAAGACAGTATGATACTGGCACAAAAATAGACACATACATTAAGGGAACAGAATAGGAAACCCAGAAATGGACCCACAACAACATGGCCAACTAATCTTAAGCAAAGAAGAAAAAAATATACAATGGGAAAAAATCTCTTCAACAAATAATGTTGGGAAAACTGGACACCTATATGTAAAAGAATAAAACTGAACCACTTTCTTACACCATACACAAAAATAAATTCAAAATGGTTGAAGGACCTAAATGTGAGAAAGGAAATCATACAATCCTAGAGGAAAGCACAGGCAGTAACCTCTTTGACATTGGCCATAGCAACTTCTTACTAGATATGTCTCCTGAGGTAAGGGAATCAAAAGCAAAAGTAAGCTATTGGGACTTCATCAAAATAACAAGTTTCCGGGGCGCCTGGGTGGCGCAGTCGGTTAAGCGTCCGACTTCAGCCAGGTCACGATCTCGCGGTCCGTGAGTTCAAGCCCCACGTCAGGCTCTGGGCTGATGGCTCAGAGCCTGGAGCCTGTTTCCGATTCTGTGTCCCCCTCTCTCTCTGCCCCTCCCCCATTCATGCTCTGTCTCTCTCTGTCCCAAAAATAAATAAACGTTGAAAAAAAAAATTAAAAAAAAAATAACAAGTTTCTGCTTAGTTAAGGAAACAATCAACAAAGCTAAAAGGTAACCTATGGAATGGGAGAAGATATTTGCAAATGACATATCTGATTAGAACCCAAAATATATAAAGAACTTATACAACTCAACACCCAAAACCCGAATAAAAATCATTCCAATTAAAAATGGAGTATGAATTCAGTCCAATTAAAAAATGGGCATAGGGGGGCGCCTGGGTGGCACAGTTGGTTAAGCGTCCGACTTCAGCCAGGTCACGATCTCGCGGTCCGTGAGTTCGAGCCCCGCGTCGGGCTCTGGGCTGATGGCTCAGAGCCTGGAGCCTGTTTCCGATTCTGTGTCTCCCTCTCTCTCTGCCCCTCCCCCGTTCATACTCTGTCTCTCTCTGTCGCAAAAATAAATAAACGTTGAAAAAAAAATTAAAAGAAGAGGTGCAAATAAAAATGAAAAGAAAGCTAGTGTAGCTATACTCATATCAAACAAAATAGACTTTAATACAAAGAATGTAATAAAAGACAAAGACAGGCACTACACAATGACATAGGGATCAATCCAGCAAGAAGATATAACATTTATAAATATATATGCACGCAACATAGAATCATCAAAATATGAAAAACAAATAGTAACAGACTTGAAGGGAGAAATTAACAGCAATGGAATAATAGTAGGGGATTTTAACACCCCACTTACATCAATGAATAGATCATCCAGATATAAAATCATTAAGGGAATATTGGCCTTAAGTGACACATTAGACCAGATGGACTTAACATATGCAGAACACTCCATCCAAAAGTAGAGAGTACACATTCTTCTCAAGTGGACGCAGAATATTCTGCAGGACAGATCACATGTTAGGTCACTAAAAAAATAGACTCAATAAGTTCAAGAATACTGAAATCATATCAAGTATTTTTTCTGACTAAAATGCTACAAAACTAAAAATCAATTGAGAAGAAAACTGGGAAAAACTACAAATACATGGTTTACTGAGGCAAATAATGATTCATAAAAGAAACCAAAGGTAAGTTAAAAAAAAAAAAACTAGAGACAAATGAGAACAGAAATACAAAATATCAAAATCTATGGGATGCAGGGGTTCTAAGAGGGAAGTGCATAGCAATACAGGCCTACCTCAAAAAAAAAAAAAAAAAGAGATATCTTAAATAAACCATTTAAATTTACATATAAAGGAATTACAAAAGAATAAAAAAAGCCCAAAGTTAGTAGAAACAATAAGAATAATACTAAAGATCAAAGTGGAAATAAATAAAATAAAGGCTAAAAAAAGAAAAATAGAAAAGATCAATAATACTAAGAGCTGATTCTTTGAAAGTATAAGCAAAACTGACAAACCTTTACCTAGACTCAACAAGAAAAGAGAGCTCATATAAAGTCAAAAATGAAAAAGAATTTGCAATTTGCAACTGATACCACAGAAAAAGGTCATTAAGAGACTATTATAAACAATTATATGCCAACAAATTGAACAAACTAGAAGAAATGGATAAATTCATAGAAATATACAATCTTCCAAGACTGAATAATGAAGAAACAGAAAATGTGAATAGACTGATTATTAGTAAGGAGATTGAATTAGTGTTCAAAAACCTCCCAACAAACAAAAGTCACAGACCAGAAGGCTTTACTGGTGAATTCTACCGAACATTTAAAGAAGATTTAATACCTATTCCTCTCAAATTCTTTCAAAAAATTGATGAGGAAGGAGAGTTTCCAAATACATTTCACAAGGCCAGCATTACACTAATACTGAAACCAGACAAGGACATTACAAAAACAACAAATTACAGGTCAATACCCTTGTGAAAATAGATGCAAGAATCCTCAACAAAAGTTTAACAAACCAAATTCAATGACACATTCAAAGGATCATATGCCATGATCAATTGAGATTTATTCCAGGGATGCAAGAATGGTTCAAAATTTGCAAATCAGTCAATGTGATACACCACATTAACAAAATTAAAGATAAAAATCATATGATTATCTCAATAAATTCAGAAAAACCATTTTAAAAAAATTTGACATTTAGGACAAAAATTCTCAACAAAGTGGGTATGTAACTCAATATCATATCATTTATGACAAACCCACAGCTAATATAATACTCAATGATCAAAAGCACGAAAGCTTTTCCTGTAAGACCAGGAACAAGACAAAAATGCCCACTATTCCTACTTTTATTCAACATAGTATCAAAAGTCCTCACCATGGAAATTAGGCAAGAAAAACAAATAAAAAGCATAGAAATCAAAAAGGAAGATTTTCACTATTTGAAGATGACAATATTATACATAGAAATCTCCAAAGACTCCACCAAACAAACAAAACAAGAACAATAACAAAAACAATTAGAACTAATACAAAAATTCAGTAAAGTTATGGAATACAAAATTGATATACAGAAACCTGTTAGTTTCTATACACTGATGCTGAACTATCAGAGAAATCAAGAAAGCAATCTAATTTAGAATTGCATCAGAAAGGGCAAAATACCTCCAAATAAATTTAACCAGGAAGATGAAAGACCTGGACACTGAAAAATGTAAGACACTAGGGGCATCTGAGTGGCTCAGTCCATTAAGCACCTGACTTGATTTTGTTTCAGGTCATGATCTCAGGGTCATGAGATAGAGCCCAGCACCAGTCTCCATACTAAGCATGGAGCCTGCTTAAGATTCTTGCTCCCTCTCTCCCTACCACTCCCTACTCATTCTCTCTCTCCCTCTCTCTCTCTCCCTTTCTCTCTCTAAAAAAAAAAAAAAAAATTAAGACAGTAATAAGATAAATTGAAAAAGACACAAATAAGTAGAAAGATATTCCATGCATATGGATTGAAAGAATTAATATTGTTTAAATGTTCATTCTACCCAAAACAATCTACAGATTCGGTGCAATACCTATCAAAATTCCAATGGCATTTTTCACAAAACTAGAACAAATAATCCTAAAATTTGTATGGAACCACAAAAGACTCTGAGTAGACAAAACAATCTTGAGAAAGAACAACAAAGGTGGAGGTATCATCCTCCCTGATTTCAAACTCTACTACAAACCTATATTAATCATACAGTATGGTGTTGGCATAAACACAGATACATTGATCAATAGAACAAAATAAAGAGCCCAGAAAAAAACCCACCAATAAACAGTCAATTAACTTATGACAAAGGAGGCAAGAACATACAATGAGGTGAGGAGAGCTTCTTCAATAAATGGAGATGGGAAAACTGCACAGCTAACTTACATGCAAAAGAATGAAACCAGACCACTATCTTACACCATATACAAAAATCAACTCAAAATGGATAAAAAACTTGATCATAAGATTTGAATCATAAATTTCCTAGAAGAAAACATAGGTAGTAATCTCCTTAACATTGGTCTTAGCAACTTTTTTTGGATCAAACTCCAAAGGCAAGGGCAACAAAAGGAAAAACAAACAAATGGGACTACATCAAACTACAAAGCTGCTTCTGCACAGCAAAGGAAACCATCAACAAAATGAAAAAGCAACATACTGAAAACAGAAGTTATTTGCAAATCATATATTCAATAAGGGGCTACTATCTAAAATGTATACAACTCAATAACAAAAATAATAATAATAATAATCTGATTTAAAAATGGACAGAGGACTTAAACAGACATTTTTCTAAAGAAGACACAAGATGGCCAACAGACATGTGAAAAGGTGCTCAACACAACTAATCATCACAGAAATACAAATCAAATCCACAATGAGAAATTACCTTACACCTGTCAGAATGGCTATTATCCAAAAGATAAGAAATAACAAGTATTGGTGGGATGTGGACAAAAGAGAAAGCTCATGCACTGCTGGTGGGAATGCAAATTGGTGCAGCCACTTTGGAAAACAGTGTCTCAAAAAATTAAAAAATAGAGTTACCATATGATCTAGCAATTCCACTTCTGGGTATCTATCTGAGAAAAAAACAAAACAAAACAAAAAACCCCACTAACTCAAAAAGATCTATGTATCCCGATGTTCACTGCAGCATTATTTATAATAGCTAAGACAAGGAAATCTAAGTGTCCACTGATGGATGAACGGATAAAGATGTGATATATGTATATACACGATGGAATGATTTCAGTCATAAAAAAGAATGGAATCTTACATTTGCAACAATATGGATGGACTGAAGATACTAAGTTAAGTGAAATAAGTCAAACAGAGAAAGACACATGCTGCATAATTTCACTTATATGCAGAATCTAAAAAACAAAACAAACGAAACAAAATTAACCCCAGACACACTGATAAAGAGAACAGAGTGGGAGTTGTCACAAGGGAGGGTGGTTGGGGGGAGAGGCAGCAAAATGGGTGAGGGTTAAGTACAAATTTGTGGTTATAAAATAAGTCATGAGGATGTAATGTACAGCATGGGGGATACAATCAATAACACTGCATTAACATTGGAGGATGAGAGATGGTAACTAGACTTATGGTGGTGACCATTTCACAATGTATACAAATGTCACATCACTATGTTGTACACCTGAAACTAATATAGCTTTGTATGTCAACTATATCTCAATAAGTGGGGGAGAAAAAAAGTTCCCATCATGAGGAAAAAATGTAACTATGTGGTGATGAATGTTAACTAAATTTATTGTAGTGATCATCTGGGAACATACACAATTATCAAATCATCATGTTGTGTTCCTGAAACTAATATAATGCTATATGTCAACCATATCTCATATTAAAAAAAAGAAAAGAAAATATATCAACATATTTTTTACCATACATATTTCTCTTTTAAACAGCTTTACTGAGCTATAACTAATATGTAAAAAGACAACGTGATTAATATAAACAATTTGATGACTTTGGACAAATATGCCCACAAACCATCACCACAGTGAAGATAATAAACATATCTATCACCCCCTAAAGTTTCCCCATGCTCCTTTTTTTGTTTTATTTTGTTTTGGTTTGGTTTGGATTTTATTTTGTTTTGTGGTAAGAACAGTTAATGTAAAATCTGCCCTCTTAACAATTTTTTAAAGTGTGAAGTTAAGTATTGCTATGTATAGGCACAATGCTGGACAGCAGATCTCTAGAACTTAAAATCAAAACTTTACATACATGTAACTTCCCATTTCCCCTGCACCCCACCCCCAGTCCCAGGCACCCACTATGCTACTCTCCATTTCTCTAAGTCTGATTATTTTAGATATTTCATAGGAGTGAAATCATGCAATATTCTTTTCCCACCAACATGTTTTTAAAATTACAAATCACTTTAAAATTGAAGTTTATGATTCCTAAACCAAAAGTCAGTCAACTTTAAATGAAGTTATAATAGTAGAGATATCATTTCCAAGGAAAATCCATAAGGCCAAAGCAAAAATCTTCTGACTAAAGATTTAAATATGAAAACCCCCCAAAAAAGTAAGCTTAATGGAGCAAAAATGAAGTAAAATCTGTCTACCCAGGAGCCCACTCACAATACAGGTTTCTGCCATAGCCTCAAAGAGATTCTAATGTGTTTTGACATATTTATCTGTGGGAGACTCTGTCACTGCATTAGCATTCTTCAAATTATTTTTACATTTAAATTGATTTCAATTACATGGACGTTTCAAAACATTAATATTCATTTGAGATATTTTTGATATCTTCTCGGTGTACTAAACTTTTTTAGGAACTGGTTCATAATTAACCCACACTACAGTGTAACTACTGAAGAACAATCCTATGAAACACTGATTAGTATATGAGCCTTTTTGCATATGCTCAAAGTGCCTAAATTATAAATACTCCATTGACAAAGAGTTCACACATACAAACTGTTTCATCAAGATTTCACTTTCAGATTTCCCTCTCTCCCATTGTTTGAGAATAAGTAACTTGGATGGCAGAAAAGCTCAAGTGATGAACACATCCATTGAGTCATTATGAGAGAAAGAGAGGGATTTGATTGGTCCTTTGAGAGAGTTAGAGGAAGGGTATTGAGTCTGAAGGGGAAAAAAAGACAATAAACTGAGCCCTTCTTGTGGATCCTAAAAGACGCAGTGTGAATGGAATGGATGTCCTATGGAAACTTACAGAGAAACTAAACTGATTTGCGCAAATAGAGGCAGTGTGGACGCTTTCAGGAGCCATAGGCAGAGGGAACCACGGACATTTAACACAGAGAAATTAACAGAATTTATGGTTTGGAGTGATGGAATCACTAATTGTTTGAAACAATGCCATCTAAATCTCACTGGGCAGAGAAACCCACATGTTATTTGGGATACATGAGAATTAAATGAAATAATATATAAAATACTTGGCACTTAGAAGGCATTTAAGAAGCAGTAGTCACAACTATTAAGTTATCTTATGTAGGCTTTGCAATTTATCTAAACTTGAGTTGAACAAAAGATTTGGGGTTGTATTCCCCAAGACTATTAGTCTGGAAAGCAAGATTAGGCAACACTGCCCCCTCGGGGTTTACTTTGTCCTCTAGAAGGCTCATCATCATTAGCAGACATGGAAATGAATGTAAGCCTGAATTCCTGCATTTGGTTGAGGTCCAGTGATCCAAGGGAAAGACGGTGTACTTACGTTCCAATGGAATAAGATATTGTATGAAAGCCTGGAAGTTTCCCTAAAACTGTATTAGACTACATAGAACTCTTTAAACTAGAGAAAAATCCACTGAGTTAAGAATGGTCCAGATGGGGCTGCAGGTAGAGATTCCAGAAGAACCAGTAATACCACATAAAGGTCGAAGCAGCCTTAATCATCCCTTACCTGACCTGCCAAAAGTTCTGTCCTCTGAAAATATAAAGGTGCAATATTAGAGGAAGTCAGCATTACCTAGGATGTAACAGCGTTAGAGTTGAAAATAGCAAGTTAAGGTGATTTCCCGGCCAGTGGAAAAGAAGATTAATAAGTCAGTGGGGTAAAGGAGGTGGACAGCAGCACAAACAGGTTCTGTGAGTGGCATGGAGGTCAGCACATCAGAGGATCTCAGCACAAGCACAGGCAGAGGTTAAAGCTGGTCCAGCTGGTCCAGCAAAAATAGGAGTAGACAGATTGCTGTTGTGCAGGCAGCACTTTACAGAATTGCCCTCATTCATTGCGAGCCAGGGATCCTAGAGACAATTCAAAGGAGATCTAAAGGAGAGGGAGTCTTTCATTAAGACTTTGTCATGGAACACATTCACGGGCCAGGTTACCATTTATATCCATTTCATAGATATGGATGCTAAGATCCAAATTCACACAAGCACAAAGATGGGGAGGTGGATATATGTGATATGAATTTATCTTTTATTTATACCAAACTGCCTCCTTCTAAAAAAATCTCGGGTACCTAGAGACATGTGTTTTTCTGTTCCTTTCAATTTTAAAATTTTCTTATTTTACATTACACTTAATTACATACGCTCCTTCAAATCATTTTCTGCAGTAGGCAGGGTATAAATATTACATCAACAAAATAACATATTTCTATAGGAAAATACATTACAAGTTCTGAACAACAACTGACCTACATACTTCAAACGTCATACTACTTCATACTTGATACTTACATACCTACATACTCCATATTTGATTTTGGTCAATCAGAGGATCCTTTAACAATCTACCAACATGTCCGATGAAAATAATTGTAAATAAATACTATTCTGTATACTTTACTTTGAAAAGACTATTCTGAAAAGTTCTATTATCTTTCCTTGGTAGACATCTTCCAAAACATAGTGAATTTTAAAATTATATATATATATATATATATATATATATATATATATATATAATTTACTTATTTTTAATGTTTATTTTTGAGACAGAGAGAGACAGAGCATGAGAGAGGGAGGGGCAGAGAGAGAGGGAGACAGAATCCCAAGCAGGTTCCAGGCTCTGAGCTGTCAGCACAGAGCCCGACGCGGGGCTCGAACTCACGGACCACGAGATCGTGACCTGAGCCGAAGCCGGATGCTTAACCAACGGAGCCACGCAGACGCCCCTAAAATTTGTATATATTTTAAAGAAACCTGATGTGACAAGGTTATACTCCTAGAATTACATATTCTTGCAGAGATTTTTGGCCTAAACTTCCAGTGAGACAGACATAAGTAGAATTGAAAATAATGCTTCAGTCACTAAGATATTTATTAGTATGTTAAATGTAAAAGATAATCTTCCCATAACAAATTTAAAAAGTCCAATAATTAAGTTCCTTTATTATAAAGCAGGGTAAAAGAGGGCAACAAATGTTTTCTAGTTCTTCCATAGGACGACAGCATGGACAATAACAGATTTAAATTAAATTAGATAGGCTGGGAGCCACTGAATTATAGCTCTGGTTGCTTATCATTTATACAGTGCCTACCAGTGTGAGTTTGATTTCTGGATCAAATGTAAACGTTTTCATTTAATTATTTACTAACCGAAGTTAATTTTTTTCTGTATCTGTTCCCCTTTGGAAAATAAAGGCAGTCCTCACACAATTTACATTTGACTCTTGAATTATCCTCACACTTCTGTGTGGAGCAACGTGCCTGGTTCAGTGAAGCTTAATTCCCAGCCCACACAGCACACCCCACCAAAGGAGCTTTTCGTTTGATAGTTACCATGTCCCTCTCAGTGTAGGCAAGAGGCACTCAAAGCTCTGAGAAAAACGTGGAACACGGGTACAATGAAGATGGGTACAAGAGCAGTCCTAATCCTGTCACTCTAGTATTTCAAGCAGAAAGAGAATTAATGCAAGGAGTTAGGTGCTTACCAAACTGTCGGAATCACCAGAGGAATAGAGAGGTCAGGAAATTCAGCCAGTAGCATTCAGGGTCTACCATTACCTCTCAGAGATTTGAACGTGTATAGTAGCCTCTGGAAAATGCTGCCAGTAGTCAGACTTTCCTCTAGCACTGAGGTCAGTCACAGGATACTTCTAGAGGCCTCTGACCTCACATCAGCTGAAGCCCACATACCTTACCATGACTGCCAACAGGAGTAATAATGGCTTTTTGGTTCTCTCTCTCTTACCTTCCAGATCTCACAAAAATGCTGCTAATTAGAAAAATCCGTGCTTTCCCTGTCCGGGGCTGGAAGTTCTCAGGCAGTGTACAGACTTACAATCACTAGCATGGTGTTGGCAGAAAAAAACTCTAGGGCCCTATAAGAAGCACTTACTGTCAGGGAAAAGGAATCTGAATTGGTGACCCGGGCTTATTCAGTGAGGCTTCGTTCTGGCACAACATGTAGCTGAGGTTGGATGTTCATTCTAGTCGATTAGGGCCACACTCTGGAAACCATAGCTGAGCATGTGAGTACAAACCAAAAAGATTCAACTTTAAGAGAAAATATGGACCTCCCTTGGCTGAAGGAGTGAGGTTAACCTCTATCAGAGGACCCTTGCAAGGAACTGGACCAGCAAAGCATAAGAGCAGCGGTGAGCTCTGCCAAACCAATTTACAAGAGCAACACCATACAGCAGCTACAGAAACAACGGCAGCAGAAAAATGAGTCCCGCTACTGAATCAGTCAATTTCCAATTCTCCTGGGTGGGGCAAGTGAAAGGAAGATCTGCCTCTATGAGTAATCTTCTGGAGTCACTGAACAATTTAGGAGAGAGGGAAAGAAAGATTCTAGATGTCCTGCCATTTTGGAAATTATGAAATTGAGTTGGCTTTAATTTAAAGTTGTTTTTTTTTTTTAAGTTTCCAGATAAAGATGGTAAATTAATGCACTTACAGACCTCTTCTGTCTTCCTAAAGCCCAATAAGCTGTATTTATATATATATATATGAAGGCATAAAGTTGCATGGACAAAGAGCATTTGGAAAGGAGACAAAAACCACAGAGTTTTGGAAGCTAGAATGCAGCTGGATGAGTGGCAAATTACTTGGCAAATCTGAGAAAACTGAATTCTAAGCCAGCAATAGGAAAAGCTGAGAAACAACCCAATATATGCGACAGAATCCCCCAAAGACCCAAGATTTAGCAGACCAAGTACCTCCGGAAGACCTGGGAGTAAAAGTGATGATAAAAACTGCAGGATTGTTTCAAAGTCATTTCTGAGAAACAAAGAGACCTCTTGGACCCTCACCAACTTTGTGAAGCTGGACAGCCAACCCTCTCTCTTTCTGGCAAACTTGAAGTTACTCTGCAGAGAGAGTATAACTGAGGTTGTCTCTACTAAAGGGCGACTAGGCAGAGCTACAGGCAGAGGTACCATAATAAAAATGGGGGAATTAAATGAAAGTTTCCATACTCAACTCCATGTTGAGACTTCAGCATTCTCCTTACCCACCGTCTCCCCCTGAACCCACTTCTCAGAATGCCAGCTGTGGAGACTATACCCTCCAGGCAGGAGGTCAGAAGCACCTTTCCTGGGCAATCGTGCAAGCCCAAAAGAAAGCCTTAAAAATACTCTCAAAAAGGAGTTCCCAAAGAAACATTCTAGTCAAATTATTCTACTCTGAAGCCTATAGTCCCTGTGCCCCACACATGCACATCGCTTCCAAAGTGGATTTTTTCATTCTTCTGTATGTTGCTGTCCAGTTCTCCCAGCACCGTTTGTTAAAGAGACTTTTTTCCACTGGATATTCTTTCCTGCTTTGTCAAGGATTAGTTGGTCATAATTTTGTGGGTCCAATTCTGGAGTCTCTATTCTATTCCATTGTTCTATGTGTCTGTTTTTGTTCCAATACCATGATGTCTTGATGATTACAGCTTTGTAGTAGAAGCTAAAGTCTGGGATTGTGATGCCTCCTGCTTTGGTCTTCTTCTTCAATATCACTTTAGCTATTCAGGGTCTTTTGTGGTTCCATACAAATTTTAGGATTGCTTGTTCTAGTTTCAAGAAGAATGCTGGTGCAATTTTGATTGGGATTGCATTGAATGTGTAGATTGCTTTGGGTAATATTGACACTTTAACAATATTTATTCTTCCAATCCATGAGCAGGGAATGTTTTTCCATTTCTTAGTATCTTCTTCAATTTCCTTCATAAGCTTTCTATAGTTTTCAGCATACAGACCTTTTACATCTTTGGTTAGGTTTATCCCTAGGTATTTTATGATTCTTGGTGCAATTGTGAATGGGATCAGTGAGAAAGAATGAAATATGGTCTTTTGTAGCAACCGGATGGAACTGAAGAGTGTTATGCTAAGTGAAATAAGTCATACAGAGAAAGACAGATACCATATGTTTTCACTCTTATGTGGATCCTGAGAAACTTAACAGAAGACCATGGGGGAGGGGAAGGGGGAAATAAAAGTTAGAGATGGAGGGAGGCAAACCATAAGAGACTCTTAAAAACTGAGAATAAACTGAGGGTTGATGAGGGGTGGGAGGGAGGGGAATGTGGGTGATGGGCATTGAGGAGGGTACCTGTTGGGATGAGCAGTGGGTGTTGTAAGGAAACCAATTTGACAATAAATTTCATATTTTAAAAAAAGTGGGTTTTTTGTTGCCCTCTTCTTTTTTTTTTTTTTTTTTTTCAACGTTTATTTATTTTTGGGACAGAGAGAGACAGAGCATGAACGGGGAAGGGGCAGAGAGAGAGGGAGACACAGAATCGGAAACAGGCTCCAGGCTCTGAGCCATCAGCCCAGAGCCCGACGCGGGGCTCGAACTCACGGACCGCGAGATCGTGACCTGGCTGAAGTCGGACGCTTAACCCACTGCGCCACCCAGGCGCCCCTGTTGCCCTCTTCTTAAATATGAATGGCCAATAAAGATATTTGAGGCAAGAATCTAAATGACAGAAAGTGGCCAAACTAGACACCCATAAATGCAACCTGAGGGAAAAAAAGACTTTACTGGAAGCTGAAAAATGAAATTAAAAATAGAATTTATTTTCTCAGAGGAAAAAAAAGAAGTTATTACATCAGCCAATCGAAAAAGGAATGATATATTAATTAAGGTAATACTAACTGTTATAATGGAGACATTGTGGCATCTCAAAATAGCTTAACATCATAGGCATTTATTCTTACCTATATAAAGTCCAGCTAGTAATGGGATGGGGGGAAGGGCTCTGTTCCACATAGTTACTCCCACTCCCTGGCTCCCTCCCCATTTGTGACTTCTCCATCCCTTCGGTCATTAGAGTTCTATCTATCCATGTGACAAATGATGAAAGAAATGGCACAGGAAACATACTTCCTAACTCTGTGTCTTAAAAGAACATATGCTATTTTTGTTCAATTTCCAATAGCATGATGCAAAGGGAGATCAGAAATGTGGTCCCTGACTGAGCAGTCACTTTCCATCAGCAATTTTATTTTAAGGAAAGAATACAAATCTATATTGGATAGCTGACTGTTTGTGCCATGCTATTGGGGAAAAAAATAGAAGATAGAAACCATTCAGAACACAAAAAAAATAGCTCTCAGAAAATAAAAGTGTAACAGCAGTCATTAAATATACAATGTAAGAGTTGTAAGATAAAACTGAGAAAACACGGCAGAAAGTGTAGCAAAAGGGCAAAAAGATGAAAAACAGGACAGAAACATTTTTAAAAAATTAGAAGTCAATCCATAAAATCTAACATGAAAAGGTATTCCAGAAAGAAAAATACAGGGAAAAATAATAATCAACTAAACAATTCAGGACAAATTCACAGAACTGAAAAAAAGAATCAACAGATTGAAAATTTTCACCAAAGGTCTGACATGGTAGATAAAATAGACCAAGATACATTACATGATGTTTCCGATCTCCGGGGACAACAAAAAGATTTTAAAAGTTTTAGGAGCAAAAAAATTCTAGTTCATACAGTGATAAAAAATGAGAGTGGCATTGCACTTCGTAATACTAAAATGGAAGCTAGAGGAGAGGGGAGCACTGCAATCAGAATTGAAGCATTCAACCTAGAATTCCACACCCAGCCAAACTGGCAATTGAGAGTGATGATATAATAATAAAGACAGTTTCAAACACGCAAGGCCTCAAATAATTTATCCATCATGCAACCTTTCTCCAGGACACTACTAGAAATTGTGTTCCACCAAAACACGGAAGGAACTAAGAAAAGAAATAACAGAGAGCTGGGAGAATAGGACCCAACCTGAAAGAAAAATAAAGAAAATCCTCAGGATGACGGAGAACAGAGATTTCACAACAGTTGCTGCACTGGGCCTAGATTTCAACCGATCTATGTAGGAGCAGAGAGAGGTGTTATTAAAAGGATGAAATTCACAGCACACCCGCAATATCGACATTACAGTGAGAGGATATTTCAGTAGTGGCAGGAAAAGTTGACAGAGGGAGAGAGAGAGTCTCCGGAGAGAGAGAGAGAGAGAGAGAGAGAGAGGAGTAGCAGTAGTAGCAGTAACAGCAACAGTACTCATAGCAGTATTACAAAAGATATTAATTTAACTGAAGCCTGACTGAAGGAAAAGAATAAATTAAAGAATATAAGAGCATGTCTGAAATACTAGTAATATATAATTGAGTAGTCAGGTGAAATGATAGATTTTGTAAAATGTGTGGTTCTGCCTTAAAACATATAGGTTATTTTAATTTTTCACGTTCCATGTTGTTGCACTCTTCAGGAACACATCTATGAAAGCATAAGATGGCCTACGTTGCCAGTGTGGAGACAGACACATATTTCCTGTCCGAATGTGGTGTAGGTGTTACCTTCTCGTAATCGTTGCCTTTAATAGGCACCATTAATTGAAATCATTTGGTAGATGCTCTAAAAGTACTGGCAACAGGGGCACCTGGGTGGCGCAGTCGGTTAAGCGTCCGACTTCAGCCAGGTCACGATCTCGCGGTCCGTGAGTTCGAGCCCCGTGTCACGCTCTGGGCTGATGGCTCAGAGCCTGGAGCCTGTTTCCGATTCTGTGTCTCCCTCTCTCTCTGCTCCTTCCCCATTCATGCTCTGTCTCTCTCTGTCCCAAAAATAAATAAACGTTGGAAAAAATATATAAATAAATAAAAGTACTGGCAACAATTTCAAACTTTTATTAAAATTTTGATCTTCTAAAGTTTAAATGATGTCCTTTGAGGCAAGGTATTGGCAGTTCTCTGTGAATGTTCTGCAAAATGAAATTAATCTTTAATAATTAAGAATAGGAAAGGCAACTTGGAACTCCGCAAAAGTAGGAGACTTACCTATCCATCTGGTACAATTTGTGCCAGCCACGGCAATTAGTACAGATTTAATACTTACCAGAAAATTTCTATAAGTAAAAATAAATAAATAAATAAGCCATATTACCCTGACCTAGCTTACTCAATTTTATAAATCAGCTTTAATATTCATACCATAGCAGCACTTATATGAGAGGAAAATATAACCCCTGTCTTATGTAAGCCAGGTTTTTTTATTCTTATATATGCATCTTTGCTCAATCTCTAACTGTTAAAGACACCAAAATACACTCCCACCCACCTCCACAGCAAAAATTGCAAGTTTGGATCCGATAACAGCCTGAGGCACTGGTTAAGAGGAAAGGTTTAGCAGGGTTTCCCAAAGGGCATCTTGTGAATCACATACCTAAGAACTGTCTGAAGTATTTGTTAAAAATGAAAATTCCTGGGCCCTACCACAAAACAACAGATTCAAAATCTGTATGGTAGATCTGAAATCTCATTTTTATTTTATTTATTTATTTATTTATTTATTTATTTATTTAGCAATATGCCCTGTGATTCTCACGCAGCTGAAATTTAGAGATGCACTGCTTTAGGATGTGGGATACAAAGGTCAAATCACTACAGAAGTCAGTGTCACAGACTTCAAGCAAAGGCAAGGGACTCATGCTCAGACGCGAAGCTGGATAAGTATCCTTTGGAAGCCACAGAGTCACTAAAATTGGAGAACAAGGAAGCAAGCTTTGAAAATACAGTTTGCAGGGGCTAAGAATCAAGGAGATCAAACATGCCAACATAAATAAGGTTCTTCCTCACTTTCTGCAGAAGTAGAGGCTAGTGATTGTGGACATTCTTAAATCTGCATTATTATTTTATTACTTTCATGACACTAACTTTCTAAATTTTGTTTTTTTTTTTTTATTTTTTTAAACATTTATTTATTTTTGAGACAGAGAGAGACAGAGCATGAACGGGGGAGGGTCAGAGAGAGAGGGAGACACAGAATCCGAAACAGGCTCCAGGCTCTGAGCTGTCAGCACAGAGCCCGACGCGGGGCTCGAACTCACAGACCGAGAGATCATGACCTGAGCCGAAGTCAGCTGCTCAACCTACTGAGCCACCCAGGCGCCCCATAAATTTTATTTTTAAATAAAGAATTGAAATAAAGCAATGTGTTTTGACGGTCTCTAACTGTTAGGATTGAGTATAGCTGCCTGTATAGGAAATAACTCTGGCTTAAGCAAGATGAGAGTTTTATTTTCCTGTCATGATAAAGCAGGTTCATAATTTCTTGAGGAGCCCATGCTTCTTCCAGGTCTCTGCTACACCATCCTAACAGTCTGGCTACGTGCTCGTGCTTATGCTTATATTATGGATGCTGGGCCTCTAGGCATCCTGTCCTGTTCCAGGCAGCAGGAAGGAATAATGGCAAAAATGTGCATATCAACCAAATCAGCCTCCTTTTTAAGGCAGTTTCCCAGAAGTTCTACGAAACAACTTCCAGATACACTTTATCAAACAGTTCCCATTGGCTATGTAAAGAAGCTTATAAAATGTAGTTTTGGCCGGCCACATTGCAATCTCCAGTGAAACTGGGGTTCCATTGCACAAAGAGAGGAGGAGAATGGATATTGAATAGTTACCTGAAAGTATAAATTCTGCCCTTCACTTACTATCTGACTATGTGAAATTCACCCATCTCCCCTGGTCTTCAGTTTTCTCATGTGTAAAACAGAAACTGACACTTCTCAGGATTGTTACAACATTTAAAGATAACATACGTAAAAGTATTGACACACAGTAGAGATTTAATAAATGAATCAATTACCAAGAATAGCTCTAACTTCTAAAATATATTTCTGTACTTATTGAACACTGTTGTTGAAGGGCGAATTATCTGATCGGGTATAATACCACCGAATACTGAAACTACATCACACCACCTTGCCAGTGCGGTTCGGTTTTTGCATTCTATCTCACTTCATTATCTCCATCCTGCCCTCTGGAGAAGTACCAGTTAGGAGTGAACACACTCTTACAAGGCTAGTCAACTGGTAAAGAAAATGAAGTATCTAGGAATAACTGAAAAGACTAACAATAAAGATATCCACACAGCATATGTGATATGCAATCCACATCCATATAACCCTTTGCTCTCCACCAAAGCAGTGGTCTCTTTAGCTTAATAGACAGTTTGTCTTAAAGACGTACCACTTTCCTTTTTTAAAAATTGTATGTCCAGGCTTCTCCAGTAATATTTCTACAAGGAGACTACAGGATCTAAGCATTTCTATTCCACTGTTGTTCATTTCTCTACTTCTGTTCGTTTTGTTTTGTTTGTTCATTTTTTGTTCTTGTTTGTAGATCAAAACATATGACCACAAAGTCCACCCATTCCAGGATGCAGGTCCTTTTGCAATGTGATTTAGTATGCTTCTATCAAGAGTTAGAGTTTATTCCTCTACCTCTTGAAACTAGGCTGGTCTCTGACTTGCTTTGACCAGTGGAAGGTGGCAAAAGTGACACGATGTGACTTACAAGAGTAGATATGTCTTATTAAGCTTTATAGCTCTGGCTTCACCCACATGGAACACTGTTCTGAGGCTGCCATGTAATAAGAAAGTAGGTCTGGGGGGCGCCTGGGTGGCTCAGTTGGTTAAGCGTCCGACTTCGGCTCAGGTCAAGATCTCACAGTCCGTGAGTTCGAGCCCCGCATCAGGCTCTGTGCTGACAGCTCAAAGCCTGGAGCCTGTTTCAGATTCTGTGTCTCCCTCTCTCTCTGACCCTCCCCCCCCCACACACACACACACTCTGTCTCTCTCAAAAATAAATAAACGTTAAAAAAATTTTTAAAAAAAGAAGAAAAGGAAAAAAGAAAGTAGGTCTGGCCTATGGAGGCAGACATAGGTGCCCGGAGGGTAACCAGCACTGACTGCCAAACAGGTGAGTTAGACCATCTCAGACCTGCTGCCCAAGAGATTCTCCAGCTGAATGTAACTGCGTGAGTGACTGAACCCAGAAGAAATCAGCGGAGAAAGCACCCAGCCAACAGACCAAATGGTGAGAAGTAATAAATTGTTGTTATTGTAAGCCATTAAGCTTTGAAGGGATTTCTTACACAGCAATATAAACTGAAGTATCATCACCTTGTGAAGAAAAACACTGAAGCTTTTATTTCCTTTACAGTGATCTTTACCCTGTGAAAAGGAGCCTAATACTGTCCTAAGCATATGATGGGTGCTTAATAATTGTGAAATGAATGAATAAGTATATCATGGTGAACTTCCTTTAACTCAATAAAGATCCATAGCTTATAATCTGCTCATCATTAAATCTCCACCAGAATCAAGATCAGAGCACCATCTATTGGCCAGCAGATAATTGTGAAGAGGCAAAGCAGCAAAGCAGGGATGAGTTCACACTCCCTTCATTTTAATGTGAAATTTAATAATTTAGTTAACACTTCTGTGTGAGCCATATGCTTCTTTTAGAGAAGAAGATCATTATATAGATGTGCTGGGGGGGTTTCTGCATCTTCTCTCTTTTATAGTAGGAACAGCTTCAATATACAATAGTTTCCACTATTTGATTGTTATTTAAAAAGCTACCCCCAAAACAAAAGTCACCCTTTATGAACTCAGACTCTGCACTATCAAATGAGATTACTCATAACTTCTCCTAATTGTATATCTAGTTAATATCAGAAATGCCCAGGAATTTACATGGCTCAAAAGGAAATATTTTAGGAATATCTTAATTAAGAATTGTTTTTAATTGCTACAATGAAAGATCAGGAAACTACCCTTTGAAATCTTTCCAGTCTAAAATCACTGTGTCTGTGTTCTGTGATGTAGAACTTCAGTGCATCAATTGCCCATCTGAGTGTTGGAGTAAACCCAACTTGTCTTGCTAGGAAAATCTTGGCCTTTTGCACAAAATCACATCAGGCACATATCCATCAAAGATCATGTGGCCTTTGAATCAGATGTATGTGCTGTTGGAAAAGAACATTCTCCTTCTACTTTTTTTTTTTTAGGTTTATTTATTTATTCTCCTTCTACCTTTTTTTTTTTTAGGTTTATTTATTTATTTTGAGACACAGTGTGTGCACCATCAGAGGAAGAGAGGAAGAGAGAGAGAGAGAGAGAGAGAGAGAGAGAGAGAATCCCAAGCAGGCTCTGTGCTATGAGCACAGAGCCTGACGTGGGGCTCAAGCTCATGAACCCTGAGATCATGACCTGAGCCAAAATCAAGAGTCAGAAGCTTAACTGACTGAGCCACACAGGCCCCCCTTACTGCTAATCTTCATGCAGCAGTAGAAATGAGAGGGGGCACCCAGCTGTACCTCACTTCCACAAGCCATTTGGTCCCTTTTAATTGGTATTTTTATAGACCTAATTCCCAGATTGAATAAGTGGTTAGGGATTCCTTTATGAAAACTGACTTCCTCGGTAGTTAGGGAACTCCTTCTCTGAAAGCTGTTTTATGTTTTTCTTTTTCTGTGGTAATGGGCTTCTTGTGACAGAGGACTCCCTGTGGTGTAAGAGTTCCTTGTGATGCAAGGAAGGCTGTGGTTAGGGTACCTTGGAACACAGCAGGGCTCTGGACAGAGATAACTTGTTTCAAAGAGGGGTTTGGACCAGAGGTGACACAGGGTGAACTGCAGACACTCTTGGAAGAGTGTGATGTGGTCCTCATTAATAACTAAATGTCAGAAGAGCTATCAGCTGACTTTGAAGTATATACAGAATCTGTGCACTTAAACTTATGAACAGGTAATAAAATTCAAAATTCCTTTGATTTCTTATCCAAACATGTGTGTTGGGGGGAGGGGGGAGTGGGAAAGAGAGAGAGAGTGAGAGACAGAGACAGAGAGAGATACAGAGACAAGAGAATACCACTACTATACTAATTCTGAACAGTTGCCTGAAGGCTATGCCATACTTCCATTCCTCTAAATACTCTAAAATGTATTCCCAAAGCAAGCCAGATCATAGAAGGAAAGGAAACGTGTATTTCATTATTTTAAGCATCGCATAATCTGTTTCATTTGAGCAACCACCATCTTTTGTTAGGACTGTCTGCGATGTGCACTTGCCTGGTCTTAAGCTTTGAAGGGATTTCTCACACAGCAATATAAACTGAAGTATCATCACCTTGTGAAGAAAAACACTGAAGCTTTTATTTCCTTTACAGTGATCTTTACCCTGTGAAAAGAAGCCTAATACAGTCCTAAGCACATGATGGGTGCTTAATAATTACTTGTGAAATGAATGAATAAGTATATCATGGTGAACTTCCTTTAACTCAATAAAGATCCATACCTTGTAATCTGCTCATCATTAAATCTCCACCAGAATCTCTATTACATATTTTCAAAACCCTCTAATGCATTCTCTATCCACCAGTCAGGTTGTTCTTTGAAAACTGCAAATCCTATCTTCCCAGGTGTCTGCTTAAAACCTTCTGTGACTTCCTATTGGACTTTACATTAAAGACAAAATCTTTAACATTATCCATAGGGCTAGGCATGACCTCATTACCACCTACCTCTTCAGGTTTTTTCTAGGTCATTGGGCTCCTTTCAGTAACCTGATGGAATTATAAAGGAGGACATCCAGTATATAATGTTCCTCTTCCCTATTTAAGTTCTAAACCAACTGCTTTGGCAAAAGGGCAAGATAAATGAGAGACTTAAAAAGAAAAGTCTTTATCACGTATTGCATTGATATAGGAGAATGCAGCCTTTAAATGAAGGGAATTTCTGAGAACTATGTTTACCCTCAGAAACAGGCAGTACTGAATCATTTTCCTCATGCCCATGGGCATAGCCTCAACTACTAAGTTTAAGTCCTGGCGGAAGCTTAGAAGAGCCTGGGTTACACTGCAGGTATCAAATGATTCCCAAGTCTCAATAGCTTGAAGCCACAAAGGCATATTTCTTGCTCATTTAACACATCCATCTGAGGGCAGCTGAGACTCTGCTCTATATTCCAGTCCTGTTTCCAGGACCCAGACTGAAAAGACAATCACCCTCGCAAACTTTGCTGGTTGCCACTGCAGAAAGAGAAGACAGGCTTCTGAAAACTCCTTTGTCTTCCTAGCAATCACATGCTCTGCTCCAAAAATGAGTCACACAACTTTCAACCTCAACCCTGTGGCCAGAACTAATAAAATGGCCCTACCAGGAAATTTAGGCTTCCATATGCCCCGAGATGAAGAATGGGTGTGGGTGGGAAAAAACTATGAATATTTCCATGGCCAAGAGCAACTGTGGACAGATGCTCTCCACAGGCATGTCAGCCTCCTAAGTGAAAGGCGCTAAGCTCCACATACCAAAAGTTACCACTCAGAATTTTGTGGAGATGGATAAGACGTTTTTAGGCGGAATCCTTTTCATGGAAACCAGGTAAGCAGGGACGAGGCGTTTCCCCTTACACAACTCATTGTGAAAATTCATGATTTGAATTCAACTGGGATTAAAAAAGAAGCACAATTTGAATCAGGCATTCTTCTAAGAATGTAGGCAGCCTCACATGGAGAAACAAATTATATAGAGCATGCCAATTATGTAGGAGGTTCCCAACAAATGATATAACCAAAGCGGATCCAAGAAATTACAACGTAGGATTAATCCTCAAGGAACAAAGAGAGAGAATTGTTTTTGCAACCCATTTTTTATAAGGTTTTTTCCATGAATTCCCCAAAGGAAAACTCTGGGACAATTAACAGTACAGTATCATGTCCTTTTCCTGATATGCTCTTAACTGAAATGTTCCACCCACACAGAAAAGTATACAAATCATAAAGGCCTGGAATATTTTCACAAAATAAATACATCTGGGGAACCTAAGCACCCAGAATGAGAACCAGAACATTGTATTACCTCCAGGCTCCCCACTCTCCTCATGTTTCCTTTCAGTCACTAAAATAGCACCCCTCCATACACGACACTACAGAGAGCAATTATGCCGCTGAGGAGGAGACTGGGAGTGGAAGGGTGGTTAAGGAGGAAATTTCATATTTTGCAATGTGTTGTTTTAATTTTGCATATCAAGAATATAACCATATATTACCTTTGAAATAAAACAATTTAAACCCTCCTATCTTGACCCAGTGATTCCCCTTGACGATTCTATAGTACCAGGCTCCACTCAGGTGCAGTGATTATGAGCACAGACTCTGGAGTAAGAGAGAAATGAGTTGAAGTCATGTCTTACCAATCAGGAGCAGCTTCCAGGCCTTGGCCAAGTTACTCAAATTCCCAAAGCCTGAGTTCCATCCTCTATAAAATTATGATAATAATAACTAATTCATAGGAGTGCCTGGGTGGTTCAGTTGGTTAAGCATCTGACTCTTGATATTGGCTCAGGCCATGATCTCACATTCGTGAGATGGAACCCCACATTGGGTTCGGAGCCTGCTTGGGATTCTCTCTCTCCCCCTCTCTCTCTGCTCCTCCCCAAATTGTTCTTTCTCTCAAAATAAATAAACTTTAAAAAAATAACTAATTCATAAAAAATTAAGTGAAAAGTAAAGTAAATTAGTAAAGTAGTTCTATAAATTGTACCTCTATGGAATAAAAATGTCAGGTAACTGGCCTTTGGAGATTAAAGAATATAATATACTCTATTTAAAACATGAAATTAAAAACATAGCTATTCTCTTTTTACTTGAAGTAGTTGAAGATAATGAGTAGTATTTACCATTCACAGTGTCTGAGAAACACAAGCTAGCTAACAGTATCTTAGAAATCATCAGATTCATTTATCTGCTTGTTTGTTTACACAAATGAATAAACTGAAACCAAAACAGGCAATGATTTCTTTTTACTTACACCATTTGTTCCCAAAAAAGTTGAGAACCTGATCTCAATTTCTCTGACTTCCAGTCCAGTGCTTTTCCTACTATGCCATGATCCATTCACTCAGCCATACCTGAACAGACCTAACAGTTACTGAGTGTCTCATAAGTACATGCCAGTAAAATTCAGACTAAAATGGCTATCCCAGGAAAAGGTGGAAAACACCTTCTATTAGATCAGGCTGACTTCCATTTATTCCATCAGCAGCATCTGTGCTTACTGGAAGGTACTGCAAGGAGATTACCTATGTATTAGAAGATGGTTAATATGTGGTATTAAAAATTAATTCCATTTCTGAATATATTGAACAAGAGGGGATCTTACCAGCCATCTGCTGCTGAGTCCTCTGTTGTCCTGCTTGCTTAGATTTATGCTAATGAAAAATCAACCCACAGGGCTGCGGAAATCTTTCATTCTTCTCTCTTCCTCATACACACCCTATTGCAGGGAAGGAATTGAGCCTAAAATTAGAGAGTTGTGAATTCAACTTGGTGGAAAAGTGTAAGGAGACAGATTGGGGCTTAAGGAAGAAGGGAGCAGGTGTGGTAGAAGAATTTCAAGTATTGATGGCTTTGGTGAGCTTGTGATCAGTTGAGGAAAGAGCTTCAAACTTGTGTTTGAACCTTGACTTCTTGGTGTTGAATCTTACAGTTAATTCTGTGGTCTTGTCCAAGTCCCTTCTTTAGCTTGGCATTCATTTCCTCGTCCCTAGAGCATCTTTTATAACTGACCTCTGAAAGTGTAATATAATTGTCAGTGGCTATAAGATCAAAGAATTTCAAGCTGTTTAAAGCATGAAGAAAGCTCTAATGTTTCAGCCACTCAACATACTAACCATTCCATATTCTTCTAATGTTTATTTATTTTTGAGAGAGAGAGAGAGAGAGAGAGAGAGAGAGAGTGCAAGAGAGTGGAACAAGGGCAGAGAGAGAGTGGGAGAGAGGTTCCGAAGCAGGCTCTGAGCTGACAGCAGAGACCCCAATGTAGGGCTCAAATCACAAACCACGCGATCATGACCTGAGTTGAAGCCCAAGACTTAACTTAATTATTTCTTCTATTATTCTCTTTTAAATCTTATTGATGAAGCAGGAGAAACTTTTTTTTTCCTTTAAGAATATTTAAGATTGGGAACAGTACATTTCCTGTATTTTCTTTTAATAAATAGAGAGGAATACTTTGATCAGCAAAGAGGATGATGCATACATTAGACATGCATACATTGGCAGATGAAAGAAAGATTAATATTTAATACACAGAAATGAACATAAAAGAGTGGAAAAATAACATTTTTCTTAACCACTATATGTATTTTGAAAAATGACCATATATCTTATGTTCTTTCAAAAGCATAACACATGGATATAGCATCAATAATTCCAAGTACCTATTTTGTTAATGGACCATTTTTTCCTCAAATAGTAGACAAACAAAAAGATGTTATGGAGTGATTCTGTTGGCATATTCTTGAAAATAAGTAATATCGCCCTATTGCATTCTGCAAAGCACTTCAAAGAGATGTGCTCCTTATGTATGTGCTCATAGTACTCACTCTCAGAAAAGAAGCACACAAGAATCAATGTCAAAACCAACTTTGATTTCCATTTTAATAGTCTGGCATATTTCTAAGAGTAATATTTTCAAGGAATCTTATTCAACAAAGCATTAAAAACTTGGTGGTTATTGAATATAAAGGCTCTTGATCTTCAATATAAAGTTCCCTTTTTTTTCTGTTTACATTCTTTACAGGGAACAGATATGTTGGGTTACATCATCCAAAGAATAATAGATTAAGGAATTGTTTCTAAATTAATTTTAATCACTCTGATTGTAAAAGGCCATACTCACAAAAAGGACAGTAAACACAAATGCACAGTGTGGTGAATAAATACAAAGCAAACATCCATGTATCTACCACTTAGATCAGACATAGAATGCTGACAACCGTATAGATAACCCCCATGAGGTTCTTCTTTAATACACCCCTCAGCCCTACGTGGGGGTAACGACTACCATGAATTTTACTATAATATCTCTTCATTTTCTTTATACCATTATCACCAATGTATTTGTCTCTAAAAATATAGTTTACTTGTGTCTGTTTTGATCAGGATGTATTATTTTGTGACTTGCTTCTCATTTTCACCATTATGCTTATATACTTAATCCACATTGCTTCATAGCACTGTAGATTGTTCACATGTGTATACACTGTACAATTTCATCCTATAAATGTATAAAATGTATTTATCTACTCCAATGTTGACAGACGTTGGTTTATTTCCAGTTTGGGGATATTACAAGTTCTGTTCTGAATATTCTTATAATGTACCCTGATACAAACGTGCACAAGTTTCTCTAGGTGTCAAAAACTGTGGAAGGTCTGAGATTATACCCTGTGTGCAAGCTAACAAATCAATCTGCCAGTTTCATGAAGGCTGGTAGCCGACATGAGATCCCTGGGTCAGAGGCACAGGACAATTTTTCACACAATAGTAATAACCAGAGAGTCGACATGTGCGCTGATTCCTTGAGCCTTAATTCCCACAGGGTGACACAAAGAGGCCAGGGGAATGCTTGTAAACACAGTGGGCCACATTCCTGAAAGGAACTCTAAGCTCAGAGAACTCAAATTTTTACGATAGATAATAAGCCTGACCAACTTTTGCTCCAGTAGGGACACTATCTCTATCTTCCAAGTCTATTTTCTGCACAGGTATTCTGGAAAAGATAGAAGAAAGGCAATTAGTATCTCTGCCCAAGAGATGTATAGAAATGTAAGAAAGCTATCGAGAATTATCTACAAACATTAGGAAAAGATTATTTTTATGAGACAATTAACCTCTCTATTTTTCTTCTACATTAATTAATTTATTTTTAAAAAATGTTATTTATTTTTGAAAGAGGAGAGAGCAGGTGAGTGAGGGAGGGGCAGAGGGAGAGAGAGAGACAGAGAATCCCAAGCAGGCTCCACGTTGTCAGTGCTGGGCTCAAATGGGGGTTCAAACTCATGAACAGTGAGATCATGACCTGAGCTGAAATCAAGTTAGATGCTTAACCGACTGAGCCACCCAGGCGCCCCTACATTAATTTTTTTAAAGAAACATGTATAAGAGGTATTCATGAGTTTGTGAAAATATTAAGGTTTCCACTTACACATGTATTTTAAAACATGAAACGAATTATTAGAGGTAAGTTTTTATTTTTTTAATTCTAAATTTCCTGGCTTAAAGATAGTTCAGAAGAGAATTTTTGTTTTATTGTCTTACTTAAAGCTGGTGAAATAAAATTTTCCAAAAACTATTCTTTATTACCTCAAATTCTTTTTTTTTTTTTTTTAACGTTTATTTATTATTGAGAGAGAGAGACAGGGCATGAACATGGGAGGGGCAGAGAGAGGGGGAGACACAGAATCCAAAGAAAGCTCCAGGCTCTGAGCTGTCAGCAGAGAGCCCAACATGGGGCTCGAACTCACAAACCACGAGATCATGACCTGAACCGAAGTCGGGCGCTTAACCAACTGAGCCACCTAGGCGCCCCTACCTCAAATTCTTAAGAAAAATTCTAATTCCATGTTCAATTCTCTAATCCAATTTGGGCAACATTTCATCACTGTAAATGCACTAACTGCACAGGGGATAAAAGTGAGTCATCATACACAGGGAGGAAAATGCTAAATTGATCATGATGGAAATCCATTCCCAGCACCAAGGTGAGCCTCAGGTGATTACACTGAATGCCATCATCACCCCTATCATATCATCTTAATTCTAATTTCTCCTTTACCAAAGCTCTTCTGCATAGCCATGTCAGAGAAGTTGTCCTTAGAAGCAGATTACATTAAGTAATAGCCTTGCTCAAGCACCTATGGAATTCAGCAAGAGCTACAAATCAGGTTGTTTTGTTGGTGTTGTTTTTTAAACATTACCAACTATATTGAACAGTTCTTTTTACTCTGATGCTTTGATATCTTGCATGACAATAGAAGAGACTGTTCTTTTCAAGGTTAGCTAATTTCCTAGAGATAGCAAACAACTTGCCTGGGAGCATGCTTTTCATATGCAAACCAACCAATCTAAACCCCAGACCCCACAACTACTTCCTTTATCTAGTTCTTATATTCAGGGCCATTTATCCATCTACCCTAGAGCCAGGGACCAGACAACTAGTGACAGCCCTATTTCCCAGAGCCCACCAAAATTATTCAAACTAGCCAATCTTAAACCTGCTTACCTTAACTACCTCACCCATTTCCTATCACTCTTGTAGAAATCTTAGTCAATGTAACAAAGGGAGACAATTCAAGAAAGGAAAAGAATATCTAGCTCTCAGATTTTACTTGCTAGATACCTTCATCCAATAAAAAGAACCAGGGCTCTTGGAGGACTGATTCTTGCTGACATCACCTTCTCTTCCTTCTGTGTGTGACTAACCCTGGTGGTTCCCCCTGTAGCCCAGCACGGCATGCTATGATTCATGTTTCTAGAAATTGGTGTATAAAAACCTCTTCCTTCGTGACAGTCATTTCTGTGTCTATGTGTCTTACTATACATGATTAAAACAAATCTCAGGCACATTTTAAAACACCAGCACATCTCTTAGTGCCATCAACTAACTACACCCTACTCACACAAACACATTTTTATAGTCCCCAAGAGGTCCCTCTGTCCTGCTTATTCTCTAATGTTGGTCTAGAAATAATGTAGAAACAGAACACAATTTTATTTTTTTAGTTTGAGATGTTTTACTAGTTGTTTTAACAGCTTTTGAATAGTTTTACAATATAATTATTTTTTCATTTTTTAACATACTTTATTTTTTAATATAATTTATTGTCAAATTGGCTTCAATACAACACCCAGTGTTCATCCCAACAAGTGCCCTCCCCAATGCCCATCACCCACTTTTCTCTCTCCCCCACCCCCCATAAACCCTCAGTTTGTTCTCCGTATTTAGGAGTCTCTTATGATTTGCCTTCCTCCCTCTCTGTTTGTAACTTTTATTTCCCCTTCCCCTTCCCCATGGTCTTCTGTTAAGTTTCCAAAGATCCACATATCAGTGAAAACATATGGTATCTGTCTTTCTCTGCCTGACTTATTTCACTCAGTGTAATACCCTCCAGTTCCATCCATGTTGCTGCAAATGACCAGATTTCATTCTTTCTCATTGCCAAGTAGTATTCCATTGTATATATAAACCACATCCTTATCCATTTATCAGTTGATGGACATTTAGGCTCTTTCCATAACTTGGCTATTGTTGAAAGTACTGCTATAAACATTGGGGTACATGTGCCCGTATGCATCAGCGACAACACACACTTTTGACCATCCCTTAAGTATAAGAAAAGAAGACAATAAAGGGTGAAACTTAGCAGAAACTTTGACAAACCCAACTCACTGTTAGGCTATCCCCAAGGGAGAAGAATTCTAGTATAATTACCCAATATGGTCTCTTAATGAGTTTTCAAGGATTTTGAATTGGGCTGCTGAGGACAATAAAATTGGTCGTCCACACACCCCTCTCTTCCAATCCCTGTATGTCCTTGTATTAGTTTCTGTAACACACAGAAATGGAGATCATGGGTCTTTACAAAGTTGGAACTCTCCTGTAATTAATTTCCCAGAGATTTTGCAAATGATTGTCTGGGTAAGAGTTCTGAAGGGGTGAGTAAGCCAGCAACAGCCTATTTTGCCATGAGCCTTGTTGGGGTGATTCAAGTTTCAGATCTAAGGAAATACATCCTAACATCTACCTGCAATGAGCTAGAACTGGCAAGCCCTACTTGAAACAAAATACACCTACAGCTAGCATATAGGTGAAACATCTAAAGTTAACCCCTGAATAAAGCTAAGAGATTGTTATGAGTTGAATGGATTTATCTCTCATAATGAAATTTCTTTACCTCAAATTTATTATAGACCCAGATTCAGTATTGAGAACTTGAGATGGAATCCAGCAACAGTTTGACCAAACAGTTATCCCCCAAGGAAAAGATGAAAGATAGGAAAGCAGACACTTAGGAAAGAGTACTGGTTATGGTTATGGCTGGGTTACTAGAGGAATTAAAATGCACCAGAAAAGGAAAAGAAATGCTCATGAATGAGGAGGAGGGTGGAAGATTATTACTGTGCTCTCTTCCCAGTCTCTCACAGGGCTAGTAAGAAAGGCTACCTACTGATCTGAAAAGATTGCAGGAAGGAAGGTCAAGAGGGAAGGAGGCAGGATGCCTCTGCACAAGCATGTCATTTGGGTAGTATCCAGACAAGAACGCAAATTCTTCCAGATCAGGGCATGTGCTCCTATATTGGCCCCAGAGAAGAAGACTTTTACAAAAGCCTGTCACTATAAATTAGATTAGGACATTTCTTTATCCAACAATGTGCCAGAAGCAGAGAAAGGACGGCACGGGCGAGATAGAGAAGCACTTTCCTCATTTAACCAAATCTGAGAGTGAACTTGGGAGTCCTGTCTAGGAACAAAACAAAACAAGTAGGAGAAGAGCAAAAGAGCAATCAGGCGCATGCTGAATCACTTGGGGAAATGACTAAAGACACTCTGGAGACAATGACAGTCTCTCTCGTGTGAGATCACAGACTTCAAGGTAATAAACTGAGTGTGCCCCTGATGAGGGACCAAAAGGCAAGCTGAGGGCCAAGCACAAGCTAGCACAACATCCCCCTCCCCAAGGTGGGATAAGTGTGATATTCCCCAGGCACTCCTGGCTGCCCAAGAACAAAGGAAAGGACAGAAAATAAATGGGTAAACTTATAGTCTCCCTCTGTTTATAAATATCTCATCAATAGCTTAATCAGGAACTTCCTACTATCTTAATGATAATGCATTGCTACAGGGAAAAACAGCCTTAGCTTGACACTAGCTAGGCCTCCAGTAACCTGTAAATCCTCTTTAGCAAATGGAAATCCCTTCAAGAAATTTCCTCTTGACTTTACCTCCCCCAAAGCTCCACAGCATATAAGCAGTCACTCTGCACAACCCCAGTGCACCTCTTTCTGCCCACTGGTCCTGTCCCCATGCTTTAATAAAATCACCTTTTCACCCTAAAGACATCTTTAGGAATTCTTCCTTGGCCATCAGCTCCGAACCCTACCATCATCCCAAAACCCAATCACCACCACCCCCCCATAAAAAAGATTAAAAAATGATAGTTCTTTTTTCTTTTTTAATTTTTTTTTCAATGTTTATTTATTTTTGGGACAGAGAGAGACAGAGCATGAACGGGGGAGGGGCAGAGAGAGAGCACAGAATCGGAAACAGGCTCCAGGCTCTGAGCCATCAGCCCAGAGCCCGACGCGGGGCTCGAACCCACGGACCGCAAGATCGTGACCTAGCTGAAGTCGGACGCTTAACCGACTGCGCCACCCAGGCGCCCCAAAAAATGATAGTTCTTAAGCCTGCAGCACAGTCTCTCAGTCAAAGGCTCCAACTGCTCTCCGTTCCCAGACGCCATTAAAAGATTAAGGAGCAAAGAGAGAAAAAAGGATACTATGACTAGCTGGGTGCCTATGATCCAACAAGATAAAAATGTAAACACTGCATTTAATTTAACTTCCTTGTCAGCAAGGCAATTGTTTCTTCTAGATAAAATAAGTCATGACCTTAAAGTTCTATGAATTGTACAAACATGTTGAGAGTTGATGGAATTAAAGCTTGTAGTCAGATTTCCAAGCCTCAAAAATGAGTCTCCAAACATATCATGTTCATTTTCTGCCTCAGCACATTCATTTATTGTTTTTCTCCTCTTTACTATATCCTCTCACCTGCCTCTCTCCAAAAACAACCTTCAAGCTTCCACTCCCACTCCTTTAAAACTGTTACCATTTTTTTTTTTTGCCTTTACTGATACCTCTTAATTTTTAAATTCTATCAGTACCATAGAGATTACTACCTAATCATTTTCTAATTGTTCCATGTGTGCTAATTGCCATTTCTCAACTAGTTTATCAGATCTTTGAGGAAAGGTATCATATCTTCCCCTACCCCCTTTTAATTTTCAGACCATCTGGAGTAACATTAAGGCACAAAATAAACCCTCCCATAAAGAATTGCTTTTAGAGGCTCCTAAATGATGTCTTAACCAACAACATTTTTTTTTCCATTTAAAATGGATAGAACAGACTGAAAATAAAACTTCACTAATTAAAAGAAGCATTATTAAGAGACTGACTCAAAAAGTTCAGTTTAACATTCAGAATTTTCCTGATTTGGTGTGGGCAAACACTGACCATGTAATACAGTCCTACACTGTAGAGCTGTTCTTATGTGGAATCAAGGCACATGCTGCTTAAAACGAGTGTTCTCTGATCAGAATACCTTGGGGCGCCTGGGTGGCTCAGTCGGTTAAGCGTCTGACTTCGGCTCAGGTCGTGATCTCGTGGTCCATGAGTTCAAGCCCCGCGTCAGGCTCTGTGCTGACTGCTCAGAGCCTGGAGCCTGTTTCGGGTTCTGTGTCTCTTTCTCTCTCTGACCCTCCCCCATTCATGCTCTGTCTCTCTCTGTCTCAAAAATAAATAAACATTAAAAAAAAAATTTTTTTTTACAATACCTTGGAGTCACCCCATCACTTAATGTGCTATTGGGTGTAGTCACATAACTATGCCAGCATCAATTTCCTCACTTGTGAAATGAGCACATTAATGGTACCTCGACTCAGAAAGATGATACTTGGATTAATTGAGAAAATGTATATAAAAATCTTAGCATAGTGTTTGGCACATAGTAAATATTCAATATGTTTTAGCTAGTTGGAATCCTTATTCATCTACTAGACATCCTAATGATTTCTGTGGGACACTTAAAATTCTAGTCAACATCAAAGTATTGGCTAAGTTAAAATTATGTGATTATTACATAAAGTTATACATTCAACTTGGTTTACATTCAACTTGGTTTACGTATATGGCTTTTTTTTGTTTGTTTGTTTTGGTTTGGTTTTTTGTTTGTTTGAGAGAGAGAGAGAGAGAGAGCGAGCAGGGGAGGTGCAGAGGGAAAGGAAGAGAGAATCTTAAGGAGGCTCCACACCCAGCATAGAGTCCATTGTGGGGGTAGGTGGTGGGGGGACGATCTCAAGATTGTGAGATCATGACCTGAACCACAATGGAGTCAGGCACTTAAGTGACTAAGCCACCCAGGTGCCCCTCTTAGTTTATGTTTTGGATAAAATGTAAAAATCAAAAAGCCCTTAATGGCTCTGTACTGTCATATAAAAATCAGTATTTGTGGGGCGCCTGGGTGGCACAGTCGGTTAAGCGTCCGACTTCAGCCAGGTCACGATCTCGCGGTCCGTGAGTTCGAGCCCCGCGTCGGGCTCTGGGCTGATGGCTCGGAGCCTGGAGCCTGTTTCCGATTCTGTGTCTCCCTCTCTCTCTGCCCCTCCCCCGTTCATGCTCTGTCTCTCTCTATCCCAAAAATAAATAAAAACGTTGAAAAAAAAATAAATAAAAAAAAAATTAAAAAAAAAAAAATCAGTATTTGTTTAGCATCCATCATGAGCATGCAGAGGTTCTTCAAAGAAAGTTTTGAATACATGTGCTAACTGAGACATCATAGCAGGCACTAGATGGATAGAAAAGACAAAATTAATGAGACATTTTCTGAATTTGTAAAGGCAACAATCTCCAGAGGCACAGAGGACAAGAAGAGTTGTATAGTGATGTGGGAAACAAAGGCAGAAGGAAATAGCAGATAAAATTAAATCTCCTTATAATCTGCAGCCCATTGACAAATACTTGAGGCAGGAAGAGCAGGAGCTCCCTTCTGTCTTAATGCTAATTCTTTGCTAAAGGGAAAAACAACCTTAGCTTGACAATAGCTAGGCCTCCAGTGTCCTGCGAGTCTTCTTTAGCACAGGAAAATCTCACTGGAAACTTCCCCTAGACTTTACCTCCCCCAACTCCATAGTTATAACCAGTCATTCCTCATGGTCCCATGCTCTTTTTGCCCACGGGTCCTGTCCCGTGATTTAATAAAATCACCTTTTTGCACCAAAGACATCTTCAGGAATTCTTTCTTGGTCATCGGCTCCAGACCCCACGAATCCCACTATTACCCCCAAAACCTCATCATAATATGCCTCATTTTTCACTCAGTAAGTACTTTACTGAGTACTTTCACTCAGTACAAACTAAGAAGGATACACAAGAAAATATGGGACTTGGCCAATGAACTTCAGAAGACAGGTTGGGAAGTCAAGTTATAAACAATTATTTAAAAGTAGTTATCTTATGGGGCACCTGGGTGGCTCAGTCGGTTAAGTGTCCAAGTTCGGCTCACATCATGATCTCATGGTTCATGGGTTAGAGCCCCATGTTGGGCTCTGTGCTGACAGCCCAGATCCTGCAGCCTGCTTCGGATTCTGTGTCTCCCTCTCTCTCTCCCCCTCCCTTTCTTGTGCTTCCTCTCTCTCACAAATAAACTTTAAAAAAAGGTAAAGATAAAAAATAAAAATAGTTATCTTAGCACATAAAGAAGCGTCCAAACGAGTGATAACAAAAGGTAAGTGAGTGTGAACAATCAAAGATGTAGAGGTATTAGCAATGGCGTACTGGTTTAAAACTGGTTCTGGTGGAGTAGTGGATCCTGATTTTTACTGTTCGCCATTTGCTATTGTGCGAAAATTCCCACCACCACCTGTTCCAAACTACTAAGGAGATGTCCCTGAACACAGAGTTGAATACACTTGTTTCAGGCTCCAGCACACCAATGTTGGAATTTGAGGGGTACCGTGAAGGACTGACTGAATTAGAAAAAAAATGTTAGAGAGTAGAAAAAGTTCCAAGTTGAGAGGAACAGCTGCAATATAGCCTCTGAGTCAGGACAATGCATGGAGTATTAAGGGAGATGGTGGGAGATCAGTCTGGTAAGAGTATAAACGGTGAGTTTGGATAAGATTTTGGCAATTTCAAGGAGAGTAGACCGAAGGGTTTGGCCTTCATTCAGCTGCAGATGAGGATTCACCAAAGATTTATGAAGAGACGGTGTACGTCGTGAAAGTATTCATTTAAGAGGAGTGATTGTGTTCTGAGACCTGGAGAACTGGTACAAAACGAGAGCAGCAGGAACCCACTGTCCACGCTGAGTGAAAAGGCAGACAGAACTGGAAGTGATAATGCCGCGAAAAAAATTTTAATGGCATCTTAAGGCTTCTTGGGCATGGAGGATGAGGAGAGAGAAAAGAGAACAGTGGCTAAAATTTCCACTTCTGGGTTTAGAGTAGAATTGCCATCTCAATGAACAACTGAGGAGAAAAAACTGAGCAGAAGCTGGTTTATGGAGGCAGCCCATAACTTCAGCTTCAGACATGTCCACTTTAGATCCTAGTAATGGCTGTTCTATTCCCTGCCCTTCAGAATTCCCCGGGCACGGAGATCTAAGTCCCCTCCTCATCTACCATGCCCTGTCATTCTTGGAGCCCAAGCCCGACATCAGAATTTCTCTCCAATTAAATGATACAGCAGAGAGCTTAAATTCTTTTTCTTGATGAAATAATCTTATCTCCTCCCTTCCCTGTTATCCTTTTTCACCCCTACCCTCTCCATCTACATTTTTTTTTCATCCAATTCTGAGGATCTTTCTTTTATAGTACATATTCTCAGTTTAAAAAAAAAAAAATCCTTTCTGTAGTATATTCCTGTACTAAGACAGTGTTATAGTGTTATAATTTGTATTTTGAATATCTCACTTTAGACATAGTGGTATATTTATTATTCCATCCATTCACCTAAAAAAATCCTCTGGGATAAGTGAGGGTAGCTATAATTAACCTCGTTCTGTAAATGGAGAACCGAGGCATAACAGATAATTAATATAATCAAGTAACTGATTCAGAGGCAATCACTGATTTACAAATTTCTTTTCAATATGCTACCCAAAACAAAATGTTCCTTCCAACCTCTTACTTTCCTTAAAAGATAGGTGCTACATAAATTTAGTTTTGTTGGTTATGGCAATTCTAATTGCATCTCAAAGCAATGTAAGGTAAAATCTAAACAAGAATTAGGAATAAATGCCTCCTAATCAAAATCCCATTGCCTATTTCCAAACTTCACTTGTTTTCTAGGATTATCTATAATAACCAGAGGTGAAGACTACTAAATAAAAATTCTAAAAGAAGATAATCCTAATGCTTTTTGATCTTGCGTGCCATGATTTACTACTCTAATAGGATAAATTAGAAAAAAACGCACTTAGTTTCCATTACCATCTCCAGCCTGGGCATAAAGACCTTATAATTTTTAGTATATTATAAGCAATAGAGTGTGTTTAAATACAAACAAAAGGATATAAAGACAGAAACTCTGCAAGACAGTTTCAGGTCCAAAAGGTGCTTACTCTGTAAGTATCTCAGACTGCAGTCTCCTCACGTCTCAGATCCCTAGCAAAAGGCATGCAATCAAGCCTCCATTGTGAGCAGAATGCTTCTAACTTATTAATTCTAACAGACAAGATAAGGGGAAAGAAACCCTCTGAAGCATGTAAATTCCATTGTTTTAATGTTTAAGTAGGTTTAACCCTAAAGGGTAGCTCACCAACTATTGAGGAGCTCTCAAATGTTGAATGAATGTTCTTCAGTTCTTTAAGTTCAACAGAATTATTCTGTATATGGCAACTGTTCCTGACAACAACGGTTTTAAAACTTAAACCAGTTGTTCTCAATGCTGGGAGGCAGACCTATGAAAAGCAATAGGGTCACAAGATCTGAAACGATAAGGATGCAAATGCATGGAATGCAGACTGGACAGAATATCATTCTGCATTTATAGAATGAGGTTAATGAGAGCTACCCTCACTTAGCTCTTTTTTTTTTTTTTTTTTTAGGATAATGGATGGAATAAAAAATATTCCAGCGTAATTCATAGTAAATTTTCTAATTGCATATTTTCCAATCAACGGACCTAAAAATGCAAATTCCATCTTTTTGGCACATTCATAATACTTTGCTACTGTGCAAGAATTTTCATACTAAAAAAAACCATAAGTTGGGGATCCATTACTTGAATCTTGGAATGTGCAAAGTACTGCACTCCTGGTAGGATTGTTATTATTTAATCTCTTGTGATATTTTCATTTTGTATATTTTGGAAAGTATTTTTTTTTTTTAATATTTACTTATGTTGAGAGAGAGAGAGTGTGCAAGCAGGGGAGGGCAGAGAAAGACAGAGAGACAGAGAGACAGAGAGAATCCCAAGCTGTCAGCACAGAGTCTGATGCAGGGCTCAAATCTCACAAACTGTGAGATCATGACCTGAGCGGAAATCAAGAGTCAGATGCTCAACTGACTGAGCCACCCAGGTGCCACTTATGTTTAATGAGTAAACATAAGAACCATGTATAATAAACAAAACAGGTAAAATATAGAGGGGAAAGGTTATTATTGGGATCCCTCAAATTTGGCTGTTACTGTGAACTATCTCTAGAATATGTCCTACCTGAAAAATGGGAATATAGTTCCTTTATAACTTCCTTATTCATGGAAATGTTTTTGTAACATTTTAAATTTGGGGATTAATAGCAAAGTCATATCTATAAGTACACTCAACTCCTTGGAGAAAGGGACTATGTAAATGCAAAGCATCACTATTATTACTCTGCAATAAATCCCAGCTAACATAGTAGGTAATTAAGGGAGAGAGCTGGGGAGTAATTAAAAGTAATTGATATCTCACTGTCCTTGCAAGGTGCTGTTTTTGCTCCTTCTTGATACCTTCAAAGCGGTGTCAAGTACAAAAAATAAATACATAACTCTTAGATGAAAGAAATCTGTCAACTCCCCTGTTTCCAACCTGGGCATTCTGAGCCACGGTATCACCAACCTGAGAGGGGCTCTCAGGAAAGCATGCCCCCCATTATTAACAGAAAAAAATATAGTTTCACAGTCCACAGTGTCATCTAGGGTCTTTGCACTTCTCACATGAGGGGTCACTGTTAAAGCATTGACAGGAAATAATCTGAAGACTTAAAGGTTTTCTGATTTCTTGCCAGGAATGAAGTAAATTGCTTAGCGCTCAAAAACATGTATTGCTGGGGTGCCTGGCTGACTCAGTTGGTAGAGCTTGCAACTCTTGATCTCAGGGGTATATGTTTGAGTCCCATGTTGCATGTAGAGATTACTTAAAAGTAAAATCATTTTTTTGGGGGGCGCCTGGGTGGCGCAGTCGGTTAAGCGTCCGACTTCAGCCAGGTCACGATCTCGCGGTCCGTGAGTTCGAGCCCCGCGTCAGGCTCTGGGCTGATGGCTCGGAGCCTGGAGCCTGTTTCCGATTCTGTGTCTCCCTCTCTCTCTGCCCCTCCCCCGTTCATGCTCTGTCTCTCTCTGTCCCCAAAAAAATAAATAAACGTTGAAAAAAAAAATTAAAAAAAAAATAAAAGTAAAATCATTTTTTTAAATAAAATCTTAAAAAAAAATACATATTGCCTAATTGTGTCAGGTATGAGGGGCTGAAAAGTTTATGGGTACTAAAAACACCTTCTCACAGAGATTCCTCCTGCCTCCTTCATTTCCCCTGAAACCTCACTACCTGGTGTTTAAACTTTTTGAATTAGCCAAGACCATCCCCGGTGGCACAAGTCTGTTCATTTCTCATCTAAGAATGGCCTGTTCCTTCTTTACTACATGCTCAAATCTTGTCCATCATTCAAGGCCTACCTCCCACAATTCCATTTTTCAGAAAGAATTTAGATATGTCTTCCTAGGGTTATATTTAGAATGTTTTGCTCCAAAACCTTAGTGATTCCTAAAGACAGTAGCCACATGATAAGAGAAAACACAGATATTTAGCAAAGATTTTTCTGACCAAGGTTACAGCTGAATTTCTGGATGAGGGAACCAAAAGAAGATTTGAAAATCCTTTTGTGTTCTTTCAGAGTGTTATAGTGTGAGGTCATTAGCAATCCACATAAAATCATCCTGGAGTAAGGCAGTAGGGAGGGCAAAATTGACCAGGACCAGTAATCCTGTTATGCAGCAGGAGCCTCTTGGCTTCTTTTAGACTTGGGTAAACCCAGGCATTAATAAGGACACCAAACAGTAATTGTTTTGTCCTGACACTGTATCTCCAGACTGGCTTTAGACTTTCCTCCAACTACAGGTAATGCCTACATATTTAGTTATCAACACAGTTCCTTCAGCAATAACCCTTTGGTTTTTTCCCTTCCCCGCTGGAACTCCTTGTGATGGCTATTCCTGAAGTTACCGTTATCAATGAAGCCACCAATTCCACTGGGGACAGCCTCCTCCCCGAGGTATCACCACTGCTAATTATGGCTGGCAGAGACTTCCCAAGTCGGCAGACGTGTCTAGAGATGTCAGAATCTTAAGGAGTTTGTTTCTGTCCAAGTTGAGATTCCCAAATAGTGAACAGCTGAGGTAGATACAAAGAAAAAATAAAGTTCCATTTATAGCATTTGGTATGCCAGGTTATTAATGCTGGTACAGTCAGTCCTTACAATAATCTTATTGAGGACACAGAGACTTGAACAAGTTAAGTAATTTTCCCAAGGTCACATTATTTCAGAGCTAGAATTGCAATTCAGGTCTGTGCAACTTCAAAGTCCTTCTTTCCACTGTGTGCTTGGGCGTGTCTGGCGTCCAAGAAGCACAAAACCCACTGAAAGTGCCACGAAAGGAGCAGCTGAGTGAGCTCAGGCTATTTGCTCCCAGAACTGCTTTTAATGCTGGTCGAGAGAGAGAACTTGGGACTTATCCATGGTGATTATAATCAGATGGCTTCTAGAAACTGTAGGTGAATAAATCTGCCCTCCAGGGATCCTGGGACAAAAAAAAAAAAAGATGGGATTTCCTCTCAAATGTGAATGGAAAGAATAAAATAAGTGAAAGGAAGCCAAAGCTATGCTCCAGTGTTTGGAGAACACTTCCAGGTCTGTAGTTTTATATCAATGGCTGCTGCAGACATAGGGATCTCTGCCATCGTGAGACAGTTACCTGTCTCATCAACAGCACCTCTTAAGTTGAAGTGCCATGAGACACACGACAAATGCATGTTGTCAATCAGATATTGACTTGCTATTTTCTATTAATTTAACGTATGCCGTCTTCCCATATGCCTTGCCTCTTCCTGCTACACATTTCCTTCCCACTCTCCCTCCCCCTCTGCATGTGTCACCTTCTGTTCCCTCCCCTGCTTCTTCTGCTTTCAGTTTAGTGTTGTTAAATGTTTCAAGTGTGAAACAACATGCATAATACTAAGGGTCTTCAAGAGAACAATAGAAATATACGTACCATTACCCTGTATAGGTGTCTGTGTCTCTGTGTGTGCGTGTGTGCGTGTGATTATGGTGTATGACCACAGTAACAATAACCTAGTACGAGATCTGAAAAAAAAAAAGTGATATGGGTGAGTTAAGGTGTTAATAAAAACACAGAGTATGTCTCAGGGCACTCTAACTGTCCTTCTCTGGACCTTGATATCCACTGCTATCCATGTATCATTACAGAAGCACTGGCAAAGGCAAGAAGCTCTGATAATTATTTTGCAGAGTAGTGTAAAGGTCTGTGTGGCTCTGAAATGTTTTGAATATATCAGCATGACAATATAGCATCTACTTGGTAGATGTAGTAAGGATGTGGATAAATTAGAGCATTATATATTTCTTTGATATTAAAGAGCCACAAGGCACTATACAGACGACAACCAAATTTACAGAGATCTCAAGCGCAATAATACATAGGGTCCTCTGTATGAGTAATCTTTAAAAAACTGATGATCTCTGAAACAGAGTTCATAGTTCAGTGATACCTGAATTAACACAAATCTCCCTGAATCAAAGGTTCAAATACGGACATGGTTGGGATAACAGCTACTGTCCTTAGCACAAGGTCAGTAGATGGAACACATGAAGAAGACAGATAGTGATGATTTTTTTCAAGCAAATCATTTCTGGGTGACAAGAAGGCATATTCTGGGCACTGCTGATGGGCTCAGTCATCTAGGAGCTGGGGAGCAGGGGGAAGGCAGGCTGCTGCTGGGTTTGATCTTGTTTTGCCTCCAAGAGAAACTTGAACATCCAAATACTTTAGGATCAAGAATGCATACACACAAATGGAGAAATGAGCAAGGAGCAAAATTCCTTCCCAAGACAATTATAGGAATTAATCTACTTTTCAGAAGTATTTCCCAATCCTTCCTATATTACTTAGTAGCAGGACTTGTAGTGGAGATAGATTCTGCAAGAAAAAACTGCAAGTCAATGAGACAGATGCTATCATGCAGGTATATAAAACCTGCTATGGTGGTAAAAGACAGAATCCTTTCCTTGACTTTGAGATGTAAGGATTTTAGGGAAAGTTCCAGAAAAGAGGTTATGTTAGGACAGATGTTAAATCACGAGTTGGAGTTTGGGCAGAATGCCAGGGTAGAAACCCAGATGGTAGGGAAAGCATATGCAAAAACAAGGAGGGTATTTAGGAAATGATGAGGAAGTCAGTGATGAATAGGACAGGGTGTGTGGTGCGAACTGCTTAGAATAGGGTTCGGAAATATTTGATAGGGTTATGTACTGAGGTATTTTGTCAGCCGGTTTAACGATTTTGGACCTGAGGCTAACCTTAGGCAGGAGTATGACATGGTCAGATTTTTATTTTTAAACGGCAAGTTGGAGAATCATCATGAATCATGATGGTGGTGAGATTTGGGATAACAAATGAAACTACTGACTAGATGCTGAGGAATGAAGACACTAAGACTATAATGATCTAACTTGTACTGGAAGTATAGGGAAAGTGAGGAGGTGAAGATTCCAGGTGGACAGATTAGATATAGAGTGTTAATAAGGAGAAGAGACAAGTAAGATATCAGGTTTTCACTCATATGTGGAATTTGAGAAACTTAACAGAAGACCAGAGGGGAAGGGAAGGAATAAGCTACAAATACAGAGGGAGGCAAACCCATAAGAGTCTCTGAAACATACAGAGAACAAACTCAGGGTTGATGGGGGTGGGAGGTTGTCAGGGGTGGGGAAAATGGGAGATGGGCATTGAGAAGGGCACTTGTCGGAATGAGCACTGGGTGTTGTATGTAAATGATGAATCACGGGACTCTACTCCCAAAGCCAAGACTGCACTGTATGTTAGCTACACTATATGTTAGCAGATTTCTCTGCGTGAGGTGGGGAGGCCTGCATGGCTCAGTCAGTTAAGTGCCCAACTTCAGCTCAGGTCATGATTTCATGGTTCATGAGGTCATGATCTCACGGTGAGTTCAAGTCCCACGTCAGGCTCTCTGCTGTCAGGACAGAGCCTGCTTTGGGCCCTATGCCCTCCTCTCTCTTTGCACCTCCCCCACTTGCACTCTCTCTGTGTGTCTCTCAAAATAAATTTTAAAAAATATATTAAAAAATATTTCTCTGTATGAGGGACAAAGTAGATGACGCTCTTAACCAAGGCAGAAAATATAGCCCAAATGTCAATTTTTCAATAGCCTTCCATCTGATAGCAGCAGATCCTGCTTCCTCCACAAAGCTTTCATTTTTTAATATACCCACAAACCGGTAAGTTGACTAGTCATTATGTTGCACCACCTATGACTGTTTTCTCTTGATTGGGCTCCCACTCACCCACATCTGCTGCCTGCAAAGTAAGTTGGAGCAACTTCTCCGTCACGAGAACATGCCTTGTCAATGACCATATCAAGGACACTATGTCTAAGTGACAGTATGGCTTCCATGTTTACAACCTCCAGAATGGCACTGTGCTCCATGCCAAGGCAGAACACTAGGCAAATTTGGACTCACTGCTAGAATTCCTCCTCCATTAGAACGTATGCTCTATGAGTGCGGAGATTTTTGTTTCATTTACCGCAATATCTTCTGTATCTACAATAGTGCCTGACATATGACAGGGGCTCAATAAATACTTTTTTTTAAAATAAAGCTTGAGATAATTATATCCTCACATGCAATTTTAAGAAATAATACAGAGAGATCCAATGTACCCTTTAGCAATCTTCCCTGTAGTAACATCTGGAAAAACTGTAATACAATAACACAACCAGGATACTGATGTTAAAGTGGTCAAAATACAAAAGAGTTCTGTCACCACCTCAAGTTGTTCCACAATTAATTTAATTTTTACATCAGTTTAAAGAAACTTAAATGTGGGATGCCTGGGTGGCTTAGTCCGTTAAGCGCCAGACTACAGCTCGGGTCATGATGTCACTATTTGTGAGTTCAAGCCCCATGTTGGGCTCGACAGAGTGCTGATAGCTGGGAGTCTGGAGCCTGCTTTGGATTCTGTGTCTCCCTCTCTCTCTGCCTCTCCCCCCCACTCGTGCTCCCCCCACCTCTTAAAAATAAGTAAACATTTAAAAAAATTTTAAAGAAACTTAAACGTGAAAAATTGAGGCTGTGGTTTAAAGAAAAACAAGACAAAAATTTCTAGTTTGTGCAGCTAATTGGATATTGGCTCTAAATCAAAAGATTGGCAAATCGTTTTTACTTATAGTATATGTATTTAGGTTAAAATAGAATTACATATGTATACACTTCTTTTAGGATTATTACTCCATATTTTATAAAACTTTCTCATCAAACAACTACTGATCCCAACCATCTCAAGTGAAAGGCCTTTTGTCCTAGTCCATCACTGGAGTTATGTCTTCCACTTTCAAGATGTGGCTCAAACTCAGTTCAAGGGAACTTTGGGGCACAAATGCCCTCTCTCCTGCTTCGCTATTCTTCTGTTCAGACTTGCTTCTCATCCCAAGTTTTGTTCTTCTCTTCCAATTGCAAAACAAAAACGTCCATGAATATGATTTAAAATACTGATGTGAGATGTCAAGGAGGAGGAAGAATAAAGGTCACCATCTTTAAGCAGCAGCAAGCCACAAATGCTCTCCTATTTAAAAAGAAAAAAAAAAATGAAGCAATGGGAAGTTTAAGGGGAACTGGCCATCAGAAAATGGGTTCAAGATTGAAGATGATATGTTTCAAGACCTGTCCCATTTATATCCATCATCAAAGGAGCCAAACTTGGTCACATGACTCCCCTGCCTGGCTCCCCATTACCTACAGAATGTCCAAAGTCACTCACATGGCCTACTGAGATACTCTGTGTTCTGATCCCTGGTCATTTCTCCAGTCTTTTCACCTATTTCCTGCCACATACTTCCAGTGTCCAACTGACACTTTCCTATACACACACAAAGCTGTGTCTCCCTTCCGAGGAGTGCTAGTTCTTCTACCCTGACTCGCTCCTCATATCCATCTTTTCCCCTTCCTCTGGCTAGAGCCTAATTCTGACTCATTTAATAATTACTCACTTTACTCATTACTTCTTCCACAAAGCTTTCCTGGAAGCCTTCTCTGACAACTACGGAGTTAGATAACTTGAGTCTATTAATCAATATTCTTTGTCTCTGAGCCACAGAAACCCAATTCAAATGAGTTTAGGAGAACAAAGAAAATCTGTCACTCAAGAATAAATTATAGAAAGAGTAGCCCATGGTAAGAGATATCCATTTTACTGTGAAAAATCTCCACTGTTATACTTAATACAGGGTATTATAACCTGTTTATGTTTCTATCTTCCTCAGCCTCCAGGCCTGAAGAAACTAATCTTAGATTTTCTCAATGCCAAATGTGATTTCCAGATGATCAAAGTTAAATACAGGCTGGTTGAGTAAAGGAAATCATTACATTTTGGTTGAAAATTCAGAATTTTGATATCTAGAGGGAACACTTTATGTACAGGAGATCTTGTTTATAAGTACAGATAAAGAACTTGATGGGGGTGCCTGGCTGGCTTAGTCAGTGAAACATTCGACTCTTGATCTTGAGGTTGTAAGTTCAAGCCCCACGTTAGGTACAGTGATTACTCAAAAAAATAAAATCTTTAAAAAAAGAAAAAGAACTTGAATAATTTCAGAATGAAGGAAAAATTTATAAAAAATCTTTAAGGACAGATGATGATTCCAGACTTACATTTTAACCTTAGGGAAAACCCTGGGATGCCTTTCCATTGAGATGGGAGGAAAGGGGGTAAAGTCAGTGATGATGCAAATGAGATCAGAAGTGAGGAGATGATTTGAAAGAGCTTTGCCTACTGGCTACTCTTTTCCCACAAAGATAGTAGATAATGTCACATGCTTCAGAGAGAGCAGTGGTATTTGGAACTGAGGTAGCAGGACTGATTAAAATAGTAACTACTTGGAAAAGCTTCTGAGGAAAATGCGAACAGTTTCTTTTTCAAGGGACAAGGAAAAGTGAAGTGGAGGGATAATTTGATACCCGCTTCACTAAAGACCCCATGACCCACAGCACAGCCACAACAACATGGCCAGGAAATTCCATTAATGTCAATGTGTCACATTACCCACTAAGTTGGCTCTTCTTAGAAAGCAGTTCCTTCTATTTACCTCTATACTTACACCGATATTTTTACCTGTCTTTAATCTCTTTTCCCTCTTCCTGTGAATTTGCTCAAGTCTTACTTACCTTGAAAAAAGAACTTTTTATTTCCAGGTAGCTACAATCTTTTCTCCTCCTCATCCCCTAAATTTTTGAAGAGTAATAATTATTCACTCTCTCCTTTTTTTTTTTTTTTTTTTTTAGTGTTTTTGTTTATTTTTGAGAGAGACAAAGAGACAGAGACAGAGTGTGGGTAGGGAAGGGGCAGAAAGAGAGGAAGGCAGAATCTGAAGCAGGTTCCAGGCTCTGAGCTGTCAGCATAGAGCCGCATGCGGGGCTAGAATTCACAAACCATGAGATCATGACCTAAGCTGATGTTGAAAAGTTAACTGACTGAGCCACCCAGGTGCCCCTCCCCTTTAACTTACTTTCCATTCCCTCTCTCATCCACTGATCTTTGTTTTTGGCTCCAATGCTACTGAAATAGTTTTTACAAAGGTCACTATCATTTAGTTACAAAGAACTGTAGCCTTTTTTCTTACTCTTCCTTCTTTCTGGAATTTCTGAAAGTTTTTGAGCCCACTGACAATTCCCTTCTTTGAAACATTCTCATCCTCTGGATCTGAACATAGCCATCAGAATCACCATACAGAAGAAGACACAATGCAAAATTGTGACCTGAATCCAGACCATGCAGTTTCCCCACTGTGTGGTTTTGGAGAAGTTATTTGCCTTCTCCACACCTCAGTTTATGTAGCTACAAAACAGTTATAATACCACTTAGAGTATTGCCTTCAGAACTCAAGCATTCAAAACTTAAACATCAAATGTCAACTGTGGACCAGCTACTCTCTTGAGAGCCTGGGTACATTAAATGCAAAAAGAAAAAGACAAAATCCCCTGCATTATTCAGCTGGGAAAGGGAGACAATAAATAATAAATGTATTAAATATAATAATAAATATAATAAATATGTACATTCTACATTATGTTAGAGGGTGATGATGATGTAGAAAAATAAAACTAGGGAGGGGATTAAAACAGTCACAGTGGTGAATGGATTGCAATTTTCAATAAGGAAGACAAGGTAGGCCTTATTGAGAAAATGACATTTGAGGGGCCCCTGGGTGGCTCAGTCAGTTAAGCGTTTGATTCTCGGTTTTGGCTCAAGTCATGATCTCATGGTTTATGAGTTCAAGCCCCACACTGGGCTCCATGCTGACAGTGTGGAGCCTGCTTGACATTCTCTCTCTCCCTCTCTCTCTGCCTCTCTCTCTCTCTCTCTCTCTCTCTCTCTCTCTCAAAAATAATAAATAAATAAACTTTATAAAAAAGAAAAGAAAATGACACATTTTGGAGGGGAGGGGATTATGTAGAAATTTGAGGAATAAGTGTTCATGGCAGAGAAACACACTGCATAAAGTTCAGCAGGAGATGAGTTCAGAGAGTTAAGGAAGAGTAGAATGTGCCCGGGTAGGTCATTTGAGGACATTGCCTTTTATTTTGAATGAAATTTGAAAGCCTATCAGGGTCGGGAGTGAGAGGTGACATAATCTCTAAACGCTGGAACAGGCCCACTGCAGCTCATGTGCAAAGAACAGACTACCTGAGCTAAGTACAAAAGCCAGAGTCCAGGGTGCTACTGCAACAATCTTAGTGAAAGATGACGCTAGTACATATCAGAAAGATGGTGACAAGTTGGGGGAAAGTGGTAAGAAGTAATTGGGCTACAGACAGATGTTGAAGGTAGAAATTCAAGTATTTTCTAATGTGATTGTCTGTAAGCAGAACAGAAAAGAAATGTACCATCCCAAGGTTGGGTTGGCCCGAGCAACTGAAAAAGAACTTTTCCTTTTCTGTAATGGAAAAGACTAGCAGAGGGAATGAATGTTACATCATGAAATTTTTATATCAAAATATTCCACTGTGCTTTAAATTTGCCTCTTTGATTCTTAGACAGCATACTAAGCTCCTTCCTTATCACAGTGTTGCAGCATTCTTGAGCAAATTCATATACAAACCTTCGTTTACTTTGATATTTACAACTGGGTTTTTTTTAGAAAGGTAGAAAAGATAGGATTCCCCATGTAACAGATCTGATGGCTAAGGCTTAAAAGAGCTATGCGATTAACCTAGGCTATTAGAATGGATGATACAGTAGAACACAGGGTTTTGTCTCTTTATCTGGTTAACTGTAGATCATATAGTGCTAAGAATTGGGGCACTGCAAGATAACTTCAAGACCATACAGTCCAAACCCTTCTACATTACACCCAAAGAAACTAACTAAGACAATCTATGCAATCTACTTTTTCACCCTGTTTTTGCTTTTGAAACCTCCTAGACATTCCCAAAGACTTGAGATTGAGATTCCATCTTGGTATGTTGAATGACTAATGTACTACATTTTTCAATCAGAAAATGCCCCATCAGAAAATTTCAATCAGAAAATGGTATAGAAACGAAACCAGAGGACAGTAATGTCCTAAATGCCAAATGAAGAAAGTGTGTTGTGTGATGGAGGGCAATCTACTTCACTAAATGCTGCTGAGCAAGAAGGATGAGGCCTGTAATTGGCCAGTGGCTTTAGCAAATGATGATCACTGAGGACCCAGACAAGAGCAGTTGCAGCATACTGGTAGAAGCAAAAGCCTGACTTGACAGGCTAAATGTGAAGAAAGGAGAAAACTTGAAAGCAGCAAGAGGTTTATTACAAACTGGAGCAGACACATTAACAACTCAGGCAACAACAGATGTTGGTGAGGATGCAGAGAAAGAGGATCTCTTTGGCACTGCTGGTGAGAATGCAAGCTGGTGCAGCCACTCTGGAAAACAGTATGGAGGTTCCTCAAAACATTAACAATAGAACTATCCTATGACCCAGCAATTGCACTAGTAGGCATTTATCCAAGGGATACAGGTGTGCTGTTTCGAAGGGACACATGCACCCCAATGTTTATAGCATTACTATCAACAATAGCCAAAGTATGGAAAGAGCCCAAATGTCCATTGACTGATGAATGGATAAAGAAGTGGTATATATATATATATACACACACACATACATACACACAATGGAGTATTACTTGACGATCAAAAAGAATGAAATCTTGCCACTTGCAACTATGTGGACGGAACTGGAGGGTATTATGCTAAGTGAAATTAGTCAGTCAGAGAAAGACAAAAATCATATGACTTCACTCATATGAGAAATTTAAGATACAAAACAGATATACATAAAGGAAGGGAAGCCAAAATAATATAAAAACAAGGAGGGGGAAAACATAAGAGACTCTTAAATATGGAGAACAAACAGAGGGTTACTGAAGGGGTAGTGAGAGGGGGGATGGGCTAAATGGTAAGGGGCATTAAGGAATCTAACTCCTGAGATCATTGTTGCACTATATGATAACTAACTTGGGTGTAAGTTTAAAAAAATTTAAAAAAAATAAAGAAAAAGGAAAAAAACAAATCAGAGCAGAAAAATGAAACCAAAAGGAAAATATTTCTCTCTCTCTCTTATTTAAAAATGGGGATAAGGGGAGCAGGTTTGGGGGCTAATGAAACACCCTAGTAGAAAGGAAAAAAAAAATATTGGTGATATAGGAGATAGAGGTAAAAATCATGGGGCCAATGCCCTTCACTGTGCAAAAGAGATAAAATCCAGTGCCCAAGGAGAGATTGACATTAGAATAAGATGTGTGTAGTTCTTCTCTGTAGCAGGTGAGAAAGTAAAGTATGCAGATACAAAGGCTGCTAGGCGAGTGGATAAGGGAAGTCTACGGACGTTCCTCTGAGTTTCTCTAAGTGCACCGTAAGGTGGGAAATAGGTCATATACAGAAAGTGAGGATAAGGGAGAAGAAATTGGATGTGAGAGGAGAGAGAAAGTGGGAGAGTGAGTGAATTGGGCAAAGACAGCATGATTGTCAGGTAAATCAAAGATGTACTTGATGTGCCTGGTCCAGAGCCATGAGACGTCCACAGTCCAAGCTGGGTACCCCTAGCGGCAGGATCCAAGGTTCCCTGGGTGTTGAACAAGTAGCAGCTATTACTATTGTGTTACTCAAAAGCACCCTCTCCCTTAACAGAGGTATTAGACAACACTGAATTACCTGCCCTAAAATTGCTTGACATGTTTTTAGGGAGAAATTTAAGAATTTCCTCTTTAATGTCCAATTACTTGGCATTTCCACAATCCTTTATACTTGCAAATTGCCCCACAGTCATGCTTATTATATATGCTTCACCATATCCCTGACTTACACGTAGAATAAAATCAAGTTAAGTAAATCAGAGGAGGCACAAGGTTTTGTTCAGTCAGTACTTGGCAGCAGTGAACAGAGAAGAATTACTCATCCTGGAGTCAACAGTTTAGAGCAGCATTTCCTCAAAGTATACTCTGTGGACCATTAATCCCAACTGATGTTCCATGAGCAAGAGTTCTAAGGTCAAATAAGTGTGAGAACTCTACGTGGTATATCTCTTAGATTGTCACAAAGTTCATTAGCATCTTTGCTTACCCCTGGCGTTAAAGAGATCTGATTAACATATTTAACCTTGTACTTCTAAGGCTTGTTTGACCACGAAATTCCTTTTATTTTCTTTAAAGCTGAGCCCAGTTTTATGGGTGTGTGTAGCAGTCATTGATACAGCCAATTCCCATATCCATCCCTCTCTTCTCCTTCTGCAGCCCAATCCAGTTTTAGGTGGGCACACTGATACTTAGACAACAGGTTATATTTCCTGCTTCCCTGGCTGCTAGTCTTGGCCACAAAACTAAGTTTTAACCAATGAGGCAGCCAATGAGAAATGATATGTATAACAACTTATAAATAGCCTTAAAGGCAAGGGGCACACCTTTCTTTGTACCACTCCCTTCCTTCTTTCGGCTGGCCAGAAGGCAGAGTAATAGTTTCAGCCTTAGTATTTAAACCTGTAAAATGCTCATTAAAGAGGAAAAAGCTGCAAGACAGCACGAACCTGGCTACTTTATCATTGTGGAGCCACCACATGGGCCACACAGTGCCTACCTCCAACTCCTTTAAGTGAGAGAGAAATAATTCTTCAGTTTTGTATATAGCACTGTTACCTTGTTCTTCTGTTGCTCAAGGCTGAACCAAGTCCTAACGAATACAGCATAACACGTATCATCATCTCCTAGAACAACGTTCTTCAGAGGACACTCTCAGAAGTACTGGTCAGCCACTGAAACTACATGCCTCCTTCCTCCAACAAATACATTTTTGTCTGAGTCCACACACATGGAATCTTCATTTATGTCTGCCATTTCCATTGTTTCCCCAAATATTTGTGAGCAAAAGGCAGCAGCTAAATGGAAAGAGCAATGGTTATGTCAAACAATAAACAGTCAAGGCCTACCTCTGCTTCTTGACCTTAGGCGAGTACTCTAAAATCTCTGCTCCTCAGTTTCCCTGAAGATGTAGAAGAAATAGTATATTCTCGGCTTCATAGTGTTGTTGCACTAATGAAATATACACTAAAAGAAATCATAATGTAGCCTACTACACAAAAGCTCTTACTGTTACTGTTATTCCACTATACCAGAGGGAGCTCTGGTCCAAACCTACTAATGCATAGGTATGCATACCAGAGTTGTCTCACATCATTTCTATAGATATCACTTCTCTGTGGACAGGTGGAACCAGATAGCCTCCTTGGTCCCATTCAAATGCAAATTCTAAGCACAAATGGCACTCTTAGAATCTTGAGGCTAGGATGGAACCTTTGGGAGACTCTTGAGTCTATGACTCTATATTAAAGTGAGATACACCTAAACCATCTTGGAATTATAAATTTACTAGCTTAGAAAGACCTTGAGAGAATAAATTCTAAATTTTGCCTTCAAGTGAATATCTGAGGGCTTAACAGTTCTCACCATAAGAAAATCACTCCTCAGAATTAAATTTAAATTCCTTACCCTAATTTAAGTCTCCGGTTCTCTTGTGCATACTTTGATAGTCTGCAAAAAGCTGGTACAATTTGTTCAACATTCACCCTTTATGTTTGATGACATTTCCTAAGACAATCTTCGTGTGAATATTGAGTCTAAAACTCACACTTGCCATGGCAACTGTTGTTTCTATATTTAAAAAAATAAATCATGCAAGATAATCCAACTCACTGATGAGGACTTTCATGAACATAATACAAGTACTTTATTTCTAAAGTTATGGATATTTAGAAATCTATTTATAAGCAAAGAGATTGGGTAACAAATTTGCAAATCAAAACATGCTTTAAAGCTAAAATTATCATTTCTAAACTAAGTAGCTGAAAAAAAATAAGACTATTAGTTAAAATAGGTACATACATTATTCAAATGATACAGCTAACATTTTTTAAGCTTAAAATAACTGAAAAACAAACATCTAATTGATATTCATTTATTCTTGTCACTATATAACCAGAACAGTGCAAACTAGTTTTGTATGGCATCATTCACAGAAAGAGTATTCCAACATCCTTTACAAAATTAAAATAACTCATAATATTAATTTTGTTTGTTTTCAGTTTCTAGGACATGTCTGACATATATTACCAGATATACTCAGTCTCAGTTTGCTATTTTTATTGTAAATCCTGATGAAGGGTGTTAGCACTGCACTCAACAAAATCCATTAAATGATTGATTTTCTTAAGCCAATATGAAATTAGCCTAGTAAAATGGAGTTACTAAAAAACATTAATTAAATGTCTGTGTTTGCTTATCAACCCCTATCCCCTGTACACTATTTAACTGCATAACTCTACAGAACTGGTAGTTTCCATTTGTCTCTATTGACAAATTTACCTTTATAAGATCTGAAATGCCAAGAAAGTAGTTGAAGTTAGAAGTAGGAAAAGGGAAGCTATAAGGGGGAGTGTCTCTTTGGTAACCAACAAAAGTCAATTTTTATATATAAAGGTATTGTGGAAATAAGAGTGAGTTTTCTCACTGTGGTAGATTAGAATCCAAATGCCTTATCAGTTTTAATATAAATATGAATAGATAGATACAGAAATAAATACAAAATACAGATATGCCTATATGCATAGGTGAGTTTACGTATGTATATTGCTCAGGTATGTCCACCGAGAAAGTCTAAGTAGCAATACTGCTCCAGTAGGAATATAAATATCTAGCACCCATATTTTAGTTTCTAAATACTTTCCTCCAATAAAAACAAAAAACGAAAAACAAAAAAACAAAGCAGAGCTCCTAGAGGAGTAGTGAGTGGATTCCAGGGCCGAAAATATGTAGGAATGTAGGAATGTAGGAAAAATATCAGACAATCCTGGAATATGTTGTTGTACCAAAAAGAAGGAAATACTAGAAAATGATGAGAACACATTAAAGAACAACTTGAAGAATTTCAATGGCCAAATTTGAGTAAATCTGAACAATTAACTAACTGATATATTTGATTTTAATCCATATGCCATCGTGATATAAATAAGTAATTGAGTAAATATATAATGAGAAGGGATGGCTTTTATTATAGTCAAATTCTAATTATAAATGCAGATGGAATGATGAAAATAGAAAATCACTATTAGGCAAATACCACAGTAATGGTTATTACAGGCAAGAGTCACAGATGGATGTTAAAATTAGTAGGTAAAAATATGATAAGAAACAGGATATTTGCACATTCAAAATATCTCCTCACAAGACATTTATTATTAATTACAAATGAAAAAATAACCATACAGTGGAGAAACATGGCAGATCCTACCTTAAGCAAGTGAAAAAAATTGGAATTGCATAAGGTACCATGAATTCTTAATACCATACCTCCTGATATGATACACTGAGAAGGTTATAACATTACTTCTGTGATATTCTTGGCAAAAAATGCATAAGTTGAATTTAATCATGAGGAAACATCAGATAAACCCAAATCAAGTGACATTCTACAAAATAACGGGTCCCTGCTCTTCAAAATGTCAAGGTCATAAAAGACAAACTAAGACAGAAAAATTATAATATATTTGAGAAGGCTAATAAAATGTAACAACTTAAGGTAAAGTGGGATTCTGGATTAAATCTTGGACTAGAAAAGTGGCATTAGTGGTACACCTGGGAAAATTCGAAATCTCTAGGTTAGTTAATGATATTATTCTGTAAATGTTTATTTTTTGCAGTCATTAATTTTGTCATGAGTAGGCAAGATGTTAACATCAGGGGAAGTTGGGTTAATAGTATATAAAAGCTGTCTCTTTTTGCAACTTTTAGTAAGTGCAAGATGATTTCAAATTAAAAGTTAATTTAAAAAAGTGCAATCTCCACCCCCATCTCTATGAGCTTCAGGGGACAATATTTTACCTCAGTGTTGTGATGTGATTGTCTATTGCTGTGAAATAAACTACTCCAATCTTAGTGACATAAAACAACATTGCGTCTCATTTTCAGGGGTTTTAATCTGAAATCACCTGATACTTGCTAAAGTTGCAAAAATGGCACAGAGAGCTTTTATATATCATTCACCAAACTTCTCTTAATGTTAATTTGTTATATAACCATAATATAATTAATGAGCTAAAAACGAACAGTGATACAATAATACTACTGTTCTTAGGTGTCATGGTTCTAGTGGCTGATTGGACTGAACTGGTTGGTTCTCACTCAGAGTCCTTCATGTGGCTAAGATCAGGCAAAGTGACACTGGTAGAGTCATCTGAAGACTGCAATTACCATACTTTGCATACTGGGAAACATTGATCTACCTGAGCTCCCTCCAACATGAGCATTCTTGATCACTTATATTCTCTTGCTGTAATCATTGTTCTCTCTCTAATAGTGACACACTCTTGAGGATTTATGAAATATTTGCAAGAGACACATTTAATAAAAGACTGCTACACAAAATATACAAAGAACTCTTAAAACTCAACAACAAGAAAACAGCCCAATTAAAAACGGTCAACAGGGGTGCCCGGGGTGGCTCAGTCGGTTAAGTTTCCGACTTCAGCTCAAGTCATGATCTCACCGTTCGTGGGTTTGAGCCCCCCATTGGGCTCTGTGCTGAGGGCTCAGAGCCTAGAGCCTGCTTCAGATTCTGTGTCTCCCTCTCTCTCTGCCCTTCCCCTGCTCACACTCTGTCTCTCTCTCTCTCTCTCTCTCAAAACTAAATAAACATTTAAAAAAAAATTTTTTTAAAAAGGTCAACAGTCCTGAACAGACATCTCATTAAAGAAGAGACACAGATGAAAAGTAACCATATGAAAAGATGTTCAATGGCATATGTTATTAGGCAATTACATACAAAAACAACAATAACATACCATTACACACCTGTTTGAATGGCCAGAATCCAAAACATTAACAACACCGAATGCTTGTGAGGACATGCAGCAACATTCACTACTGGTGGGAATGCAAAATGGTACAGCCCCTTTGGAAGACATTTTGGTGGTTTCTGATAAAAGTAAACATCCTCTTACCATATAATCCTGCAAACACACTCCTCAGTATTTACCTAAATGAGTTGAAAACTTATATGCACATGAAAATGCGCACATAGATTTTCGTAGCAACTCTATCCATATTTATTCATAACTGCCAAAACTTGAAAGCAACTAAGATGTCCTTCAGTAAGTGGATGAATAAACTGTAGTACAACCAGACAACAGAATATTAATCAATGCTAAAAAGGCATGAGCTATCCAGCCATGAAAAGACACATGTAACTAAGTGAAAGAAACCAATCTGAAAAGGCGACATACTGAATGATTCTAACTAGGTAACCTTCTGGAAAAGATAAAACAATGGAGACAGTAAAAAGATCAGTGGTTGCCAGGATTAGAGTGGAGGGAGGTATGAATAGGCTGAGTGCAGAGGATTTTTAAGGCAGTGAAAACTATTCTGCAGATAGTCCACTGGTTGATACATGTTATTATATATTTGTCACCCATAAAATGTACAACACCAAGTGAACCTTAATGAAAAGAAGAAGAGCAAACTCTAATGTAAACTAAGGACCCTGGGTAATTGTAATGTTTGTACCACTTATTGATTGTAATAAATGTACCACCCTAGGGCAGGATGTCAATAGTCGGGGAGGTTGTACGTGTGTGAGGACAAGGGGTACCTATGGGGAATTTGGGGCACTTCCCACTCAATTTTTCTGTGAACCTTAAAACTGCTATTAAAAAAATAAAGTCTATTAATTTAAATTTTTAAAAAATAAAAATGGGCATAGATGACATTTTATAGAAATTCTTAAGGAAAATACAAAAAGTGCCAGCCACAAATGAAAAGACTGATACATCTGACTCATTAAAATAGAAACTTCTGTCAACAAAAGACACCATAAACAAAAAATTACTTTAAAGCTTCAATCTGCGAAAAGATATTTGTAACTCATGCAGGTCCAGACCATATGTAGAGAAAAATACAAATTATTCGGTAGAAAAGCAGTAAAGAAAATGAATAAGAATTCACAAAGGAAGGAACCCAAATGGCCAACAGAAATAAAATGGGTGCATAACCTCACTAGTAATCAGGAAAACACAAGCTAAAAACGTCAGTGAGATATCATTTCACAATTGCCAATTCGGTAAAAAATTTCAAAAGCCTAATATCTGTTGTGGAAGTGGAGACATACAAAACTTACATCCAGTGATGGGAGGATAAATTGGCATATCCACTTTACAGAACAAATGAGCAGTATCTTATAAAGTTAAAATGAAAATGCTCAGCCATTCCTAGAGATACTTTTTCCCAGGGGACTGAAAAAATATGTACTTGAAATGCTGATTACAACTTTATTTAACCTAAATGTCTCCCCGAAAGAAATGATAAAGTAAATCATGATATATTTATTCAATGAAGCGCTATACAACTGTTAAAAAGATTGAACTAGAATCACGTGTATCATCATGGACTGATTTCAGAACCAGAATTGAATGAAAAGAGTGAGTTATTGTATGATGTATAAAATAATGTATTTGTTTAAATCTAGAAGATACACAGAATAGTGCTATGTATTGTTTATGAATACATGCAGTTTTAGTTGCTGTGTAGAAATCCGGAATGATAAATACTAACTTGGGCTTATTTATCTCAAGAAAGGAAGGGAGAGTAAATGGATAGGAGAAAGGTACCCAAGGTAGTATCAACTTTATCTATAAACTTTTATTTCATTTTTTAAATTTAAAGCAAGTAAAACAAAAGGGCTACATTTTATATAACATTCTTTGAAATGTTCTGGGTGTTTGGGGTGCCTGGGTGGCTTATTCAGTTAAGCGTCGGACTTAGGCTCATGATCTCACGGTTCGTGGGTTCAACCCCTGCGTTGGGCTCTGTGCTGACAGCTCAGAGCCTGGAGCCTGTTTCAGATTCTGTGTCTCCCTCTCTCTCTGCCCCTCCCCCACTGGCACTCTGTCTCTCTCTCTTAAAAATAAATAACAAAATTTTAAAAAAGAGAGAAATGTTTTGTATGTTTGAAATAGGTCTTAATTATGGAGAAATGTGATAAAAATCAAATAATTTGAAAGTCTATTTTCTCTCTGCTCATTATTACCTATCCCAGCATTAGTGGGACATCGTTCCTGAATTTCACAGTTGGAATAGGGGAAATTTTGTAATAATCTGATTTTGACCAAAAGAAACGGACTAGGAACTAAAACCAGGACAAAAATTGTTCAGAAAAGTCAAGGGCCAGGAATCCCCCAAAACCACCATGAAATTGAAAGAATGCCTCAGGCATTACCTTTCACTGTTCAGTAAGAGCACTGTTCACTGACAGAGCACGAGTATGCCAGCACTATAGTTTATTTGGTTCTCTTCCTCAAACTAGTCAGTAGAGGAAACTTCCCTCAGGAAGTGAAAGGCAAAATTATAGAGATGTCATTTTAGTAAGCAAAAGGCTAGCCTTTCATCCTGAAAGGAGAAGTTAACAGGAAGCATACCTAAGTGAGAGCCTGAATTAGCATGCAGTAATTTTGTGCCTTGTGGCTGATGGCGGAAGTCCGCAGAAGTGGCAGTGGCAGGATGAACAGCGTCACCACACCATCATCCCAGAATGGGATCGCCACCAGGGAAAAGGAAGAGCCACGTATATTCCAAAGAGAAACGCGTTTGAGAAAAACTCAAAAACCCTTTGATTAGCTTCCCTATTCCTTCTACTTTTATGCTTTTGTTCATTCCCCGCAGATTGGTTTATAGATATTCCGAAGCTGAAAAAGCTTCGCGCATCCTGGTGCTGGAATGAAAAGGTGGAAAAGCCACAATGACTTCAAACGCTATCGTTGCAAACTGCGCAGACCCCCTACTCCCTGCAGAGTGAGGCCCAAGAAGGAAAGATACATGGTGTTCTACATCCTTGAGGTTTTGCACAATTTCATTTAAATTACATTTTAGGTTTTATCTTTATGTTTCATCAGGTCCTAAAAAGTCACTCTCATTTTATCAGCTTTCAATTCTAGGGCTAAAGAAAAAAATTCTAAACTACTAAATTATTCCCTGCTTTAAAACCTGGGCTGTCACTTATCTGGGCTCCTGCATTGGTGGTATAATCCCTCTTAGGGAGCAGCTAATGCCGTCTCCAGACATCCAGATTAAAAATGTAAAGATTCATGAAAAATCCAGGTATTATATGCTTTAATCATAGAAAATATTATATATTAGGGAGGGCTTCTAGATAAACAATTGGGTTTTTTTTCATTCCATGTTTGTTTGTTTGTTGGTTTGTTTGTTTTACCTTACCCTATACAACAGATACAGTTTTGCAATGAGAAAATGGATAGCATGGCAGAGAGTGAGTTACTAAATACTTATAAGATTATGGGCAGTTTCCCAGAGTTTCACATGTTAAAGAAAAAGTTTACAAAGGTGTGGGAAAGAGTATATTAAGGAATTGAAACATAAAACTTATTCATATTCAATTAGCCAGTTTTTTTCATATTAGTGATTATGATTCAAAGGATTTTATTTACGTAAAATCATAGGAAACAATTTCCCGTGTTTGATTTTTTTAAAGGAGAGGTTTTATACGTGTGAGTTCATTTACTCAACAATTTTACCTTAAATACTTTCTAGTGATTTACCAAGATAAAAAATGAGAAGAAATGAACTTTAAAAAAAAAAGATTATAGGCAGTTAATTTTCCCAACAGCTCATTTCTTGAGATGTCTGCTACAAGCTGAAAGCATGTTGGGTGCATCATGAAATTCACAAGAAGCCTTTATATCTGAAACAATGGAAACCTTACAGCATGCTGTCTTATATTGTTGGTTACTTTACAGCTTCCACAGGAAAAGCATAGAGTCTGCAATACTGATGTTTGAACTACTTGAGCCCTTCTCATTCACAACCCTGAAGAATGAACTAAGGAAATATACTTATGATCCCTATATTCCCTGTCTCATACTACCTTCTGATTGTTATAGATCATAAGAAGACAGACCAGGGGCACCTGGGTGGCCCAGCCAGTTAAGTGTTGGACTCTTGATTTCGGCTTAGGCCATGATGTCACAGTTTGTGAGATCAAGCCCTGCATCAGGCTCTGTGCTGATGGCGTGGAGCCTGTTTGGGATTCTCCCTCTGCCCCTCCTGCCTGCTCTCTCTCTCTCTCTCTCTCTCTCTCTCTCTCTCACTCTCTCGCTCTCTCGCTCTCTCTCTCTCAAAATAAATATACAAACTTAAAAAAAAAAGAATACAGACTATATCATTGCATTAGTTTTCTGTTCTTAGTGGAGTGCCTGGTGTCTACAAATAAATTCTCCACGTTTCACAAATGCAAAAAGTAAGATTCAAAGGAGTATGCACAAGGTAGAAAAGCAAATCCCAAGCCTGGTGACTGTAGCAGTGCCCTGGCCCTCACCCTGGCCCGCGTTGAGGTGTGGAGAGCCCCTAACACAAGACTCTTCTAGGCAGCTTCCTATGAAGACTGCAGATATCTCATGTTCCTCAAAACAAAGATGGCTCAGAGAGAGGGAAACTTAATTTATAGGATACAATGTGGCAAAATACCATTTACTGATAGTGATAACATCCTGATGAGGTAAACTAATGATGACATATCTGACTGATGCCTTACTTCCCAAAACTGCTAAAAAGGATAATTTTCTGTTCGTACATGATTAAAATCCCTTGAGATCCATTTATGCTTAATGCAATCTAAGACCAAAAATGAACATTTCTCCCGACCACATGTACTTTGATGCATTTGCCCTTCAGGAGGATTATGTAACAGACACCTTTCAGGAGATTCTGTGTCAATTAAGAGAAAGCAACTTTAATTGTGATTACGAATATTTAAACCAGGTGTGATTTCCTGGCTGCGTTTAGCCAAATCTCCTGCACACCCTTTCCATACAGCACCTCTCGGTTCACCCTAGGTAGACTGGCATACATTACAGTTAACTGTGGCTCAGCAAGCTTCCAATAGAATCTTGTCAGTGCAATTTCACACAATGGGTGGGCATGTGTGTTCTGCATATTAGGAAAGCTCTTTGCCAATGCAACAAGCTTTTTATTCTGAATTCATTTAAAGCTTCAAATGAGGTTCCAATGGCAGCATCAGAGAGGGAGAAGTTAACAATGACAGTCACGGTTCTCAGAACACCTTGGCTTTGTCAACCAAACCATTTAGGCAGTAAACTGCCTCTACTATGCTCTATTTCTGCTTCTTGCTCTCATGATGACGTCTTATATTAGTAAGGGTCTGATTATTTTTATTAACAGGAAAAAAATTTATTGTTTTTTTACGGCATATAAATGAAACACATAGGGGTGGTAGAATTAATTTGCATTTCTTACTTTATATATTTTGCATTGTTTGAACTTTTAAATAGCATGTGCTACCTGAATAATTTTATATATTAATGAAATGATTTTTAAAATAATGGACATTTTCCCAAGTAAGCAAACACAAGCAATACTTGCTTGTTTTTCAATATACAGACAATAAGAAAATATACAAAATAGAAAGCAACCATCGTCTACAGATATCAACTGATATATTACATATTTATTTATTTACTTATTTATTTTTAATTTTCCTAATGTTTATTTATTTTTGAGAGAGAGAGAGTGCAAATAGGAGAGGGGCAGAGATAAAGGGAGACACAGAATCTGAGGCAGGCTCCAGGTTCTGAGTTGTCAGCACAGAACCCGACGCAGGGCTCGAACCCACGAACCGTGAGATCATGACCTGAGCCGAAGTCAGATGCTTAACCAACTGAGCCAGTTAGATATTTATTTATATTAAATTGTGAAAATACTTTTAATTTGGTTAATACAGTTTTGTTACATATTTCTTTCTCTTAATAATATAGAATGATCATCTTTCCATATGAATGTATAAGTTTCTGCAACATTATTTTTTTTAATTTTTTAATGTTTTATTTATTTTTGAGACAGAGAAAGATAGAGCATGAGCGGGGTAGGGGCAAAGAGAGAGGGAGACACAGAATCCGAAGCAGGCTCCAGGCTCTGAGCTGTTGGCACAGAGCCCGATGCGAGGCTCAAACCCAAGAACTGTGAGATCATGACCTGAACCGAAGTCAGACACTTATTAACCAACCAAACCACCCAGGTGCCCCTGTGACATTATTTTTAATAGCTTCAACATATTCCATTATGGGCATATCCTAAATATTCTTTACCCCTAATTATATACATTTAGTTTGCTTCCAATTCCTCAGCATTATAAACAATACTACATAAACATTTCTAACATTTATATTACATATAATATGCATTTATATTACAGGAGTATCATGTAAAAGGTTGAACCCATTTGTATTCCTACCCACCATAGAGCAAAGTTACCATCCATTTATAATGGTTCTCCTATTTCACCATAAAAGAAAAGAAAAATAATTAGTTTTAAATTAATGAAAACAGAAGCTAGGGAATCGAGGGTACTAACACCAGCAGTAGCCTTATACAAATTCCTTTCCTTAGGAGGAAGGAAAGAACTAACTACAATGTTTTGAGAACCCACGATGAACTAGTCACTATGCAAAACGTTGACATAAGCCATTCCATCCAGTCTTTCATAACGACCCTAGGAAACAGGTACACATGTATTATTATCTCCATGTTACAGAGAAGGCAACTGAGGTTCATGAAGGCTAAGTATATTGACCAAGGTTACCTAGACAGTAAGTTTCAGCCCTGATATACAAGCATATTTGTCTGACATCATGTTCTTTTGCCAGTCAGATTCGATGTTCTCCACCAGGTTTCCCACTCTTTAACATGTTTGTGACACATGACCCTGCTGAGTTGCATGTAATGTAAGGTAGTCCTGGTCTCGGGATGAGCACTAGGTGTTACATGTAGGGGATGAATAACTGGATTCTACTCTTGAAATCATTATTGAACTAACTTGGATACTTACTTACTAAATAAATAAATAAATAAATAAATAAATAAATAAATAAATAAATAAATAAATAAATAAAGTACTCCTGGTCTCAACTCTGGAAGAATTACCTACTTTAACATTTACATCTTTTATAGGAAAACACAAAAAGCAATTTGAGGGGAGATAAGTATATTATTTTGTAACATTTTCACAGAATCTTCAGCTCGGGTCATTCATACTTTATAAAACTTGTCAAAGTTTCAGACATAAAAACTTTGAGAAATAAGTTTTAGGAAAGTTATTTTCAGCTACACACATTTGCCTTAAATTAAAACAAAACACAACAAAACAAAAAAACAACTTTAACTTACTAATGAGTACACACCTTGAGAAATAAATGGCAGAGAAAAATAAAAAGCCCAAATGAGAGCGATGTCAGATGCTGGGGAATATGCACTTAAGAACAATAATGACAACTTCTAATGCATAACTCACATCCCACACGCCCATATGAAAGGCGACATCTTAAGTAATAGACTTAACTGTCAATTACACTATCTGTTCTCACATTTAGTGTGAATGAAACTGGAGCTGCAGGAGGAGAATGCACATAATTTTCGTTAGAAACAAATGGGTGACTTCATTTGTTCCAACTTGTAAAATTCCTTTTGTTGACTACACTTTCAGATTTTTTTGACATCGGAATTTAACCATAAGGCCGTCATTTCTTCAAAGAAAATTATCCCCTGAAAATAGTGCAGTATCATGGCAAAATGTATAACTTTAAAGTTTCCTACAAAAATAATTACTCCTTAACTTGGCATTTTCATGAGGCAGGCAGAGCAACCAAGATTCTGTAAGATTTTCCTAGACCCCAAAAGTAAGGCAGTTACCCAATCCTAAATTTTAAATCAGCTGATTATGAAATCTTATATTTCTCTTTATTTCAATAATATATTTCCTTCTCCTCCAGTGTTGCAACATCCTAATATATTGTATATATTGAAATATATGAAGTACCCTCATTATTATGGGAAATTCTGGAAATTCATAAAATGCTAATCTTGCTTTTTTTTTTTTTTTCTCACAACTTCAATTTGTAAAGTGGCAAAATTAAAGTCAGAAAGGAAGGAAACTAGGAAAATCCTAGCTGATTTACCCTTGGGAAAGAGGAATGTTTGTTCTTTTTCTGTTTGCACATATAAGCCTAAAGAGAAAAAAAATTAGGAGCAGAATGATGCTGGCATTCTCATCTAATCTGATATTTGAAAAGCAAATCTTCATTCTTATTTATCTGGTTGCGGGAAATCGTTTTTCCCCATGCTTTGACAAAAGGCATCCTCCAGGATGCTGACATCGATGCACACAGGACGGCTATCCTCAATCTGAGACCAAGTTCAGAGTGCCCCTCTGCCCCCCCCCCCCATCCCGCCGCAACACACATACACACAGTACCCGCTTTCCTCACCGAAAACCCCTGGGGGGGGGGGGGCTCCAAAGCATTCACCCTGTGTTCTCACAATACTCCTCTCAACGGAAGCACTTCCTATATAAAATCAATTGCTTCAATCCTCAAAAAGAAATCTCTCTAAATCAACAAATAACTTGGAGAGTATGACATTATTTTTACTGAGGAATCAGGAGTTTTAGATTCATCAATGTGCGGAATGGTGAGTAAAATGAATGACTTCCTTGCAGATATAAGACATTGGCATTCATTGTCCATAGGATTAAAATATAAAAGGTTATGATTATACAGTAGTTGATTAATCTCAATTTTAAAAAGCCACAGATAAGCTCGGTTTAACATAATTTGTATGGGTCTGAAAGCATCCCTCAGTTTTCTTAGACATACTGGGAATATAGCCTCATCCGGCTCCCATGTCTCTGCCTCTGCAGAAGCAGTGTTTCCACGTGTAAGAAGTCTGCCATTAGAGGAATATGTAAGAGCAAGGACACCTGTGCTCTCATTGGCATTTAGCGTTCATTAGAACTCTGAGAGCTGAGGTCTCTCACCAACTCGATTTAAGCAACTTTTATTTATGTAACACTTAGAAAATCCATAAAGAAAGAATAGGTGGCCTTCAGGCTATTCCTAAATGACCCCAGGGTGATACAACTCCTAATTTCTGCTGGGTAGGGAATCCACTTACTTTTCTAAAGAGGGGCTTAATTTTCCCTTTCACTTTTATTGACAGCAGCATGGGTCTACTCCTACTGTGATTCAGTCCCAGAGGCATTTTCAATTATGGCAAACAGAAGCTTCTTAACATTCTTTCCATATCATGATCCAAATGTCCTAAAATCCAGTGTGGGACAATGCACGGGTTGGAAGCTGGTGTTCACATACGATTTATATAAGCTTCTTTGCAGCACTCCAAAGATGTAGGATTGGAGTATTGAAAATCATGGAGACGGTACACTTAAGAATCATCTGGTTGCTTTCCAGGCCGTGAAAACTACCTGTGAGCTAGACCAGACATTAACCTTCAAAATGCATGTTCAGTGTCGGATGGTGGGGAAGAGCAGAGGAGGAGGCTGGGGACTTGTAGATTAGGGAAGGGAAGGTAGTCAAATGCATACCTCACTTTGTGGACAGTTGTTGCGTCTTGTAAGAAGTATTTGAAATATTTTTAAGGTTTACATTCAATGTTTTATATACTTTAGGAAAGACCATTTCAAAGTGTCTGTGCTACACCTATATTATTTTTTAAACTTTTTTTTTCAACGTTTTTATTTATTTTTTTTTGGGACAGAGAGAGACAGAGCATGAACGGGGGAGGGGCAAGAGAGAGAGGGAGACACAGTATCGGAAACAGGCTCCAGGCTCTGAGCCATCAACCCAGAGCCCGACGCGGGGCTCGAACTCACGGACCGCGAGATCGTGACCTGGCTGAAGTCGGACGCTTAACCGACTGCGCCACCCAGGCGCCCCTGTGCTACGCCTATATTAATGAGAAAATAGGAAGAGCAAACCTAAGGTAGGTACTATTGTTATCATGCTGTTTACAGATGAGGGAACTGAAAGTTTAGGTAGTTTACCCAAGGTCACACAGCTAGTAAACTACTGGTAGAGCTGGGTTCATACCCAGGCATTCTGGCTCCAGAATGCACTGTTTATCACCGCATTATACAACTTTCGGTTTTCAGAAAATTTATTTTTGAAGTTTTTAAAATCTTATTTCCCTTTTAAATCATCATACAGAGATATTAACCTGATTATTCTCAGCTATCCAATCCCCCCCCTCCACCTCCATGTTCCCTGACTAGGTTTACCCTAAAGGAACGCACCTTTAAGCTTTTATTTTCTCAGATGATTTTGTAAAGAGTGTAAAGTTCTTTGAAATTCCCAAATAAATGCAAACAAAGTTCTGAGCCAATATTTGATGCACTAGCAATCTGTGCCAAAGCAATTTTTATCACTATAAAAAGCAAATTCCAGTGGCCCAATGATTCTTTTATTTATTTATTCAATTATTTATTTATAACATCTAGAGCTTATGATCTTTTGGGTTAATCTCACAGTTGAAAAATCTCATAGAGAGTGGAGAAATGAACAGATGGCATAATTCCAGGAAAGGCCAGGAAACTTCATAGGTTTCTGCATAGCAATTTAAAATTCACATCAAAACTGAAGCGCATGCCTAGTTAAAGCAGGCAATCTGTTGTCTGGGTTAGAGTTTACAGGAAAAAGCATAAGTACCACCAATAAGCATATCATCTCTGACTCCAGGGATGTTTCCATACCCTCTAATTGGTGCCATTCTGTACTAATCAATACATTACAAGCACCTAATAGTCACTCCCGCAAATCCTGGCAAAACAACTCACACCATAGAAAGCACTGTAGCCCTGAATATTCATACCCAAGTGCAAATGTTAATTCATGCAGTGCTTGCGTTAAACTGGTCTAATTATCTACTGAAGGAATCTATTAAGGGCATGCTGTCAATCCTAAAGATTGGGTTCAGCAAAGTGAAACTGAATTGGGTGCCTTTTCAACTAATTACAAAATTCTGCCTGACATGCTTTAAGAACGGTCAAAAAAAAAGTACACATGGCCAACACACAGCTCCCCAACACCCACGGCAGCTCCTCTTGTCAATCAAGAAAATACAGAACACAATCTTAGTCAGAGAAGCACAGCCTAGGAGACCATGTGTCCTTTCATTACACCTCTCATTGTCTCATAAGAAATGTGGCATGCCACACATAACCAGATTTTTTATAAATCTCAGGCTGCCCATAAATGGATTTTCATTGTACAGTTTAAGCCAATAACCAGTAACTTTCGAACAAGTAGAGATATTCCTCATTGACTATGTTTTAGTATTCTACACATTTAGCTTTAGAAAAATCTGTTTATAGAATTGTTTTTTTCTTTTGTCTCCAATGTTAACCTAAAAATGGAAAGGAAAGTATGATTCTTCCCCTTCTGCCCCTCCTGTTTTCTCTAGGTCTTAAGTTTCGCTAAGTTTCAAATTTCTACAGCTCATCCCACACTCATAGAGCACTGAGTAGTCCTTATAAGGATGACAGTTTGCAATATAACATCTCGATAATGTTCTAAAATATTTGGTGGTGTGGAGCCAACTTACTGTCAAAATCAGACATTCTTTTCCTTTACCAGAAAATGTCCATCATTGCCTGGCCAGATTTCCCATATCCTTTCTCCTGACATACTCACACCTTAGGTTTTATACCATCCACATCTCTATTTAGGACACCTATACAACAACTGAAGTTCAAATAATAACACTAAGCCATCAACTAAGCTGATTTGGCATCGGCACACTTTTATAGAAGCCATGCAGCATTTATAGAGATTTTACAAAGATTATCCTCAATGATGAATAAGGGATTGGTGATTAAATGATTCAAACAATTCACTATATAATAATTCATAGCCTTTCCTCTTTCTGTCACATCGCATGTCCAAAACATCAGTAAATCTCATTAGCATTACCTTAAAAATCTATCCAGAGTCTCTCTACCTCTACTGGTACAGCCATGTTCAAGGTACCATCATCTCTTACCTATAGTTACTGCAATGGCTTCAAAACTTGAACCTCTGCTTCCACCTTTGCCCCTCTCTTCGTGTATATATCCCCTCCACATAGAAGCTATAATATAAAGAAAACATAACAATGAAGTCAAAAATATAAAAGTCATATCAAAGTGAAATAAATCAATCACAAAATGACAAATACTGTATGATTCCATTTAGATGAGGTATCTAAAATATTCAAACTCATAGAAACAGAAAGTAGAACAGTGGGTGACAAGGGTTGGGGGAGGGGAAAATGGGGGGTTTTCGTTCAATGGGTATAAGGTTTCAATTGTGCAAGATGAAAAAGAGTTAGAGATCTGTTGCACAGCGATATAAATATAGTTAATGTTACCGAACAGTATATAGAGAACTGGTACTTGATTTTTTTTTTTTTTTTGAATCACGGTAGAGCTTATTTTTCCTCAACTCAAAATCCTCCCATAACTTCACATGTTATTCGCAAAATCCTGAACTTTTTCCTTGGCCCAGAGGGCTAAGCGTGATTGCCCCCACCACCACTCTCTACAGTGTCTACGCCAACCCCCACACCCACCTGCCTGACCTCATCTCCCACTTTCCCATCACTCATTCCCTGCAGTTGAACTGGCCCTCTCCCCTTGTCTTTAACACACCCAGCAAACATCTTTGTGAGGTAAACTCTTTCCTTCAGAGATTCACACTATTCACTTGTTTATTTCACATAGGGCTTGGATCAAAAATCACCTGCCAGTGATGATGCAACCGAACGAAATACCTAAAATTCATTGGTGCCTTTCTCCTGGTTTATTTTTCGTTCTAGCATTTATTAGCACCTAGTCTAGTCAACTTTCTAATTCTTTCCTGTCTCAACTAAAAATAGGAACTCCAAGAGATCAACACTTTTGTTTTGTTCACTGTTCTATCAGTACCCAATAAATATTTATTGAATAACTGAATGAATAAAGAGCATGAGTTAATGTGATTGGAGGTAACTGAACAATAAAGGGAAATAAATTTCATTAATTGTTTTTGGTCTTTACCCCATTCCTGACCCCATTTCCTAAGGATGCTCAGCTTAACTCAAAATTATTTTATTAAAGTGGAAAAATTATTTATGGAGATTAAGAAATATGTTAATATGGAAGTACCAAAGGTGTTTTGTCTAGCTTTTGATGTTGTATATTTCTTTTCATTCTTCTGAGATTACAATACACCCAAAAGACGCCACATGACAGGAGCAGTGTGCTTATCAAAGCTGTCCTGTAGCACAAGAATTCATTGGTCTCATTTCTATGAAGTAGTCATAAATTACAGGCTGATTCACACACACACACACACACACACACACACACACACACACACACAAAACATGTGTGTTGTCTAAAGCCAAACTTATTAACATAGGCCTATAATCCTGACTGTTGATATGAACTAGTGCCAAGAGACCTGTAAGGATGAAGAAAAAAAAAGGAAGGTAAACAAAGAGGCGAAACTGTTCAGAAAACTGGAGCAAAATGTAGAGACAAAAGAACACTAAATCTGTAGCAGGAAGGTAAATCAGAGCCTCTTTAAATTGTTATAAGAAAAGTCAGAAATGCAATATCAGAAGTTAAATAAGGTCATTCATAAGAGAATATCTGTAGCATATTTCCAACCTACTGTGGAGTAAAATTCATGAATAATATTAAAGGTATTTACATGATCCACTGTTCTCCTGAATAGTGTTTGCCTAATGTAATAAGATCCGGATTGCTTGAGCAAAATACAAATTTGGGGTTGTAAGACTTAAACCTGACTGCCCATGTTATTCAAAAAAGATGAACTTTCTCTTAATATAATAGTTTACATCAATATTATTACTTTATTCCATATATGTTACAGGCTATTGTGATTAAATTAGTACTCTGTAGTAATTATACTACATGACCCCTAACAGAGATTCTATTCTCCTTTTTGAGTATACTTTGGTGTTAGTTTTATTTAAAACAAAGTCTTAAAATTCAAATTTCACTTAAACAATTCCAAACTTCCTTTCAAAAGTAAATATCATATGAAATAATACAGTCTATCCTAAAGAAAACAGAATAGTCTTTAATAAATGAAAATCTAAAAATTACTCCTCTTTCCAATTTTTCTAAAGTCATTTTTAAAAACATATATCTATCTCATTTCCTTCCAACTCTTAAAAGTTGACAGAATTACATTTACAAATGCAAAAAGCAAATTTTTTTAATAAGGTTTTTTGTGGTTTTTTAACGTTTATTTATTTTGAGAGAGAGAGAGAGAGAGACAGAGAGAGAACAAGCAGGAGAGGGGCAGAGAAAGAGGAGACAGAAAACCCCAAGCAGGCTCCATGCTGTCAGCACAGAGCCCAATGCAGGGCTCAGTCTCACAGACTGTAAGATTACGACCTGAGCCAAAATCAAGAGTTAGATGCTTAACCAACTCTTAGTCACCCGGGCGCCCCCAAAATGCAAATTCTTAAAGCTAAGGAACTTTCTTCTTCTTCTTTTATTTTTGTCCCCATCTTCTCTCAGCATCATATAGTTATATGAGACATCCTGGAGGAAAAATGAAAAAAACAAAAACAAAAATAAAAACTCTGTTATTAATATCAGAGCTTTCTAGCAGTAACATATCTCTCAAACACTACGAATGAGGATAGTTTGCCTTTATAATTTACCTGTATTTTATCTTTTACATGGACCTTATCTCCAGATAGGGTCTCCTGGGAGTAATTTAGATGCTTTCCCTGGAAGGTTTATTTCACTTTATTAACCTCATTAGCCTTGGCTCAACTAAGGCAAGAGTTTGATAGACTTTTTTTTTTTTTTTAACCACACCTTCCTACTTCCCCCAAACACAGGATGATAGGGCTTTAGCTCTACCCAGTTTAACTTCACTGTGGCATATGGCAGGACCTCTGATCTCTCTGCTTCCCTTCCTGGTTGTTTTGTTGTTGTTGTTGTTGTTGTTGTTGTTGTTGTTGTTGTTGTTGTTGTTGTTATTGTTAGCCAGCACTTTAACTATCTGAAGAAATCAATCCTTATCTCTTCTCAGAAGTATCACATGACTGTTGGTGAGTCAAAAATAATGGATTTCAGCTCTTTCCCCCCATCAAATAGGAAAGTATTTTAGCTAGCCAAATAATATTGGGAAAGTACTTTGAATTAGTGTTTTCACGTTCCATTTAAGTCAAGTATATGTGAAGGGACATCTCACTATGGCACTCTCCTACTCTTTATTGCAGGTTCATATGACTGATTTCGTGAATAACTGATTCAGCAAATATTTTGAGAGTTTATTCTGTGCAATGTGCTGTGCTAGGTCCCACAGAAGATGAGATGAATTAGGTATGTTCCTTGTCCTCAAGAAGCTCACAAAAACTTAAGGGTTTAACATTTTAGTTTTATGTATCACAGGAAGTTCTGAACCATATACAGAAATAAGCTAATTGTGTACAATGACTGACAAGCAAAAACCTCTCTAAGCATTCTGTCACGTACTGAATCTGCAAAGAAGGAAACTGTTGTAGATTGATTGCCAAAATGTCCTCAATCCTTCACCCACTTTGCAATGTGACCGTTTCCTCCTTCCGAAGGTAGAACCCATTCCTCTACCCCTTGAATCTGGACTGGCCTTATAACTTGTTCTGGCCAACAGATGAGTCCATGTGCCAGTTCTGACCTAAGGTTCCAAGAGGCCTGATCTATTCTGTTCTCTCTCCTGGGACCTTGTAACCAGAATGTGAACAAGCCCAAGCTAGATGGCTAGATGGTGAGACATATCTGGCCTGGTCATTTCCATCACCCCAACCAGCAACCAGCACACAGCCAGACATGAGTAAGACTATTTTATTTTTTTTATTTATTTATTTTTTTAAATTTTTTTTTCAACGTTTATTTATTTTTGGGACAGAGAGAGACAGAGCATGAACGGGGGAGGGGCAGAGAGAGAGGGAGACACAGAATCGGAAACAGGCTCCAGGCTCCGAGCCATCAGCCCAGAGCCCGACGCGGGGCTTGAACTCACGGACCGCGAGATCGTGACCTGGCTGAAGTCGGAAGCTTAACCGACTGCGCCACCCAGACGCCCCAAGTAAGACTATTTTAGATGAAGCAGCCTCTAGCTGATCCGCCCGATTTCCACAGATGTGTGAGCTAACCCAGCTGAGAGCAGCTGAGCCTGGTCCAGATCAGCAGAACTGTCAAGCTGACTCACAGACTCATGAGAAATAACACAAGTGTATTCTTTTGAGGCACTGAGATTGAGATGGTTTACTGCACAGTAATAAATACACTGTTGTGTGATATATAACCGATATAGGGTAGTGGATGCAACATTTGCAAATGCATAAGGAGCCATGGCTTTCTTTACTTGTAATATGCAACTACATCTATATAATTCGAGCTGTAGATACATTTCAGTGGTTAAAACAAATGTCATCATCAAAAATGTAATAAAATAAATGCAAGTTCCCAAGACTATGTTTTGTTTCGTTTCTATTTTGTTTCCGAGGATGTAGCCCAAGCATCAAGAAGAGTGACTGGCACAGAGTAGGTACTCAAAATTTTTTTTTGGTTGAAAAACGAAATGCCTTTAACCAAATATTTATTATCACTGAATGCATAGTTAAAGACTCTGAAAAGGCATTTAAATGGATTCCCAAAAAGTGAGGAGAAGGCTATAGTGATACTCCAGATATGCCATGATGAGATCTTGAACCAGGGTGGTGACAGCAAGAACTGGAGAAGAAGGATAGATCAATTTGACCTCATTAAAGGGAGCTGAGCTTGCCCCCAAAATGTGCGTAAAAACCCGTTCTCTAGAATCTATTCATATATCCATTTCAAAATGTCAGTGAAAATGTGATGGAATTTCTAAATTCAAGTATTCACAGTCTAATGATGGAAAATATTCCAGCCATTTCCTTTCTGTATTACAGCCAAATTTGACAGTGCTATAAAGTGACCATAAAGGCAGACACTGACAGGGACTGGGGATGCAGCATGGAAGTTTTCCTGGAAAAAACCAAAAACAAAACAAACAAACAAACAAAAACCCTGATCCAATGTTGAGGCCACAAGAAGTACTCAAATAAAGGATCAAGTGAAAGATGTGTCAGGGAGGAAATTCAGCAAACATACAAAACTGACGCAAGAAAGAGCATAGCAAATCCTAGGTATTGAAAATAACTCAGTGTGGTTGGGATAAAGTTTCAGAGAGGAAGTCAGGCAAGAGAAGATGTAATCAGGAATCAGTCTATTAAAAAAAAAAAAATAGACCTTGATAGATTTTCAGGTCTTTTGGTAGGTGAGCTGTTAGGAACCTCTGAGGAGGGATCCTTAGCAAAACAATGACATAATGAGATTTAGAGTTTAGAAAGATCTTCTTTAGGGCCACCTGGGTGGCTCAGTCGGTGGAGCATCCGACTTTGGTTCAGGTCATGATCTCATGGTTCATGAGTTCAGGCCCCACGTCGGGCTCTGTGCTGACAGCTTACAGCCTGAGCCTGCTTTAGATTCTGTGTCTCCCTCTCTCTCTGCCCCTCCCCTGCTCTCACTCTGCCTCTCTCTCTCAAAAATAAATAAACATTTAAAAAATTAAAAGAAAAAGAAAGATCCTCTTGAATGTACTGTGGCAGCTGAATGGAGAGAAGTGAGAATGATGTCAAGGAGAGCACTGGTCCCAATGGGAAATGTTGGGTGTCTGAACCAATGTAGGAGTACTGGAGATACATGTCAATAGATACATTTGAAATCCTGGAAAGAAAACATGAGGGAGTAAAGAGTAAATAAGTAAAATTCTGACTTTGGCAATTTGTGGATGGAAGTGGAAAGCACAAACCAGGTTGTGGAGAGCAGCAGGAACCAGCACAAGTTAGAGGAACCAGGACTTTCCAGGGAGGTGACGGGAGCTACCAAAGAGTTTACAAAGAAAGAGAGACAATCAATCTGTGTTTAGAAAGAAGTGTGAGGCCGAACTGGAGGAGGGTCAAAGTAGATTAAAAGAGCCAGAGAAGAGGTGGTGGCCCAGACAGCTGGGTGGAATGGAGGAGTGTCAGTGGGAGAACTGACAAGGACTGAAGGCTAGATATAAAGAGTGAGAGCAAGGAGAGAGAACGGCACTCTAGTCTCTTGTTTGGGGACTTTTTCTTTCTTTTTTTTTTTTTTTGGAGTTTTGTGCATGTTGTTCAACAAATTTAGGCCAGAAAAAATTTGTAATTTAAATCTCTTCTATATACTTTATTCATGTATCCCAGAGGAAATGGACACAAATGCTTGATGGGAAATGTTTGTCTGTGGCTTCTTTATAAAATCTTCAGCTATCTTCTCCTCTTTACATTAGGATTGTATCTAAAGAGATCATCACCAAGAGACTCTTCTTTTGCATGTTGATTCCGCACCTTATTTCCTGCCTTAACAATTCTTCCAATTCTATATTCTTCCAAGTATGATGAGCTATTAGATCTGATCCTCCAATGATGTGTGAATGTTTTCCTACTCCAGGAAATGTGACCGTTTTGAAATCCTTGAAATTCTTTAGTTGACCATAATCACTGTTTACACTGGATGCATTTCTGGAGGTAAAGTTACTAATCACCAGTGATCTAAATTCAGTCAGTAACACCTTCCTTGGAAGCATACCACCATCATCCTGAAGTCTATCTTTGATAGATAGTTCTTCTTCAGTGGACCATAGTGAATCTTTCTTGAGCTTATGTTTCTACCCAATTTCATTTTCATGAGATATTCTGTTACCTTCTGGTATTGCTTCATCAGTCAAGGTGCCATTTGTTTCTATATCCAATCTTGGCCTTTTTCTAATATTGACATCTTCCTCTTGTTTTTGAACTTTCACTCCAATTTCTAACTCTGATTTTGTGTTCTTGAATAACTGTTCCAAGATTTCATCTTCTATGGGTAAATCATCAATTTCTTTTCTTTTTTTCTGATCTTAGTTTTTCTGTAGAAAGAGATTTATTGGCAGAATTTTTCACAGTGCATTTTAAATCTGTATCTGGAAGTAAGTAATCTGGTTTCTTTTTCACAGTTTCTGTGAAGCTAGAAGACACAGTAGGGGTAGCAGGCGACAGGGAAGATGGTAAGTTTACTCTTCAAAGTTCGTGCATGCTGTGTTTGAGATCATTTGAATCCTAAAGTAAAGATGTGTAAAGAGAAGCCATCAATTTAGCTAGCATTTTGTCTCATGCTGCATGGTGCCTGACCAACAGTAAGTGCTCAGTAATTCATTTGTGAATAAATAAACAAAAATGTTCAGAAAAGAGATCTAGACTTGAATCTAGAAAAGGGAATTAATGTATACCCAGGAGAATTTATGCTGTGGGAGTGCATTAAATCAGTCCTGCTCAGAGTATGGACTGTAGACAATGCTGTTCCTCAAACAGTCATGTGTCCTTGAGATAAAAAACAAACAAACAAAAGTATATTAAAAATAAGCATTTAGAAACTTTTATAGAAATTTAACAGAGTGATTTTATGTCTGTTTTATCTATAAAAATTTGGACTCACATTTTATATGTTTTTGTTTTCTTTTTTATTTCATTTTGTATACACACACACACACACACACACATATTTACTTTTACAAAAATTCTGGTGTGTAATAGATTGGATATGTTACAAACAAACACAGAAACACACAAATAAAAATCTTGATCTATTACCACAGGTAGCTTAAGCACTGACTTAGACCATCTGGGGAAGATGTTAATGGCAGCTGTTTGACCCATCTTATCTGTTTTCTAAACCCAATTTGATTCCTTCCCTGGAATCTCAGGGATTTAGTAGTTAACAAAATGTCTTTTGTGCATTTTCTATGCTTATGCAATTTGGCTCCCAAATTGTTCCAGAAGCATGGATAAGAGGCACTTCTTTCCCTTGCCTGAGTCCTGTAGAAAATAGGCAAAATTCTAAGATAGCTCCTTGGCGTTATGCCGGGTATCATCCCTCTCCTTTGACTGTAGGCAGGACCTATGACTTGCCTGTAGCCAAAAAACAAAGAACAAGAACAACAACAAAATGAAAACAAAAACAAAAAAAACATGGTAAGAGTGATTGGCTACCACTCTCTTGTTTAACATAGATGGTCAGATAGGCAGCAGATCTCCTATCAATTTTGATCTCACAACAGCACTGAAGAAGCAAGCCACCCTTGGTTTTAAAACTACATACCTCTTCTCCACAAACAAAAAAAAAAAAAAAAAAAAAAAAAAAAAAAAGGAAAATAATTCTACCAACAACTTGTGGGAGCTTAGAAATGGATCATTTCCCAGTTGAGACTTCACATGAGACCTCATTCTCAGCTAGTATCTTTACTGTAGTCTCATAAGACCCTAAGCAGAGGACCTAGCTAAGCCATGCTTAGAATCCTGACCAAGAGAAAATACGACATAATAAATGTATTTTAAGCTGCTAAATGTGTGGTAAGTTATTATATAGCATAGAAAACTAATACGGCTAGATGATAATTGTGTGGATTCAGGTGAAGAGAAACTTGGATAAATGGGGAACTGGCAGTACTATTTCTATCACTCAAGACATGATGAAAAGAGCAAAAAATTATGGGGGAAACAAAAATTATTTTAGAGCGAACACTAAAACTAATAGAATATCTAAATACTGAGGATTGGAACTTAGAAGAGATACGAGTTTGTTGTCAGGTATTTCAGAGACTCATTATGAAATGAAACATCATGTAACAGAAGAACATATAGAAGCTGGAAAGAAGAGCCATGGGGGAGCCAGAAGAGTCATGAAAAGGTCTTAGGAATGAGGAAAAAAATCATGACAAAGAGATTAAAAATCCAGTACTTAAAGAGATGTCAAAAAAACTATAAAAAAGTCATTATATTTCTTAAGAAAATGGAAAATGGTCCCTGGGCTCTGTTGAGAGAGTAGCTTCACTGGACTATGGAGCTTCAAAATAAATATTTTAAGGAAATGGAGAGGGGATAGATAATGCAAACTTGGAGATGCTGAATATAGATAAATAGAACAGCTTCGGAAATTAAAGGAAGATGTTTAACGAAAGTTGAGTGATGCAGAGTGTAGGGTTAAGGAATGTATATTTCAACATGGTCGAAGTAAGAGAAGAAAAGATTAATGATGCTGGAGGGAGAGGTGATTAAGCCATGGCACCTGGGACTCAAGTGGAAGCATTAACTCTAAAGAAAAGCTCTTCTTATGCTCAACTGTAAAAAAAAAAAAAAAAAAAAAAAAGGCTCCCATAGTCTCTAACTTCTTGATAAAGAAGGGAAGCTGTCCACTTCAAAATGAGATGGAGGGATGGGACCCTGAATTGAAAGTGAGCGAAGGTTTGGAATAGCTCTTGTGCAGTCTGTGTTAGAGGATCAACAAGAGATTAATGAAAGGATTAAGAAGCAATTAAAGTCAGGCAGCGTGAATTGGTTGTAGGCCAAGTCTGCAGAGTTTTGCTTGAAATCTGTCACTGATGCTGGGTAACAGCTAGTAGAGAAGCTGGATTGATGGCGGATCGGTGGCTCATAGAAAGCACAGCATACATCACTAAGGAGGAGACGTGCATACACTACTCTATTTGAAAAGGACAGCCAGAAGATTGGAGATTTTAACAACAGATGGTGAGTGTACTTTCAGCCAGCTATGACATTGGTAAAGTTTAAAATTCAACCACTAGAAAACAGAAAATACCCTAAAGCATTTTAATCACAGCCTATATTAGCATCGTCCCTAGGTCAGGCTAACTTCCTTAGACCAATCTTTTTTTTTTTTTATTCCCCAATTCCTTGTATATTAAAATATTATAAACAGAAGCAGCATGGCCTACTAGGAATGTGTATGTAGAGCTTAGCATCTTGATTCTCTAACTTAACTAGTTGCATTGGGAAAGCTATTTCATCTCTCTGCCCTTAGGTTCCTTATCGTAAGTAGAGATAATTAACTCAGTGCAGACGTAATAACTAAATGAGAGATAATTTACTTACTGGTATCGTGGTATGTATAACGGATACTTAAATAATGCTATTTAGTTGTTTTAGAGGCAGTGTAATTCCATACATTATTTTCATTTTCTAGAACAAGCCAGTAAAAAATACTGAGAAGAACAGAAACCACAGAAAAGTAGAAAAGAAAGGTAAATGTGATCACAAATCTATCATCCAAGCATTAAAGCTTTTAGCAGTGTTCAGTACCAAATATAACTTTGGTTTCAAGACTATAAAGTTGAACCCTTACATTTCACAGATGAGAAAACTGAGGCCCAAAGAATACCCTGGGCTCTTCTAAGAGCACAAACCTTATTAGCTATACAGAGTGGGGCTGGAATGAGGCCTATCTCTGGCACATTTCCACTCATCGTGATGGGAGAGGTAAAATATCGCACTGTCAACAACCAACACCTATTGGGTCCACACATACTCGGGGCACTCAACACTCTGGGTATATAATCGTTATTTCTTAAAATTTGACACCTATTAAGAAACCAATTGAAAGTGTCCATGTAGATCAGCAAAAAGACAATCCTTCCACATAAAATAGGGGGAAAAACCCCCCACCTATACCTATGCCTACAGTATAAACTGTACAAAATTCTTTCTTCCAGTATCATAGTTTGCAAAAAGTCTATTTTTGTAAGAGAAAGACATCAATTTTTCAACTATCCTCGATTCCGAGGAAAGCATAATGGCTATACGTCATCCGTTCTGTAAGCTCTTAAAACTACCGAGGGCTCTTGTGTGTCTTATCCACAAGCTAGTCCATGGACTCCGCACTTAGCCTGCAATATGGTAAGATTCAAACTAGTTTTTGTAAGTGACCAGGACAAAGAAACAAGGAGATACAATACATCGATCTCAAAATGACATTTCCTGGAGGTTCATGGTTGAGTTTAACTTGCAGATGGTAATTCAGCAAAGAAATAACTATAGTATATCCTCTTGTAATGATTTAATTAAAAAAATTTTTTTTAATGTTTATCCATCTTTGGTGGGGGGTGGGGCAGAGAGAGACGTAGACACAATCAAAAGCAGGCTCCAGGCTCCGAGTTGTCAGCAGGAAACCCAACACGGGGCTCAAACCCATCAATTGTGAGATGATGACCTGACCCAAAGTCAGATGCTTAACCAAATGAGCCACACAGACACCCTTATCCTCTTGCAATGATTTAGACATTAGTCTCCAAAATCTTGTTTACATAATTTTAAAAAAGTATTTGTAAAAATAACACTTCTGTCTGCTTCTTTAAAAACAGAAGTATTATTAATTGGACAGCGTAACAAGTATTACCCAGGCCACCAGCCCAGGGGTATCCCTCCAGCTCAAAGTACGTTTATGGCATGTGAAACTGTGTCTGTGATGAATGCAAACTGCAAACTTTGGTCAATGTAAGAGAATTTTCATTGGGTTTATTAAACATTTATTATCTGCCTACTATGTCTATTATTTAGATGACTGAACATACAAAGCTAAGCAAGTCTCAAGGTCCTGCCATCTAGACTTCTATGATCTTCTGAGGGAGGCAGATACCTAGACAGAAAATGTCTATATGTTAAATTAGGGATCTAATGAGGGCTCTATTTGGAGCACAGAAGCGAAGGGGGGCAGGGAGGGGGTGGTACTTAGCCTCACCTTTGGTTCAGGATTCCTGAAGAAGGTGACTAATGTACTGGACAGGATGATTAAGGAGTTAGCAAGGTGGTGAAAGATGACAAAGACATCCAGACATGAACAAAGACCTAAGGCATGAACCAGTATGGTATGTTCTGAGAACTATAAACTGTTAGATATTGCTAAATAATAAAGCTCAAAACAAATCATAGGAAGAGACAAAGATTAAGAAGTACTTAACACTAGTTATTGGAGAGACTCATGTACTACAATGAGTAGCCAAAGAGCTTGTGCTTGATGCTGTAACTCACCAAGAGCTAATCATAGCAAGGGAGTATGGTAGAAACTTCACTCTGGGCAGTGTGGGGAGTGAACTGAAAAGGGACTGGATGAGAAGGGCAGGAACAGCTAGAAGAATCCAGATACGGTATGGTGAGGATCTGGTGCAGGGCAATGATAACTGTGTGTGGAAGGAGTTAACAGAGGAAGGGTGATTGAAGAGAGAAGTTGGAGGGACCTGGGATGTGTCAGAGGAGGAGAGGGAAGAGTCTAGAATGATACCATGGTTTCTGGCATGAGTGTCTTGATGCTATGACGTGTGGTTACAAAGACAGAAAGAGCAGGGTTAGAAAAAAGAAAATGAGCTTGGTTTGGGACATGCTGGAAGTAAGGTATCTGTGAAACCTGGCATATAGAGGTGATATGAGATTGATGCTCTGGGGTTTCTTTTGATGGCCATCTTCCTCCTGATCTGGTAACTTGTGGTAACTCTTCCTGGCTACCCTCCCCAGGAAGAACTAACCCAGAAAATCCAAGCACAAGCATATTCTCGTGGCACTTGGGATACATCCCTCTTAGGAAGCCTATTCTAACGTGGATAGAAAGCTGGACTGTTGTTAGGGACAACGAGAAGCCAATAGGACTATGTTGCAGATAAAAACCGTGGTGCCTCACAGGACCACTACCAAACCCAACCAATTACTTCTCTGTCTCCCTATCTTTCCCTTTCAACTGACCATGTGGGACAGCTCCAGGCACCAAGTAAATAGCTTGGCTTACCATACCTCTATACCCCCAGTCCCAGTTTGTCTTGTGTCCTCTTCTGTTGTTCTATCTCCCTACCTCATGGAAGAACCCCTCCCAATGAAATCGCATCACTCAAGACCACTTCATGTCCATTCAGCATCTCCCAGAAACCTACCTTTCCCTCTCCCCGCACTTCATGCCAGACACCTAGCTTTCCCACTACTTAGATCAGTCAGCTCATTTGGTCTTGTGTTGACTCACAACTTGAAGGGTTCCACATGTGAATATCTAAGGCAGACTTAATTTTTTTCTTCCCATCTTACAGCCCTTGCACTTGTAAATTCAAAGACTTTTAATTTGTGGCAGTGTGACAGGCTGGACCTGAATGTGAATCCCAACCCAATCACCTAGATGAGCAAGTCACATAAGCTTACTGTCTGAGTTTCTGTATCTGTAAAATGGAGGTAAAAATAGTTTCTTTTCAAGATTGTTGTGCAAATTAAATGAGGAGGCATGATGACCAACGTGGCACACGGTAGGTAGGCAGTGAACACAGCTGCCCTCCCTGGCTTCTCTTATCAATTCCGTCTCTCATCTCTTCGTCCCAGTGCATCATTTTGCTTTGCGTGTTTTCAGATTTTCCTGATTTGTGTTTCCCTCAACCAGTGCTCTAGCTTCTTTTCCCTCCCATTTGTAACTTCCTCTCTGGTTTCACACTCCCAGTGCAGAGATGGAATAGAGCTGTGGAGAAAAGCCCAGCCTGTACAACCTATACAGTTATGATGTCATGGTTTTCGTCTCATACCTCTAATTTCTCTTAAAAATAAAGACTCCATGGGGCACCCGGGTGGCTCAGTCAGTTGAGCGTCCAATTTCAGTTCAGGTCATGACCTCACAGTTCGTGGGTTCGAGCCCTGCATCGGGCTCTCTACTTTCAGCGCAGAGCCAGCTATGGATCCTCTCTCTCTGTCTCTCTCTCTCTCTGCCCCTCTCCCACTAGTGCTCTCTCTTTCTCTCTCTCAAAAATAAATAATCATTAAAAAAATAATAAAGTCTCCAGAGCAAGACATGTCTTCTCGGTTTATTTCTATAGATAGGTAGCCATCAGCCCATCAACTTTTCTAAATCATCACTGATGTGTATCTCAGTCGATTAAAAGTAAGTGAGCCTTTTTCTCCACCAATTTTCTTGGATGCTCTTCTTGTTCTCGTAGTAAAAACCAGAGGTACTCTGCTTATTAGTACCTGTGTTTCTCACCCTGGTGTCCTGAGATGCCATCTCTGTAACCAGAGGTTGCAGAATCTTTTCTGCATTCATTAATACATAGCCTGTGGCTATACAGCTCACTCCACAAATTAAATTACATGGATTCATAAGATCTCAGGTCTCATAAGTTGTTTGCTGTTTCTTTAGCCATGCTTGAAATGAAAGGAGATATTTTGTACGCTGTTTAATTAAAGCATGAAGGAAGTGCAGTCTCCCCCATCAGCAAGCTCTCTTTCTGCAAATTCAAACTATTCGGTCTGAATACATACACTTTCAGCTTCAATTAACAGAAACTTGACTAGAAGCGGCTTAAAACTCTATCTCATATTTTAAGAGTCCAGAGGTAGCACTCGTTTGCGGTTAATTCTGTGACTCAGCCTTGTCATTAAGGACCCAGGTGCTTGACATCGCTTTCATCTGCCATCTCCAGCATGTCAGCGATCCACCCCTCATGGTTGTAAATGGTTGTAGCAGGCCTAGGCAGCATTTGCAAAGAAGACCATGTTTAGCAAGGAACAGAGGCTTCCCTCCGGTGCATTTCTTTTGATTAAGGAGGATACCTTTCCCAGAAGCACCACAGCAGGTTTTCCTCAGGTCCCATTCTCTAAGATTAAACCCCACTCGTGGAGAGCAATCACTGGCAAGGGGTGTGGGGAACCATGCATACCTTAGACTTACCCTGATCGCCTCCTGGGGTAGGTCAGGAGCCCATTAATGCATAAACACAAAGCTCTGTGAAGGCACCTGCACAAAACTCAGTCTGTATCAGCACAACAAAAAAGAGAGGGGCACCTGGATGGCTCAGTCAGTTAAGCATCTGGCTCTTGATTTTGGCTCAGATCATGATCTCGAGGTCATGAGATTGGGCCCCACGTTGGGCTCCATGCTGAGTGTGGAGCCTGCTGAAGATTGTCTCCCTCTCCATTTGCCTCTCTCTTTCTCTCCCTGAAAAAAAAGGAAAGGGGCGCCTAGGTGACTCAGTCAGTTAAGTGTTTGACTTCAGCTCAGGTCATGATCTCTTGGTCCGTGGGTTCGTGTCCTGTGTCGGGCTCTGTGCTGACAGCTCAGAGCCTGGAGCCTGCTTCAGATTCTGTGTCTCCCTCTCTCTCTGCCTCTCCCCCACTCATTCTGTCTCTTTCCATGTCTTAAAAATGAATAAATAAAAAAAAAAAAAAACAGAGAAAGAAAAGGAGAGAAATAGCTGTTACGGTTACAACCAACAGTGTCCTGCCACAGTGAGAGCAAATATTGGTAAGTACAATGCTCTGCAGAAGACTGCAGAGCGGACAGGGCTGAGATTGGGGCACCTGGGGCACCAAATTTAGGGACGCATTCACTCTGTACACTTGGGGGGCCCTGAGAATAAACACCTTCTCAAATTTTGTGTCCTACAAACATTGCTGGCTTTACCCTAGTCCTAGCCCTGGCTACAGATATGGTATAATAAGTTCAGTAAATGCGTTTATTTCATTTTAAAATGTGTTAGGAAACCTATTTTGCCTATAAATATCTCAATTGATTCCTAAAATTCTTTCTCTTTCTTTCTTGCTTTCTTCTTTCTTTCTTTCTTTCTTTCTTTCTTTCTTTCTCTCTTCTTTCTTTCTTTCTTTCTTTCTTTCTTTCTTTCTTTCTTTCTATTTATTTAGAGAAAGAGGAGGGGAAGGCAGAGGTAGTGGGGGAAAGAGAATCTTAGGCAGGCTCTATGCCCAGTGCAGAGCATGAGGCAGGGCTCAGTCTCAGGACGTGAGCTGAAATCAGCAGTGGACACTTAACCAACTGAGCCACCCAGGCACCCGATTCCTAAAATTCTATCACTAGCAGTTTATTCCTTTTTTCAAAGCCTTGCCTTCTCTCTGTGATATATCCTACATTCAAATGCCCCTAAAGATGAGTTTATTATACTGTCATGCTCCTTCCTTGTCACAGAAGAGATACCCTTTGGAATCAAACCAGTGAGTTATTTCCACAAGATATCTGTGTTACATTTGGGGTGCTTGAGCCAACTTGTCTAGGATCTCAGTGGGAGAATGTAACACTGAGGAATGGTGGGCGAAGGTTGGGAAGAAATGTTGTACTTCAGCAGAGTGCCTTTGGAGCACAGTGGCATCTCCTTAAGCTTTGAAGACAGCGTGCTGGAAAGGGATGGAGTTGGAGGGCAAAGGGAACGGTGCTGTCAGCAGTTGGCTTTTGCTTCACAACAACGTATCATGCAATACGGAGGCTTGAAACAGCAAACATTTATTATTGCTCTGGAATCCATGCATTGGCTGCGAGAGCCTGTAGATTTGGGACGTATTTAACTGGTATCTCTTCTCGTCACTTGCGGGATTTGGAAAGGAGCTGCAAGGCGTAGAAGGGTCATGTTGTTATGAGCCACGTGTCTTCAGTCACCAAGCCAGTGAGCCCTGACTTTCTCATGTAGGGTTTCTAGGTTTCAAGAACAGAGGAGCAAACCCGTAAGTGCAAGTGCTCTTCATGACCCTGCTGTGTCATTTTGCTCATGTCCCATCGGCCAAAGCATACCATACAGTCGAGCTAAGAAGTGGTGTGGGAGGCAGGGTATCAATAGTATTAATAGTATAGGGGCGCCTGGGTGGCTGAGTCGGTTGGGCGTCCGACTTCGGCTCAGGTCATGATCTCACAGCTCGTGAGTTCAAGCCCCACGTCGGGCTCTGTGCTGATGGCTCAGAGCCTGGAGCCTGCTTCAGATTCTGTGTCTCCCTCTCCCTCTGCCCCTCCCCTGCTTGTGCTCTGTCTCTGTCTCTCAAAAATGAATAAATGTAAAATTAAAATTTAAAAAAAAGTATTAATAGTATAGATAGAAGGGGTGTGAGTGAGTGTATGTGTGCGTGTATGGCCATTTTGGAAATGTAATGCAGGAAGAGTTCTTGTTGGGAGCATATGTAAGGTACCTACTAAGGGACTCCACATATGATTGGGAAGCTTGCTCAGCAGATGAACTAGAGAAAAGCCTGTTACATAAAGAATGTGTCCTTCAGAGTCACTGTTTCAAAGGGACACAGAACAAAGCTGCCACCATAGGAAGTACTGGCAGTATCTAGCCAAGTACTCTGCAGGGGAGGACACTGCCAAGTAGACCTTGTTTTCTCCATGACTCTCCACTGTGGGGGTGGAGGAATCAATTTACTTGAATCAAAACCACCTTTGCTCTATACTTCTCTGCTCATAAAGCAACCTCCCTGTGCTTTAACTTCTTATGCATTTGGCCTATAGAGGGAACAATACAGTAAAGACAGTAGGAAGACTCGGTCTCCTTCGTATTTATACTTCTTACTGAAAACTAATACGTTAGCATTCTTGTTAATATACTTCACTATGTTATGAGATTTTAACAGGACTTAAGGCTTCATTTCCAACATAAATCACAAATCTTTTCAGATCACATTGTGACACGAAATATTGTTTGCAAAATATCATGTGTGTTCATCCCTTCTTCACTAAATCTTGTTGAGTTAAAAACAAGCATACCATAAACAATAAACAACCATTACCATAGCACAATTCATTTGTAATTTTACAACTGCATTTTAACATAATTTGTGTCATTATAAACAATCACTGCCAAGTGCATTTTATTTTATGCTTTTAAAAAGCTTTTCTGAGATGAGATCCTTGGGCTTCGTGATATCGCAAAAGGAAAAGGGGCTTTAAGAGGTTAATTACTCATGATGAATTACCATGAGCCAGCCTCACCTAGTCTAAGGAAATCTAAAGTACTGACAAGTGTTATTGGACTTGCAAAGCCAAAAAGCAGATCCTAAACCAAGCCAAATCATCGACGATACGATACTCTTTGTACCATACTATCTATATTCTACCATACTGAACGGTGAACTAGAAATGCTAAGGATGATCATTAAAGTGAGCATGTTGGACTGGACAATCTTTAAAGGCCACTCGGATCTAACATTCTAGAATTTTATAACTCTATGTCCTACCTCAAGCCCTGGACACAGTCACTTCGTAATTAAATGGAGAAACCTAATTCAGTCTTCCAGCGTGAGACTGTAAACTACCACTCACAGGGGCGCTGACAGTTTGTCCTGCTTGTGAGCTAAGCATATCTTCTACATTTTTGCTGATTGAAAAAAGTCAAGAGAAGAATATTTTGTGACGGTTCGTATTATATGAAATTCAGATTTAATGCCAATAAATGATGCTTTGCTATAATGCCACCACGTCTATTCGTTTACATACTGTCTATGGCTGCTTTTGTGCTGCTTTGGAACAGCTGAGGAGACACAGCAGAGACCAAATAGTTTGCAGAGCCTAAAATATTTAGTATCTGGCCCTTTACTAAAAAAAGACTGTAGACCCCTGCCCTGGAGGAAGAAAATTGAGTTTATGATCCTCTGCTTCTTCATTCCCTTTAATGTCTCATCCTTTCACTAAATGTTCCTTCCCAGAGTCACCAGACCTAAAATAACTTGCTCTCTTCTCTACCAGTGCAGAGAGGTTTTTGTGTGTGTTCCACTTCGCAAGTAGCATGTCAGGCAAATCATGCATATAATTCACATTTTAAATGAGTTAATTATTTAAGTGCTCAATCTTTTAGTCAGTCTATCAACTAGCATTACAAGGAGGAAATGAATAAACATGAGGGCACTTCATACTCCTCCCCCCATCATTCATTAGAAACATTTCAGAGACTCATTAGTCAGGAGCTTAAGCAGCCTTTATAGTAGCCTGATAAGATGCCAGACATTACTCTCCAAACTACATGAGTATCACCTAAATGGAGGGAGTGAGATTCCTATCAGCTCAGTAGAAATTAACTGTGACTCAGCCTCTCACTGCCTTTCTCCAGCTCTTCAGGAACATCTAATTCCATCTCTGTGATTTATTTAAATTGCTGGAAAAGATGGTTAAGCGAAGAAAGCACTTGGATGCATAAAATGATGTGTCACTTGCATACCATGGAGTGCTTTCTGTTCTATTGTCAGGAAATGAGAAAGAGTAAGAAAAAATGGGCAGTCTTTAAAAGGATTTTAAATCAGAACACTGCATGCCCCAACTCTCTCATGATTCCTAACAGCCCGTTGTGTACTTTCTCCCTTTTATGGCGTTAAGGTGGCAAAAGTATTCTCGTCCTTTAAATTTACTTTCCAAAACATGTTGTCACTTTTCCACCGCCACACAGGCACTGCCTCTTGAGTAACTTGCCTGGAAAGGCACACGGTTTCCACGTCTTATTCTCCTCTGTCTGGTGGTTCTCCCTCTATCCTCACCATGCATGTATTGTAGCAGTACTGTGGGCAGTGACCTTAAGAAAAAGTCCCTTGGGTCCTAAAGCGTTTGATGGCATTTTATGATAATTAGTTTGTATGGTTTCATGCAGTTTTTCTGGTCACATCTGGTTGTTGTGCTTATTGGGGGGCTTATTAAAAAGAGCCCTGTTTTTCAATAAAGGAGAAATTACTTGGGAGGGGGTAATGAGAAAGGGGTTTGTACTTTCATTTTTTAATAAAATGCCAAGGCCTGGCGAATTAAACAAAATAAGTGCCTTTCGAATGCTTATAGTTTTCGCACTTACTCTTAATGTTACGAATCCCTTGAGTTCAGCCCATGTGCCCGGTGCCAGTGCGGCATCTGTTAGCAAAGGCAGAACAGATTAATTTGTAGACTCCTGATAGCTGCTTCAAGTTCCAAGGATTGAAAATGTACGCGGTGGGGGGAAATGTTTATTTTGGCAGGGAGGGGCAAGGACAGAGGACTGGGGCCAATATGAACAGAAAAGCATAATGGAGCCTTGTGCTGCCGCTTAAATTAAAGTCTGCCTACCTCCTACGAAATGGTAGCACTTGGCAGGAAGTACTTCCACTGCAAGATAATGAGCTCTCTCATTAAAAAGTAATAGTTTGTAAAGTAAAATTTCAAAGCATAATTAATGAGCTCACGAAAAGTGCCAAGAAAACAGTAGCTTACGTGTCAGCACTGAGAGTTACATAAGTTCAAAATGGCAAAGGATATTTGCTGGCAAGGTTTGAGGGCTTACCAAAATCCTCAAATAATTTTTTTTTTCTTTTATAAGAGTATTTGGCTACATCTTTTACAACCTTTTGTTGATTATGTTCCCCTTGAATGTATACTCCAGTCCATTAATAATTAAAGCTCTTTTAAAACCATGTAGATGGTCATGTATAAAGCTATCAAAATGTTCTGCTGTGAGAGCCAATCACTGTATGCCTTAGAGCAGAATGATGTAATTTTCCAATTCAAAACTTTGAACACATGGCCACTCAGTGGGAGAGAGTATTCAAAATCGGGACTGTTCCAGAAGATCCAGAATGTTTGGCTAACCATAATGAAAAGTTAAATATAAAACTGCAAATGACTTTATTCTTAGATGCTATAGTAAACCAGGGTAGCTACTGTGTTTGCCTGTTTAACACGAATGCACACTTTCCCTTTTTTCTGTTGACAAATACTACCCAGTCCCCCACCTCCTGCCAAAAGAATAACCAAAGATTGGCATGGGAGCACACAACCCCATTGTGATCTCCAGGATTCATTCACTGGTGGTAAGTGACTAACCAAAACCCAACGGAGTCCTCTCCCGAGACTGCAATATGGACACTGGGGAAAAGAGTTGGTGCTCACTCCCATCTTCGAAGGTGCTAAGCTGGTTTCTTACAGGCCTGAAGTTTCCAGCAAAAGAAAGCTGAAAAGCAACAGGAGGGATTGAGACTAACACACCGAGACAGAAAGAGCTAAACAGTAGAGAGAAAGAGATTCTGAAAATATCCCTACATGCTGGATCTGGCCGTAGCTGGCGCCATTTCCTTTTCTTTTCCCCCAGGTGGTGAATCAATAAAATCCACTGTTTTGCTTAGCTAGTCTGAGTGGAGTTTCTGCCCCTTATAACTTAAAAAGATCTGGCAATCTGTTAATAGGCAAGATAATCTCTCATAAAAAGTGCAAGGTCTAGCTATAATGGGAAAGTTATTGAAACTGTATTTAATCAATTCCACAGCAACTATATACCAGGGAATGATGTAATTTGCCCTTTCCTAGTTAAAATAGAGAGGATATTGAGCAGGAAGAAATGGAAGATTAATGATAGCAATTTTCAGAATAGAAATACCATAGAATAGTGTTAAATATATAGACCACCTTAGATATTCCACAGAATTCATATAAGAAACGGAGTTTGAAACTATAAAACAGACAATAATTGGTATAATAATTTTGTTGGGTTTTTAGAACATGGAGGCTTTTGTAACCTTCCACTGTTTACTGTCTATGTGCTCCGTAGATATTCCTCCATATTGATTAAAAGAAAAATCCTCTAAAATGTCCCCGTCAACATAGGATATATGAGAAAACTGAGGATATTTACGTAAAAGCACGGCAATAACCTAGGGCTGGGTGGTGAAAACTTAAAGAAAAAAAAAAACTTCTAAAGTAATGATTTGAAGGTTGTGCAGTCTTAAAATTTGTTATATATACATGTTGACAGCACGTGAACTTCCTCAGCAGCATAGACCATAACTGAGCCTAGTTAGCAAGACAAATTAGTCAAAAAGAGGAAGCTGCCAGATGGTGCACATTGTTAATAACGCCCATCTGTGAATTATGAAGCTGATTTGCGGGTGCATTTGGTGCTTCTTTTCTTGGACAGCAAAGTTGCTAGTAACAGCTTTGTAGAGGTGCCTGGGTGCTCTAGTGGCTTCACAGGTAACTTTAATTTATTCTCAGCCTGAGATTTTTAAGGAAAAGTTGCTTCTTCTAGCCAAACAGGACCAAAGGAGCAAATTGTGTTACCAATACTGGCAGGTCAATGGTGAATTGCTCCCCTCTTTCAAAAACTAGGATATTGATAAAAAGAAAAAGACTTTAGGGCATTAAACTATAACCTGGATGAAACAGATATGCAAAGTAACCTAAAGAAGCCAGTCCTCCAGAGAAAGAAGTTTGGGCCCAGCCAGGAAACAAGGAAGAAAAGGTATAGGTTTCTCGGTCGGGACAGAGCCTAACTTTGGCAATGCGCCAAAAGAGAGAGCCTTCAACATTTCAACAGATTTCAAGGACAACTAGTCTCATTAGAAAGGATGGGTGGGGGTGGCATATGGCAGTTATAGGCAACAGATTTTGAGTCTCCAGGTGGATACATAGATGTTTCAGACTATCTTACGCTGATGGCATTAGACAGCTTGATTCTTCTAATACCTTACTCTGATTCCATACTCACCAAGCAAACTTCAGACTCCAAGGCTGGTCAGTCTATATTGCAAAATTTTCTAACTATTGGAACCTCCAGTATCTCTATGCATGTGATAGTAACTTCAAATTTAATCAACAAAGTGGCTGATTGCTGTGTCTTTCCATGTATTAAGTTAAACATTATCAATTTGTTACTATTTGCCTATTGTTTTGATCTTCAAAACAGTAACTTGGCTATATGAAGAAAATGAATTAATAATACAGACTTCCAAGGTTTTTGTCCACATGCCACATAATTCATTTTACAAGCTAATAAAGACATTGGTATTCCAATGGTATTCCAATGTCTACTTCAGAATAATTTGCCTTTTGGTTAAGATAAGAACGTGAAACTCACAAAGAATCAAGGCAAGTCAGAAATGAAAGGGACCAGATACGCAAGAGTCCAGTTGCCTAATTTCACAAAAGAGTTAACTGAAGCACAGACTGGTTAAGCAACTTGTTTGAAGGTGCAGAGGCTATTAGAGTCAGAAGTAGGACTGGAGTCTAGCTTCCAGTAAAATCATCTCTCTACCATAGTATGTTAATATACTATGTAAAAGAAACACAGCTAAGGGTGGAAAAAAATTAACTAAATAAGGGAGACCAAAGTCTTGTTCCAGCTCTGCCCTCAAACTCTGTTTATGCTTTTATTATCATAAGCATCATAAGTACTGTAAAAGGCATTACACTATAAAATATATGTAATATTCTAGTCATAATTTTAAATATCTTTATTATAGAAAATTTAAAAAAGCACAAACCTACGCAAAATAATGAGTATTATCTATAATTCCACCCACACAGAAAAATCAATATTAACATCTGGCATGTATCTTTCCAGAATTTTTTCTAGGCATATATTTATGTGTCTTACTCTCTCCCCAACATGCAAACAGTGCCCAGCAAAGAGAAGACAGAATCACATGGATTAAGAAAACAGACTGAGGGGCGGCTGGGTGGCTGAGTCGATTAAGCATCCGACTTCTTCTGCTCAGGTCATGATCTCACATTTTATGAGTTTGAGCCCTCCATTGGCCTCTGTGTTGACAGCTTGGAGCCTGGAGCCTGCTTTGGATTCTGTGTCTCCCTCTCTCTCTCTGCCCCTCCCTGCTCATGCTCTGTATCTCTCTCCTTCAAAAATAAATAAACACTAAAAAAGGGGGGAAAAAAGAAAAAAAAAAAGAAAACAGACTCAGAGCAAAACTGCAGTCTGCTTTTATTGACAATGTGACCTTAGGTAATTAATTAATTAGAATCTTTTCCATTCGTGAGGTCAAAATAGTCCTTGTTCATAACAATGTTTGGAAGATTCAATGTCATTAATATTTGGAAATGCTTAGAATAGGGCCTGGAATATAGTAAGTGCTCTATAAATGTTTATAAAATAAATAGGTATTCAATAAATATTTATGGAATAAATGAATATATACACATGTACATAATGAAAAACTGCAATACTGAATATACAACTTATACCCTGCTTATTTCACTGAATACTATATTGTTACCATTGCCTATTTTAATGAAAGAAATCCTATTTCATCAGATTTTCACTTCCTACTGAGGCATTCTTATTAGTTTACATACTGTTATTTCTCTCCAGATATCTGCACAGCTACCAGCATCACCAAGTCTTTGGACATCCTGCCTCCTCAATGAGACCTACCCTTGTCAGTCTGCAGCCACCCATCCCAACATCGGCTGCTTTCTCTGCTTTTCGGTTGCCCCATAGCATTGGTTCCCTTCTACCATTATATAAATATTATATAAATATTATTATATAAATATTTGTTTACTGTATTTATATTTACTTTTACCTTCCCTGTTGGACCATAAACTCCTTGAGAGCAGGAAACTATTTTGCTCATTGATACAGCCCAAGCACCTACAAAATATCTGTAACAGAGCAGGTGTTCAGTAAATATTTGCTAAGTTGAAAAGATCCCACACTTTTTTCTTTTTTACTATTATAATGTTGTGATGAGTATTCTTTTTTTTTTTTTTAATGTTTATTTTTGAGAGAGAAAGAGCATGAGCATGAGCGGAGGAGGGGCAGAGAGAGGCAGGACAAAGGATCCAAAGCAAGCTGACAGCACAGAGCCCGATGCAGGGCTCGAACCCATGAACCATGAGATCGTGACTTGAGCTGAAATCAGACACTCAACCAACTGAGCCACCCTGGCGCCCTGAGCATTTCTGTATACAAAGTTTTCTCACAACATCCATTAATATCTTTCATACTCTGGAAGTGAAATTGTTAGATCAAATGACACGAGCATCTTTAAAGTTCCTACTCTTTATTGCCAAACAGTTTTCTAGTTCTTTTCCAGGGAAGATAAATTTACTAATATTGTTGTGTGTGTGTGTGTGTGTGTGTGTGTGTGTGTGTGTGTGTGTGTATGTGTGTAGCAGGAGAAATAATAGCAACTAGTCCTCCTCCAGGCTTCTGCTGCTCTGCCCACCACTAAGCAGTGAGGATTTGCCAATCTGATTGGTCTAAATCCTGGACATTGATTGGGCAAAACATGAGACAACTTTATATTAAGAGATGATGCATCTATGTATACATTCTCTCACAAGTAGTTTTCTACATTTGAGCACCTTTAATAACCAAAAATACACACCTCCTAAAGCAGCTACTTATCTCCTTAATTCTTTTGATTCAGCCTATTTTCTTCTATGCATAGGCTCAGGTCCATAATTTGAAAACTTAATTAAAAATATGAAACTTAAGGGGCGCCTGGGTGGCGCAGTCGATTAAGCGTCCGACTTCAGCCAGGTCACGATCTCGCGGTCCGTGAGTTCGAGCCCCGCGTCAGGCTCTGAGCTGATGGCTCGGAGCCTGGAGCCTGTTTCCGATTCTGTGTCTCCCTCTCTCTCTGCCCCTCCCCCGTTCATGCTCTGTCTCTCTCTGTCCCAAAAATAAATAAAAAACGTTGAAAAAAAAATTTAAAAAAAATATGAAACTTAAGGAACATAGCTCAACATAATAAAGGCCATACATGAAAAACCCACAACTAATATCCTAAATGGGAAAAAACTTAGACCTTTCCTCCATGGTCAGGAACAAGACAGGATGTCCACTCTCATCACTGTTATTTAACATATAATGAAAGTTACAGCCACATCAATCAGACATAACAAAGAAATAAAAGGCATCCCAATTGGCAAGTAAAATGTAAAACTTTCACTATTTGCAGATGACATATATTATAGAAAACCCAAAAAATTCCACCAAAAAAACCGTTAGAACTGATAAATGCAGTAAAGTCGCAGGATACAATATCAATGTACAGAAATATGTTACATTTCTATACACCAATAATAAAGCAGCAGAAAACAAAATTAAGGAATCAATACCACTTATAATTAGACCAAAAACAATAAGATACCTAGAAATAAACCTATCAAAGCAGGTAAAATATCTGTATTCAGAAAACTATAAAGCACTGATAAAAGAAATTAAAGATGACACAAAGAAATGGAAAGACACTCCATGTTCATGGATTAGAAGAATAGATATTATTAAAATGTCTATATTACCCAAAGCGATCTACACATTTAGTGCAATTCCTATTAAAATACCAATTGCATTTTTCACACAGCTAAAACAAACAAATTTGTATGGAACCATGAAAGATCCTGAATAGCTAATGCAAACTTGAAAAAGAAAAGCGAAGCTGGAGGCATCACAATTCTGGACCTCAAGTTATATTACAAAGCTGTAGTAATCAAAACAATATTGTGCCAGCTGTACTGGCACAAAAATAGACATATAGATCAATGGAACATAATGGAGAACCCAGAAATGAACCCACAACAATATGGTCAATTAACCTTTCACAAAACAGGAAATACTACCTAATGGGAAAAAGATAGTCTCTTCAACAAATGCTGTTGGGGAATATGGAGAGCAACGTGTGAACGAATGAAATGGAACCACTTTCTTACACCATACACAAAAATAAATTCAAAATGGATTAAAGACCTAAATGTGAGACAGGAAACCATAAAGTTCTAGAAGAGAACACAGGCAGTAACTTTTCTTTGACATCGGCTGTAGCAATTTCTAATTCCAAGATACGTCTCCTGAGGCAAGGGAAATAAAAGCAAAAATAAACTATCGGGGCTTCATCAAAATAAAAAGTTTCAGCATAGTAAACAAGCAACAAAACTAAAAGGCAACCTACTGAATGGGAGAAGATATTTGTAAATGACATATCTGATAAAGGGTTAGTATCCAAAATATATAAATAAATTAAACAACTCAACACCCCAAACCTGAATAATCCAATTAAGAAATGGGCAGAAAACATGAATAGACATTTTTCCAAAGACATACAGATGGCCAACAGACACGTGAAAAGATACTCAACATAACTGATCATTTGGGAAATGCAAATCAAAACTGCAATGAGACACCATCTCCTACTTGTCAGAATGGCTAAAATCAACAATACAAGAAAAAACAGGTATTGACGAGGATGTGGAGAAAGGGGAACTCTCTTGCACTATTGGTGGGAATGCAAACTGGTGCAGCCACTGTGGAAAACTATGGAGTTTCCTCAAAAAAAACTAAAAAAAGAACTATTCTACAATCCAGCAATTGCACTACTAGGTATTTACCCAAGAATACAAAAATACTAATTCAAAGGGATATATGCACCTTGATATTTATTGCAGCATTATCTACAATAGACAAATTATAGAAACAGCCGAAGTGTCTATTGACTGATGAATGGGTAAAGAAGAGGTAGTAGATACATATACATAATGGAATATTACTCAGCCATCAAAAAGAATGGAATCTTGTCATTTGCAATGACATGGATGGAGCTAGAATGTATTATGCTAAGTGAAATAAGTCAGAGAAAAACAAATACCATATGATTTCACTCATATGTGGAATTTAAGAAGCAAAACAAGCAAAAGGAAAAAAAGAGAGAGAGAAAGAGAGGCAAACCAAGAAACAGACTCTTAACTATGGAGAGCAAACTGAGGGTTACCAGAAGGGGCAGGGGGGAATGGGTTAAATAGGTGATGGGTATTAAGAAGAGCACTTGCTGCGATGAGCACCGGGTGTTGTATGGAAGTGTTGAATCACCAAATTCTACACCTGAAACTAATATTACATTGTATGTTAACTGGCATTTAAGTAAAAACTTAAAAAATGTTAACATAAAATTAAATATATACATTAACCTTGATTCCACAGAGCTCATTAAACATTTGAATACGTTTCTCATAAGACATAGATTTGAAATAATCCAACATTTTAAATTTTCTTCTCTGAATATAGCTTAGTTTGTTTCTATTTATTTAACAGTTTGCTATTCAGAATATAATGCAATCTCCCAACAAACGTCTGAGCAGAGTACGGTTATCATCTTCTTCATTCTAAACTGCATTCTTCTGTTAAACGCCCGTTAGCTTTACTGGCTGCCACAATACCCCACTGGTTCAGTAAGTTTCCTGCTGAATCCAGTTCCCATTTGGCTATTTGTATGGACGCCCAATCTCCTCTTTTCTATATTGTGTCCTTGTATTTTTGGAGTTAGGTTCAAGGTCTTATACAGTATGGGTCTGCCATACACCCATATCAACCATTTGTTCATTTCTAGATAGTTTCCCCAACTCCATTGTAATTTCATGTTTCTAAGAACCACTATTCAAAAACAAAATGAGATATGGTGTATTTTATGTGGGGTATATGCCATACACAATCAGCAAGGGATTTTTTCAGCATTTTCTGTAGCAAAATTCTAAGCCAATTTTAAAGGACGCTGACTGTGGAAAACTGACACAGGAAATAAGTCAGCAAAAGAATTTAAAACACAAAGGACAAGGGGAGTACTGAGCACAAAAATGGCATTATGAGGTGGTTTATATATTTGGGGAAATTAGACTGTCATCTTTAAGTACTCATCAATTAGACTTTTAAGCCTGCACCTGTTTCACAGACATAAGCTTTGTGTCTTAATTTCATGTAAACATTTTAAACAATCAGAATATATAATTCACATTACTTTGCTGGGAAAATTACTTTAATTACATTTAATTCTATTTCAGACTGATAGGAAATAGGAGTGGATGTGAATAAAGTTCAGGTTGGGGATTTCTTATGTTCTCCCCTCCCTATTGGATATAACCATTTCTAAGATGAAATACTAGAGTAGTGAACCAAGGAAAACAAGGGAAGCTACTAGTCATTTACTAATAGTAAAGAAGTATACCTTTCTTTGAAGGCCAGACTTGGCCGATGATTTATGAAATGAAAGATTATCACATTTTAAAATCAAGATTTCTATGTATCTCTCTCATCTCTCAATGTCACTATTCCTGATCCCCTTCTACCATCCAAACTTCCCTCTTGTGTTCAATTCCATTGGGAACGGACTAGCTAGTTAATTAAAAACTTAGCATGAGACAAAAATTGTTACTATATAGAACCTATGCATTACCTTAGAAGATTCTGGGAAGCTTCGAATAATTCCTGAAACTCAAAGTACCTAGGGATCCCAACCTTGTGCCTTAAGAGGAACATTACTGACAGTGGTTTGTGGCACCAAATTCCCCAGGTATCATGTTCAGACATTGCCAGCAACAGCCTTATACTCTGAAGATTATACTACTCAGAATAGAACACTGAACACTGGTTAAAAATAAAGTCGGTGTTCAAATTTTAGCTCATCCACTCACTACATGTGTGGCACAACCTCTCTGGGCCTCCATTTGCTCACATGTATAGTGAGGATATGACTACAAACTCAGAGGATTAGTACAAGAATGAACTGATAGACTTGCTTGTATATGGAAGGCATTCAGGGAGTGCAGTGATGATTATATTAGCTATCTGCTGCTGTGTAACAATTACTTCAACACTTAGTAGCTTAAAACAACAACAAAAAAAGGTTTCATCTCATAGTTCTTATGGGTCAGGAGTTTGGGAGCAGCTTAACAGGATGGTTCTGGCTCAGAGTCTCTCATGAAAGCACAGACAAAATTTGGCCAGGACTGCAGTTCTGGCTCGGGCTGGAGGAGGCACTTGCAAGATGGTTTATTCACAGGTGTCACTTCCTTGCCATGCAGTCTTCTCTGGAGATTTCTTCGATGTCCTCTAACATGATACCAGGCTTCCCCCCAAAGCAAATGATCCAAGAGAAAAAGGCTGAACCTGCAGTGTTCTTTATGACCTACGCTCAGCAATTACACATAATCATCCCCACAATATCTTATTGGTTGCACAGATCATCCCTATTCAACACTGAGGAGGAGTGCAAAGGAGTATGAATTCCAGGAGGCAAGGATCAGGAAGAGCCATCTTAGAGAGTAGCCGTCATGATGACAATGCAGACGGTGGAGGAACAGCCCCCAGGACTTCAAGAGGTCACATGGAACCCACAGGAAAATCTCACACGTAATCACATTCATGATTATTATTTAGTGAAGACAGACGAGGTGATTTACAATTCTTATTTTTGGTACACAAATACCTTGACTGCTAAAATAGCACGCCTTTCTGGGGAGAGAAATAGGGAGAACTGAATATAAATTTCCAAAGAATTTCTAAAAGCTAGTGGTCGTTATATGAAATTCCCACCTGCCTGAGGGAAAAGACCACTCTTTGTAGCATTAATAGACAAAAGGGAGAGACAGAGCTGACAGCTACAGAAATCACACTCCTAGGAACAAAATGAATGGTTTAGACACATCACAACATAGAGAGATCTCATCCCATGGAATTCTTTGGAGACTTCCTGCAATGGTCTGGTGGATGAGTGCCTGCCCTAGTTTTGAGCATGAACAGTCATGTCCTTGCTGTATGATATTGAATAAGTGTACATGACACATAAAACGCATGCTAATGGCTTAAAGGTAAAAGAAGCCAATGTTAGCTTGCCAAATAAATACAATTTCAACCTCATCTTGCTCTTGATTAAAAAACTAAGTATCCCTATACATCAATCATAAGCTCACTAAGCACAACCTCATAATTTGACACCAATCTTTTCTCTTGAGAATCATTACTCACATTCTCATCTTTGCAAGAGAATGGTGACATTTTTACTTAAAAAAAGAACTCATTTTAATTTTAATTTCTACCCACCGTGCATTTTAAATGAGGCAGTGTGAGCTGTGGAATGTTTGCTTCTGCCTCTCTGAGGCCTATGGCAGCCAGTTCAGGGGAAGGGAAGGGGAAAAAGGGAAACGCCTGTCAAGCTCACAAGAGTCCGAGGGTGCACGGGTAGGCAGAGAGGCTTCCCTGATCAACATGAGTTTCTGACAGATGCCACATCACTGCTGTCATCTCCCCTTTGCCAATTTTTAGCTCTTACCATATTCAAGAATTAAATTCTCAACTTTGAGGAGGAAAAAAAGAATGGAGACAATGTTTATTCCCCATACTCTTAGTTGTGGTTTGCCAAGCTGATCTCTGAATATGTAAATACTCTGCACATGGATATGCAAAGACTGTCTTCTAGGTCCTGTTAAAGGTAGGAATTAAGCCAGAATGTTCTCAGGGTAGGCTGGCAGAGAAGCCAGGGAGGTATATTCCACTTATGTAGCTCTATAAGCTAATTTATCTAGAAATCCTGACAAACTAGCTAAGTACTTTATGATTGCTGCTTTAATTTTTTTTATGTTTATGTATTTTTGAGAGGAAGAGAGAGAGAAAGAGAGAGAGAGAGAAAGCACGAGCGGGGGAAGGGCAGAGAGAGAGGGAGACGCAGAGTCCAAAGCAGGCTCCAGGCTCTGAGCTGTTAGTACAGCCCAGTGGGGCTTGAACTCACGGACCGAACCGTGAGATCATGACCTGAGCCGAAGTCAGATACTTAACCGACTGAGCCGCCCAGGCGCCCCTATGATCGTGGCTTTAAAATACAGGTTGACCTAGCTGGGGGAGGGGAGTGGGGAATACATAAAAGGTTTTACAGAAAAAAAGAGTGTCCCACTGTCGACAAAGCTTTTGTTCCAAGGTAACTCACTAGTGAGGCAGACTGCCAGCATAATACATGGGTCCTTGGGCAAAGTACAGGCATTTTAGTGAGACCGGGCCTATTGTGAGATCCTTGGGAATCAGGCCTCTGAGGAATTTTAATTTGGCAGTGCTAGAAATCTGTGACACTACATGTTATAAGTTGAAAATCCATCACACTCAGAGAAGAAAAAAAAAATTCTTAAAGTACAGTGTGAAATATATGACGAGTACTTTTCACATGTCTTGAAATGAGGCCTATTTGTGCACTAAACTTGGCAAAGTGGTGAGTATTGATAAGCCATTTTTGAAAGAGACCTTCCAAAAAAGGCTGGACTTTCTGGTATAACTTTTTGGTCTCTAGGCTGCATGTCAGAAGAAACAAGAAGCCCAAATAGACACTGAGTAGCAAAGAAATATATAACCAGAATGTTAGAGGGCCAGGATCAATGCGTTCTACCACCATCCCCGTGACCCACCCTCCTCAAGTCCCAAATCTTTATTCAGGGTTACTGGCACCCAAAGAAGTAAATCTGTTAACAATAATTCTGAGGGACGATTCAGATCTGATGCTTTGACTGAGGGCTACTGTTGTACTTACAAATATGCTGAGGGCCATTTCTATTGGAGTTGAGTGAGAAAAAAAACAGGCACAAGCTAGGTCAGGAGATTGAACCAAGTATCTTTTCTCACCACGGTCTCTGGACGAGGTTTACTGACCGTTACATTCCTTCCTTCCTTCATTTGTTTCTTTGCCCATTCATTCATTCATTCATTCATTCAACAAGCATTTATTGAATATATACTGTATCCTGGACATTGTTCTAGGATGCCACAGACAGAAGATAAGTAAGATAAAGTCCCTGCCTTTAAAAACTCACTATGCTGTGGCGCTCCTCTCAAAGCTGTTGGGATTCTGCAAGTTATAGAGATTAAGCCAAAGAAAAATGAAACTCCTGAGAGAGTTTATGGACAGAGTGACTGATCTCCTGTCATGGACACTGATACAAAGGAACGGTTCTCTGGGCGCACTGGAAGTTAAAATATATGAATGTGTGAGATTTTCAATTTTCCATAAAATACCAATTGTGTGAGAGGCAAATTAGCGTGAAGAAAAATGCTTTGTAATAGAAACCACCATATATACATATATATGGACACATATAGGCAAGATATATGTAGCCTATATACAGCCTTTTTATACTTGAGCTGGTTGGTGGAGGACTAGCTTTGCTTCTGTGCTAAGGATATCTACAGGCAGCATTCAAACAGCACCCGTAGCAGAGTCTCCTGCTTGGACACCTAAGGCATAACACAAATAGCACTACATTGGGAGTCTTAGTACTCATGGTCTAGTCTTAGCTCTGCCACTAACTCAGCAGTATCAGAATCTTAACTACTCTGGGGATATTAGCAGCCTTAACTGCAAAGCACGAGGGCTGGAATACATGATCAGATTTAGCCTGGAAATTCTATGATCCTTTGAATTCTTTGTTCTTGGATAAAGTAGGGATGGGTATAATTAAGGAAAAAAAAAGAAGAAGTAATAAAATCTAGACGGGTCATTGCCATTCCCCCGGCTGAAATCCTGAGGCTTCTCTTCTCACCTCCCTGCTAGCAGTTCAGCATACACCGTCACCACCTCTGAACCTTCAAAATTACCAAATCCAATCTGTTGTTCTTGTTCCCCGTTCCCTGACCTCTCTGTCACACCTGACTCTAGTGATCAGCTGCTCCTTCTTAAAATTAGTTCCTTCCTTGCCAACTCTGGAGCCATCCCACACCTTTCCCATTTCAAACTATTCCTACTGACTCAGCTTCCACCCTGACCAAGCATCTGCACTGTGGTAGCTTAGCCTGGGCTTTTCATTACATGCATGGTGTGCACACCCCAGGTTTCAGTAATCCCTCAGTACTCGTTTCCTCCCTCCTCAAAGTCTTTCTAGAAGATCCCATCCTACTCACAGCTTAAAAATTCACTGAGATATTGCTCTCACTCATTTGCCTGAAATTCCAACCATGCATCTCCAATTTCCTGAAAAAGTGTTTCATTTGGATGAGAAAAACCACCTCCAACCCAACGTATCCAGATCAACTATTTGTCCCTTTAACGTAGCTCTGTTTCTCTTTTCCCATCAACAGCATTACAGGTTCACTATCCTGTAAGTAACACCCTTGAGCTACATGGAACTTGAAATTAGATATTTTCAAACATTAGAAGAGCAACATATTCTATTTACCACATATTTTTAACAGTCCCAGGAGTATCTCAGTCAGAATCCAAATCTGTTCCTTTCATTGAGCTAGATAACAACATGAATGCTACTGTCATAATTATGCTGAAAGAGTTGAGTCAGGGAAACAGGCAAAGGTAGGTCACAAAGCTTGAACCAAACATCTTCTCTCACTATAAATATGTTAATATTTAGGGAGCAAAAGATACCGTTACTGACATAGTAAATAAAGATACAAATAACTTCTCAGTTCAAGTAAGGTTTTGCTGTCAAAGGACTTCAGGTTACTGAATGCATTATCAACAAGTTTTTTTCCAGAGCTTTTTGGATTCAGGGATTGTGAATTAAAGAATATTAATGATGAGGGCACCTGGGTGGCTCAGTTGGTTAACTGTCTGACTCTTGATTTCAGCTCAGGTCAGATCTCACAGTTTGCGGGTCTGGGCCCACATCGGGCTCCGTGCCGACAGCATGGAGCCTGCGTGGGATCCTCTCTCTGTCCCCGCCTCACTCACACTCTCTCTCAAAGTAAATGAACTTAAAAAAAAAAAAGTTAAAAAAATAATATTAATGATGACAACAGTATTACAATAACAATTATTTAATGAAAGCTAACAATCGCTCAAGCAATGTGTTAGATATTTTAGGTACATAACAATAATAACAGAAATGTGCTTACTATGAGGTAAATACTGTTTATTTTCTTCATTGTATATACAGAAACAGTGTAAAGTGCTACCATCATTTTTTTTAATTTTCGAGGCTAGAAATCCAGAGGTATTTTCAGTCCTCTCCCTTTCCCTTACCCCTATATTAAATTTGTCTTCAAATCCTATTAATTCTTCCTTTCCATCTATACCTGCCTTTGAAATCTCACTATTATGATATGACCTCAGATCCTATGACTGCACAGGCCATGTCTCAGATCCTTCGAATAATACAGACCAGACCAATATTCTATTTCCTCCAGTTTAACCTTCCCCAAACTAGTATTCTTCTGAAAATAACATATGCATTATGTATTCATTTATTCTGCAAATGCTTAGTCAATATTTACTCTGTGCAACATCCCTCTTTGAAAAAGGTTCAATGGACTGCCATTGCCTATTTAATTAAGTCCAAACTCTTTGGCTTTGCACTTGAAGTTCCAAAGAATATCTACATTTTCAATTTGATCTCTTCCTGTTCACTGAGATGGACTGTGGATTCCAGGCTGACTGCCACTCCATGAATGTCTTTCATTGTATGTGCCTCTGCATTTCTGTTCATACTGCTCCACCCACTTGAAATGTCCTCTTCCATTCTATCTGGTGACACCCTTCCCATCTCTGTACGTTGAGCTGTGGTCCCCTACTTCCCTTAGCAATCCTCAACATCCCCAGTTTTTAATTATGACTATCATTTAACGGTCACTATTCATTGACTTATAATTACATACTGCCTTCTACCATGACTTAGCTCTTCATATTTGTGTCTTACGTTTGCAGCGAGGTTGAAAATCTGTTGACTATATAGGTAGCTTCTTATTACTTTGTACTCCCTACAACACTGAATGTAATTCATACAATGGAAAATCATAAAAAATTTTCTGTTTAAACCACTTGATACAGGAGGGATATGATAGAGGACCTGTACCTTCCTAACTCATCCTTTCAATCATTTTTCTCTCATCAGTTACCTCAAGGGGTCCTAGATGACAATAACAATAAGAAAAATATAGTAGAGCTGTTTCTTTATTGAATTTGGGTTCTAGAAACAGAGTATTAAGTGCAAATATTATATAACCAAAATTCCTTTAAAAATCTCTTAGGGAAGTGCTATATTGGAGATCTACCTGGTGTCAAAAAATTTATCAAAGCCAGTTTTTCTTCCATTCTAAAAAAAAAAATGTTGTTTCTTCAATTTATCCCCTGATTAAATAGCTAAGAGCCATGCTGTATAATGTATATGTATATACAAGTAGTAAAATCATACTCAGAATGGCAAGATGCTCACAGTACAAAGGCATGCAGCGAGGGAACATGTTTCTCATACTTATTACAGTGTATGGACTTAGTGAATGTGGAATGGTGGAATGAAATGTAGATTCTCTCTCTCTTTAGTCATTTGTTTCCCAAAACTTAAATGCTTGTTCAGAGGGGATCTGAAACTACTTCTTATGTTATGAAGAATTCTAAGATGGTCCTTAAGATTCCCACTCCCCTATGACCCACACACCCTCCTCCTACTGCATGTGGGCCAGACCTCTGAATATGATGAAGTTCACTCCCAAGACTGAGTTACCGATCAGTTGACTATGAGTTCATCAAAAGGGAGATTACCCTAAGTGGGCTTGACTTAATGAGGTGAGTGCTTAAAGTGACTTGGAGCCTTTTCTGAAGAAAGAAATAAAGAGACTTAAGAGATTCATAGAGTGAGAGGGCCTATGACATATGGAGAAGGCCATAGGACAAGGACCTGCCAATTGCTTCCAATTGCTGAGAATGATTTCAGCTGACAGTTAATATCAAAATTGGGCCAACAAGTCGAGAGAGCTTGGAAACATATCTCCCTTAGTCTCATCTCTGGATGAGGGTATACTTGGCTTACATTTTGATTTTAGCTTTTTGAAACCATAAACAGAAGGCCCACTTAAAACGTTCTGAACTATGGACCCATGAAAACTGTAAAATAATAGATTTTAAACTGGCAAGTTTGTGGTAATTTATGACACAGCAAAAGAAAACCTAATACACATCAGCTTCCTATGTGTCTGACACATAGGAATAATGTGTGCTAAATACTTTAAATATGATTTTTTATATTACCTTTACTGTAGAGCTAAGGGTTCTGAAGTTTAGAGAGGGTACATACTCTGCCCAAGTTTGCATAACTAGGAAGTGACAGAGACAAGACTTTATATCCACATTTACCAACAAAGCCCATGTTCTTAACTGCCACTGATAGGAAAGCTGGGCATTCTTAATAGGCCTTACTGCCTCTGCTAACACCTCAAACTCTCTCTGTGCTTTCATCAAGCTCTGCATGGTTGTTCACTCCTTGCTGAGAACTTCCTCACTTTATTGACATTGCAAAGAACCAGTTAAATTTTTTCGTTAAACATCTGTGAAATGCCTACCGTAACAAAGCACTGAAGGAAGTGTTGGGGGAATTCAAAGACTGATCAGACTGAGCCTGACCCTTAAGCTTCTTGCGTCGCAGTGGGAAAAGGAATTCATACATAAATATCACAAAGGAGTAACTAAGGAGGCAGGGTGGAACTAACTACCCAGCCTGAAGCTTCCAAGAGAAAACATTTGTCTGTTAATGCACCTGAGAAAGGGGTATTTATAGAGTAAGATGCAGAGACATGTTTTCATGCTCACGTCAGACAAGATTTTATATTTATGGGGGTTTCCTCATTCTGTAAGATTGGGAAATAAATAACAAGTAATTGCATGTTTGCTTCCAAAACTTTAGATGATACCAGTAATAACTTCATTTATTGTTCCCTCACTGTAAGCTAAGCAATGTTCAAAGTACTTACAAGTTATTATCCTATTTAGTTCTCAAAAACCCAACAAAATAGAAATTATTATTATTGTTACTGTAATTTTGCTGATGAGGAAACTCAGATACAAAGAGGTTAAGTAACTTGACTAACATCACAAACTCTGAAGTTTGACTCTGGTACGTACACTAGGACACAGTCCACAACACGACCATTATATTTGAAAAGGAGAATAACAGCCATGCATAAAATGAGGTAGGTGAAGGCAGACAGATATTTGCTGCAATTGGTCACAGAATTCATCTATGTTTCTCAGCATCCAAGGCAAAATGGGAGATAACTTGATGTACACAGCCTTCCTAATCTGAAAACATTTACTGAAATCTAAGAAAAATTCATAACTAGGGTCCTTACATGGGGAGGATTTTGAATGACATTGTACACTGTATCATATATAAGATTTTGACATGTTCTGAGATTATTATAAACCAAGAACAAAATAGTATAGTGAAGTTCTGTGAAAGCATGTAGAAATTAATTAATAAAGTACAATATATACTTTTTTACTTGACACAGTGGGAATGGCTGGTTAGCAGTCCTTTCAAACTGCAGATCATGAACCATTATGATCATGAAATTAGCTAAGTGAGTCACAGGCAGTTTTTAAAAAATTATACAGACATATATTTATGTTGAAGAGAGGGAATACATCACAAGTTCAAAAATAAATATAGACATACCTTGGAGATATTGTGGGTTTGGTTCTACGCCACTAAAATCAAAAGAATATCAAATGAATTTTTTGGTTTCCTGGTGCATATAAAAGTTATGTTTACACTCTACTGTAGTAAATCAACCATGCAATAGTATTACATTTTTAAAAACAATGTATATGTGGAATACACACACACACACACACACACACTGGAATATTACTCAGCCATAAAAAAAAATGAAATCTTGGTTTTTGCAGTAACATGGACGAAGCTAGAGAGTATAATGCTAAACAACGTAAGTCAGTCAAAGAACGGCAAATACCACATGACTTGACTCATATGTGGAATTTAAGAAACAAAACAAATGAGCAAAGGGGGAAAAAAGACAAACAATAAAACAGACTCTAGTTAACTATAGAGAACAAATTCATGGTTACCAGAGGTGGGTGGGGGGCGGCCCGCGACGGGTTAAATAGGTGATGGGAATTAAGGAGAGCACTTGTAATGAGCATTGGGTGTTGTATGGAAGTCTCAAATTGCTACACTGTACATCCAAAACTAATACGACACTGTATGTTAACCATACTAGAATTTAAAAAACTTAATAAAAAATGTACATATCAGGGTGCCTGGGTGGCTCAGTCAATTAAGTATCTGACCCTTGATTTTGGCTTAGGTCATGATCTCATGGTTTGTGAGTTCAAGCCCCGCATCAGGCTCTGTGCTGACCGTGTGGAGCCTCCATGGGATTCTGTCTGCCTCTATCTGCCCCTCACCCACTCAATTTCTCTCTCAAAAATAAATAAAATTAGACTTTAAAAAATGTACTTACCTGAAGGAATATTTTATTACTAAACAATGTTGTCATCTGAGCTTTCAGCGAGTTGCTATCCCTCATCACAGATGACTATGACAAATATAATAATGATGAAAAACTTTGAAATACTGAGAGAATTTAGAAAGTGTGACACAGAGACACGAAGCGAGCAAATACTGTTGGAAAAATTACACCAACAGACTTGGTCCATGCAGCGTTGCCACAAAACTTAAATTTGTAAAAACTGCAATATCTATGAAGTGTAATAAACTGCAATAAAGGGGCATGTCTGTATTGTATAATAAAAATTTTGGTATGTTAGTGGGTTTATATGTACATATCATCTTATAAATATGATTTACATTTTTTTTAAGTTTAAAGGACACTCGTTAATTTATGCTATTCACCCTGTCAGACTATCAGTTATTCAGCTGGGATACTGTCAAAGCTTCAGTTTCATAAAATATCACCTAAACTGAAGTCATTACAAAGTGTTTGGAGTTAGCATTTTGAGTTGCTGACTAAAAGGAGACCCTCGTGCTTCAGATTTAAGGCAAAGAAGTGGAAAGGAAGTCATTTTTGAATTAAAGACGTTTCTATTTGTGCTGAGATGGAGAACTGCAGGAAAGTGTACAGGAGGGACATTTTTCTCATGAAGCCTGAGATGTATTTGATCTATTTTTTTTTTCTTTTTTTGAGAGAGAGAGAGGGCAAGTGGGAAAGGGAGAGAGAGAGAATATTAAGCAGGCTCTAAACTCAGCCAAGAGCCTGATGTGGGACTTGGATCTCACGACTGTGAGATCATGACCTAAGAGGAAATCAAGAGTTGAACATTTAACCAAGGAGCCCCATATTTGAAATATTCAAATGCATGAGTACTCCCCTCACCCTGCCCCATGCACAATTAGGTTGACCAAATGACCTATGGGTCCATGATAGTTGTGGTTTCATCACTTGTCTGGCTGAAATAATTAATAGCTTGCCCTTCCACTCTCAAAAATGTCCTGGATGGATGACAAATTATGTGACCACCCTTTCCACAAGCAAGGAAAAATGTCCCTGGCCTGGAAATATTCTGTAGGGACAACCTGGCTACCAAAGATGTTCTATCCTTTTATTCAAATTAGGATTTTCTCATGCTTCTCTTTCTCCTGGTAAGCCCTCTGAGAGATACCTGTCAGAGGAAACTCCATGTTTTCCTATTCAGAAGTGTCAATAAAGAGCAGAGAAACTTTTCTCAGACCAAAGTTCATCAAAGTTACTCTAAATTAAAAAAAAAAAAAGAATGTAGGCATACTCTCTATCATTTGGATGGTCACAATTAAGACTGCTGTGCTCAAGGTGTTTCTGTTATCCAGTTAAGATTAAGCGGTACTGTTATAATATCTGGGACATAATAACTTAAGAACACTAAAGGTGTTCTTAGTATATATGTCCTGTATTCGTGAAAAGTTGGAGACAGAATGGCATCATAGCACGCCACAAAAATGAAGGCTTTACTTTAGTACAAATAGAGAAAATTAGTGGAAGGATTGAGAAATTAAGTGATGCATGACAGCCAAGACAGTCTGAAATCTAAAGCCCTATACCTTACCAGTTAATAGCATGCTCAGTTTTCAAGTGGCAACAGTTTCAATAGAACAGTGTCATCTGTGATATTAACTAATGCTATTTATTTCAACTTTACTTTTCAATTTTGAAAATATAGGGTTTTGTGGATTTGAGAGTTGTGTAAAACCATATGTATATAGAATTTTATACACTGTTCTGTTTCTTTTTAAATAAATAATAAAACACTGGAGCTTCAGAAAATGTTCTTGCTCCTTAAAAGGGGGTTCCCATATTACCAAAGTTTGAGATACATTACAGTGAAAAATATCATGCTTGGAAACAAAAAGTTGTTTTCTAAGAAAAAGAAATGGAAACAACCAGGCTTTCTGGCATACTGGCCTAAAAGAAATGTCAGTTTAGCAAAATGAATGTAATTGTCAAGAGTATGAAGTAACACAGGCATGTGCTCTCTTCAACCAGGCTCTCTCCTGTCTGCTTCTCCCTTGTCGGACACACTGCCTACTCAGACCTTACTCTTCTATTTATCAACTCTTCTTACACGTATTTTGGTTCACTATTGTCTATTTTCTTTCTTTAATATACACGGTGTTAGTAGCCCTTTACCTCAATCTGTTTCAGCTCAGAAACTTTTCAAAAGAGAAGAGAATGGATTAAATAAAATAACGAGTATGTAAATACTTAGAACAATGCCTGAAATATAGTAATGGCTCAAAACATATTTAGAGACAATTTGTTTTACTCTAAAAATTAGGCAACCAAGATTTAGAAAGTTAGAGACCTATTTAATGTTACAGATAGAGTTAAAGGCAGAAGTGGCTCCAAATCACATTTAAAAAAAAGAAAAAAGAAAAACTCTGGAGTAACTGATAAGTTTATGGAGAATAAGATTTTTCTATAGTTTCTGCAAGTGCCACTTTAATAATCTATTTTTTGACTGTCCTTGATATGCTGAAGTACAATTTCTTTTTCTATTTTAAGACATTCTCATCTGCTGTTCTGCCCTTGGATATTCCTTGTAGGTTTGAAGTATCCTCTAGAAGACAATTATGGATTTATCCATTGGCATTCCAACCTTATTATTGAGCCTATTTCATTTTAAAATTTTCCCACACTGTATGCATGCCTAAGCATGCTCATAATACAGTGGGTTCTCTATTTAATTTACATCTCTCAGTCCAATGCACAAGCTTTTGAAAATGATTTGACTATTCTTCCAATTCATTATGGAAAACTTAAGTATTGCAGCCTAAAATATGCCTGTATTGTTTTCATGTAAGAGTGTAAGAACAACAAGACTATATTCTTAAAAATCTAGATCAACTTTGAAAAAAATAACAAGTCCTCTAGTAGAACTTCAGCTAATTCTAGAGTGGAAGTGCTGGCAAGTTATTTAAGGATATCCCAACCAATAAGCTGGGACACTTCATACATTGTGATGTTAGGTTTCCTCAACCTGAGTATTCAAATTTTGATGAAGTTAAAGAGGATGTAATTGTGTGTCTGTGTGTGTGAAAGAGAGTGACAGTGAGAAAGATACAGATTTCAAAGCAAGAGGACCTAGCATGAAATGCTAAGGGCTCAGGTTTCATCCTGTAGGCAACAGGGAGACACTGAAGAATTTTAAACAGGGTAATGACATGATGGGATTTTGTTGTCGGAAGAGAACTTCAGCAGCAAAGAAGAGTGGACTGTGTTCCCACCAACAGTGCAAGAGGGTTCCCGTTTCTCCACATCCTCTCCAGCATCTATAGTCTCCTGATTTGTTCATTTTAGCCACTCTGACTGGAGTGAGGTGATATCTGAGTGTAGTTTTGATTTGTCTTTCCCTGATAAGCAACAACGTTAAGCATCTTTTCATGTGTCTGTTGACCATCCAGATGTCTTCTTCAGAGAAGCGTCTATTCATGTTTTCTGCCCATTTCTTCACTGGGTTATTTGTTTTTCAGGTGTGGAGTTTGGTGAGCTCTTTATAGATTTTGGACACTAGCCCTTTGTCCGATATGTCATTTGCAAATATCTTTTCCCATTCCGTTGGTTGCCTTTTAGTTTTGTTGATTGTTTCCTTTGCTGTGCAGAAGCTTTTTATCTTCATGAGGTCCCAATAGCTCCTTTTTCCTTTTAATTCCCTTGCCTTTGGGGATGTGTCAAGTAAGAAATTGCTGCGGCTGAGGTCAGAGAGGTTTTTTCCTGTTTTCTCCTATAGGGTTTTGATGGTTTCCTGTCTCACATTCAGGTCCTTTATCCATTTTGAGTTTGTTTTTGTGAATGGTGTGAGAAAGTGGTCTAGTTTCCCCTTCTGCATGTTGCTGTCCAGTTCTCCCAGCACCATTTGCAAACTGGTGCAGCCGCCCTGGAAAACAGAAAACTACCTCTGTGTCTCCCTCTCTCTGTGACCCTCCCCCGTTCATGCTCTGTCTTTGTCTCAAAAATGAATAAACGTTAAAAAAAATTTTTTTTTTGAAAGAATAGCCAAAGTTATTGAGCAGTGTAAAAGTCTTAGGGGAGGCAGGTGAACATGAATCTGTAATGAAATTAATCTGCACACTTGTGTGAATATGTAATGAGATCAATCTGCACTACTATATGGTTTTCTTTTTTCCCAAATAATGCTTGGCCATCTAGGTATGACAGAGGCAGATTCAGGGACTACTGGACTAATCCAGAGTTGCAATTTGAAATATCAGAGGCAGTTGAATCCAAAAGTAAGGGGAGATAAAAGCACTGTTCGAAAAAATTTTTAAGGCATCAATCTTAGTGTTTAGTATGATAGATAAGGAAAGGAGAACAAAAGAGGAATGAATAGTCTTAAGGGAATGAAGCTTTAAAAACTACAGGTGTCAAGGAAACTGGATTATAGGTGTTCTTTTAGTGTTTATTTATTTCTTCAGAGAGATAGAGGGACAGAATCCCAGCAGGGGAAGGACAGAAAGAGAGGGGGACACAGAATCTGAAGCAGGCTCCAGGCTCCGAGCTGTCAGCACAGAGCCTGACATGGGGCCTGAACCCATGCACCATGAGATCATGACCTGAGCCTAAGCTGGACGCTTAACCGACTGAGTCACTCAGGCACCCCAGAAATTGAATTATAGTCTTAATGAGAATAAGAGAGTAAAAAAGTTGGAAGGACAGGGGGTACTGAGATTAAATTTTCCTAACTACAGAAATTCTAGATCTGTGCTGTCAAGTATGGTTAGCCAAGAGCCACAGTGGCTACTTATATTTAAAATAATTAAAAAATAGATTATGTTCCTCTGAAGGAAGATACCATATGTTTTCACTCTTATGTGGATCCTGAGAAACTTAACAGAAGACCATGGGGGAGAGAAAGAGGGAAATAAAAGTTAGAGAGGGAAGGAGGCAAACCATAAGAGACTCTTAAAAACTGAGAATAAACTGAGGGTTGATGAGGGGTGGGGAGGAGGGGAAAGTGGGTGATGGGCATTGAGGAGGGCACCTATTGGGATGAGCACTGGATATTGTATGGAAACCAATTTGACAATAAATTTCATATTAAAAAAAATTATGTTCCTCTGTCACATTAGTTACATTTCAAGTGCTCGGTAGCCATGCACGGCTACCATACTGTCCATATTGCACAGGTCAGGTAAAATACTGCCATCATATAGAAAGCTCCATTGGAGAGTGTGTCCCTAGATAATGCCAAGTTTTAGAAAATGCCCAAGAGTGTGAGCCTCTGAAGACAATGAAGACAAAAGGCATTGAGAGAGAGGCAGTAAAGGAACCAGAAAGGCAGGATATTGGATGGGCTTTCCATAAAGGTGTTGAATTCAGCCTTTGTCAGGAGTTCCAATGGAGAAGATATGAGCCAAACACTAAAGTCCTCAGTGAATGCAGAGTGTTAGCAGGTAGACGAACACAAAACCTTTGTATGGAGTTGCAATGTGCTTCCTAATGACAGTATATCCTAAAACCCTTTAGGCCTAGTGTAGTGTCTTTTATTTGTGAAACACACTTGACTGACTCAATCTAGACCCTATCCCAGAGTGATATTCCAGATCCTACTTAAACCTCTCCTGAACCATTCTCCTCATTCAAAAATCACCTCTTCTGAAACTCCATCAACTTACTTTGGCCAACTCAACACTGTGGGGTGGAAAAGAAACCTGTTAACCCTATATAGTCAGGTTAACTAGGTAGTTGAAAATAATGTGCCTTTGGGCAGAGCTCTAGTTTCATATAAAACATTTAACAGAGATTAGCTATAGAATATAGACAAAAGCAATCTTTCTTAATTGAAGAGCACAGGTAGTTTGTGTATGTCTATTCTGCTTATTAAACACATTTGTTATAATTTAGGACTTACACTGAGGTTTTTTATAATTGAGTCAAGAGGCATATCTATCTCTCTTGGGATAATGTGCAGAAATGTATGGGGCGCCTGGGTGGCTCAGCCGATTAAGCGGCCGACTTCGGCTCAGGTCATGATCTCGCGGTCCGTGAGTTTGAGCCCCGCGTCGGGCTCTGTGCTGACAGCTCAGAGCCTGGAGCCTGTTCCAGATTCTGTGTCTCCCTCTCTCTGACCCTCTCCCGTTCATGCTCTGTCTCTCTCTGTCTCAAAAATAAATAAACGTTAAAAAAAAAAAAATTAAGAAATGTGGTACAGCTAGTTGGCTATCATACCGAACGATTTCCAGTAGCATCAGAGGTAAATGCCACCACCATGTTCTCTTTTTTCTTACAAGTTGGCAGTTATGGGGGCGCCTGGGTGGCTCAGTCAGTTGGGCATCTGACTCTTGATTTAGGCTCAGATCGTGATCTCACAGTTTGTGGGATCAAGCTCCACATTGGGTTCTGCACTGTGGGGAGGCTGCTTGGCTCTCTCGCCTCTCACTCTGCCTCTCCCCTGCTTGCATGTGTGTTCTCGCTCTCTCTTAAAATAAGTAAACTTGAAAGAAAAAAAGTTGGCAGTTATGAGCTATAAGTCCACAGTAATCCATGCCTACTCACACCAGTTCATGAGTCAGCACTGGTTCCTTAGTCTTCTCATGTCTCTATCCCTCACCCCCATGATTAATGTAACAGTGGGAGAAAAATACTTACTGTTTTGGAAAGGCTATTACACCTTGTTTGGATTAGTAACTATTAGTCTTTCTCTAACTTAATAATTGTAAGTTGAAATAAGTTCAGTCCCCCTTTTCTATCACCAACATTAATCTCTCTTACTTCGTCCATTCATGTTAACACCTGCAATTTTACTCCTACTTGTTTTTAAAAACTAGAAAGAAGCTGGGTCCTGCTTATTTTTCACTAGGCTATACGTTTTTAGTCTCTGTTGATTCTCCTAGGTTGTACAGTTATTTGTGTGTAATAGGCTCTTCCATAGCAATATGCAGCAGAAAATTCCTTTTGACAAGCCATAGCAAGCTTAATTGAGTCATGACGTATGCCATCAAATAGCTTCCAGGGAGGCAAAAAGCCCTTTTTCTAAGGTAGCATACGACTTCACCGAGTTTCAACATGACTATATGATCTCACATAACTAAGGAAATTGCTTTTTTTCATTTGTGAAGTTACAGGAATGTATGGAGTTAACATTTGATTGAGCTAATTAAATTTTAAAGAGCTCTCTGGTCTACCAGGCTTTCTTCCTCCTTAGACTTAGAGAAACCTATTTTTAAAAAATCTTAGCATTAAATTACAGGTCAATTTTTTTTTTTTTTAATTTTTTTTTTCAACGTTTATTTATTTTTGGGATAGAGACAGAGCATGAACGGGGGAGGGGCAGAGAGAGAGGGAGACACAGAATCAGAAACAGGCTCCAGGCTCTGAGCCATCAGCCCCAGAGCCCGACGCGGGGCTCGAACTCACGGACCGCGAGATCGTGACCTGGCTGAAGTCGGACGCTTAACCGACTGCGCCACCCAGGCGCCCCTACAGGTCAATTTTTTAAAGTTGGTTTGGTTTTTTGTTTTTACTCTATTGTTTAATCAGCCCCTAATGAGAATCTCAAATCAATTCTTGTTAAATTTTCATCTTATTTTAAATGTCACACAGTAAGTAATATTAATAGAAACTATTCTGTTAAGATAGCGTTTCTGATTCTCTCCCATTGACTTTGCAGCCTGAAGCCAATCCAAATTCTGAAATTACTTGTAATGTTTTCAGGACAGATGCTGTTAGGGCTTTCAGCACAACTGGTAGGATATCAGCAGACATTAGTTAACTTGTGAACCTTCATCTGAATATCCTTCAGATACCCATGGGATCTGGGTGATATTATAGCTCCAATGTCAGCCTGAAAAGTAACATCAGTAATGGGTACCATCCTTACTTCCTCCCCACTGCAGCAATAAGGCAAGGAAGGGAGATTGTAAACCACTGGTTTGAACCATACAAATGGGTTGTGCTATCTGTTATATTTGTCCCCAAAGCCAAATTTACCTAGCACATAATATAAGTAGTCCCATTCAATTGCATCAAAGGACTTCTTTGCATCTAATAAAACTGTTGCTATTGGTTCCAATTTTCTCTTTGTATTCCAGGAGAGTTGCATTAGCCTATGCAGATCATCTGATGCTTATCTTCTAGGTATAAAGCCTTCTTGAATAGGGCCTATTAGATTTGTGATTACTTTATTTAGTCATGTAGCAAGTGTTCTGGTACCTATTATGTTACACCTACTCACATTGTAGGAAAGGATATTTTTTACAATACTGCTAAGGGGGTAACATGCAATCTTGAATATGAGGCTATATGGATACATATAATGGGATAAAGGACTGTATGCCGCCTTGATTCCAAACCATAGATAATATCCAATGCTTTAAAAATTCAGTATAAACCATTTAAATGCATTACATTTATTCACAGTCTATTTCTGAAACTAGTGGCTATTCAGTGTGCTGAAGGCAGAGAGAAGTTAATGTGTTGGTAAGCAACCTAAATTTTTATAAAGCTATTTTGAAAGTAACTCAATGCCACAGAAAGTAATATCAATTACTCCTTGCTTTTCAATTGACATTGCAGGGCTGCTCCAAATTTCTATTCTTCAGTTCAGCATCTGCAAAGAAAAGGAAGGCACAGAGCACTTCCATGGGAGATTTCTGGGTATGACAATCAGAAGTATTTTAGAACACACCCTGAAAGACTCTAGTTTTTTTCCAAGTACTGATGAACCTTTGATGCTCTGTGACTAAAGAACTGCATACAAGTGAAAAACTAAGTGATGGAGAGTAAGGGAAGGCCAGCTGATAAATTTGGGGGTTCCTATAACCTATGTCTTGTGAGACAGCATAGTGTAGGGAGAAGGGCCTGGGCCTTTGGATCTAGTTTTCACCTTGGCTCCATTCTTTACTTACCAGAATAGTACAAACGGCACTGAGCTAGGGTTTTCTCATTCACATAAGGCAATTACAATACTCACTCCTCAAGTTGTTTTGAAGATCAAAAAAGATAACATGTATATAGAGAACTTAATAATATTTGATGCTCCACAAATGCCAGCTGCTTCATTATAATTAATGTTAATAATAACATAAGTTATACACACACACACACACACACACACACACACACACACACACACACCTACCTCTATTTGCATTTTTCAGTAATCACAGGAAGGTCAAATCCAATGGCACACTGAGTATTCAGATTAGGCTTCATGGCAGCATAATGGAAAAATAATGACATTCAACAAAGTGCACTGTGAAAATGTACTTTGTGATTAACCTACACAGAATAAATGCACTTTTAAATCTATAATAACTGAAGACAGGGTTTCAAACTGAAAAAAAAAAAAAAAAAACAAGCACAAACTTAAATAAATAAATAATAAGTTTTCCATTATCATTAATTTTCTGTATTAATCCAGTATATTTCATTGAGTCCAAGAGATCTGGTTTTTCTTTCCCAGCTATAGGAAACTCGTTATAAATGCTTGCAAATTAAAAAAAACAAAAACAAAGAAACATACCAAAAAAAACCAGTTAATGAGCAGTCTGTAGTTTAAATGCATAGAATATAGTAAACAAATTCAAAAAGATTCAGCTTCAGCAGAATTTTCTATTTCTATAGTCAGTTTATTTTTTTAAGTTAATTTCCAAATAGATATTCTCTTTTGAAGTATGCTGCAGAATTTTTCTTAATAGTTGGAAAAGTACATTTGGACTCTAAGTGAAGTAATTTCTAGAGAAAACACATGATCCAAACCTGAAGCTAAAACCCTAAGTTCATATACAGAAATGTATACAAGATTCCCAGATATATGTAAACAGAAAGAGTCACTCAGTAAATGGTATTGGGCTCTGGTAATTGTATAATCCACTCTCATTAGGCATCTCCCTCTTGTGCATTAATATGTGACATCATACTCTCATATAACATTTCATAGCAGAGTGAAATAAAAAGCCCCTCCAGATTGCAACGGTAAGATAATCAGATTCTGTAGTGCTCATTATGACTGCAATTATGTAACAAAACTCTCCAAATATAGTTCAGTTATTGTAGTTATTAATCATTCTGGTTTTGTTTCAAGTACTTGCTTTATAGCCTGCTGGATAGACTCCATTATTCTACAACCTGAATGTCGAAAGTCAAACTTGCGCATGTGAATCTGCTGTTCTAACAGCCTTTCAACATAATTTACCCTTTCAATTTGTATTTGTGAATACAAAAAAAAGTGGAGAAATAAAGCTGGTGTCAATAGAGTCACTGACCTTTGCAGTAAACAGAAGATAGTCCTTAGCAGAAAACAACGTGGCAAATAAGAAACCTATTTTCTAGAACTAGAAATAGTGCTGCTTAAGAAGTTAGTCTCAGAATTCTAATCAGTTCTTACAGAAAAAGGATAGGGGTTGGGACTTCTAAAGAATCTGTATATTTGATAAGGAGAAAAATTATGAAAGGGCCAGGAAATGTGCATTTTTAAAGGTTCAAAGCACCAACATCATGGATAGAATGTATTCCTAAACACATTATGCATAAAACCATGTATTCTGACTAATTTAACTACAAAATGCCAACGAAAAGACAGGAGATATATTATACAGAACAAACACCATCTGCAACACCTTAAACCAGTGCTATAGATGTATTTTCAGGAAAAAAATACACCTGGAAAATTCTCAAGCCTAAATTCTGAGATGCCAAGTATTAACTAAATAGGATTCCAAACAGACCCAGGGAAAATGACTCCATAATTATTTAAATGTTAAAACAGAAAGAGCTCAGGAAAACATAAAATAACACATTGACATGGTTTACAAAATGCAAGTCACCAATTTCACATAGTCCATGATTTTTTCAATTTGGCCACATACATTGGGCCCCAGGCTTTGCCCTTATCTGGTATCACCAAGAGTCCACATTCCTGGCCAGTGGGAGCAAATGTGAAGTCTTGGGAGCAAGTCCTTGCCATTTCCTTAATGTCCACGGGCATGATGTTACTGTAGGAGTTTAAAATTTCACTGATGACATCTTGATTTTCTGCCTTGGAAAGTGTGCATGTAGAGTACACAAGTAACCCTCCAGGACGTAAGGCCTTAATTGCAGACCTGTGTGTCATCAGGAAAATGGAGAAGTTTGGTTAGATTCATTAAAAGAAACAGATGAAGTCACAGGTCAAGGAAGCTTATATACTTGAAACTACCCTTACTCTGATTCAGGCTGCAAGAACTTTGGATATTTTCTAGCCTTACAACTATTTCTTTCTAATGTATCCCTGGATGACTTGAGAAAAATGATAATCAGGTTAATCAACATGGGAAAAACAGGCAGTGTGTTTGACAGGTTCCTTGCTTTGTTTTTTCTTTTTCTTTTTTTTTTTAAGAATAGGAAGATGGGTGGGGCACCTGGGTGGCTCAGTGGGTTAAGCATCTGACTTCAGCTCAGGTCATGATCTCATGGTTTGTAAGTTTGAACCCCACATCGGGCTCTGTGAAGACAGCTCAGAGCTGTTAATGTAATGGGTTTGTCTTTGAATATACTGAGTGGTACTAATAGGTAGGTGGGAAGAAAACATCTGAACTTCAGGAAAGGAGTTAAGGTTCAGTGATAGCTGAAGTCATAGTAGTAAATAGGATTTCCCAGGAAAAGAGAAGAAAATAAGTGGTCTGGGGTGTGTAAGTAGCTCAGTTAAGCGTCTGACTCTTGATTTTGGCTCAGGCCATGATCTCACGGTTCAGGAGTTCGAGCCCCAAATCAGGCTTTACACTGATGGTGTGGAGCCTGCTTGGGATTCTCTCTCTCTCCCTATCTGCCCCTCCCTGACTCGCTCGCTCTCTCTCTCTCTCTCTCTCTCTCTCTCAAAATAAACAGACTTAAAAAAAAAAGAAAGAAAGAAAATAAGTAAACTAAAGACAGACACTAAGAGAATACCTACATTTAAAGGGAAGCAAAACTTAGAAAGGAAATAAAGGCAGCTTCAGCAAATGAATATGTAGCTTTGAGAAAAGATGGAAAGGAAGGTGGTTTTTGTTTGTTTTTTATTTCTTTTAGGGGAAGACTTAAACATAATGGTAAATGCAGATCCAGGAGAACAGTCCCAGGACTTCACACTGCAAATGAAAAAGTTATTAGCTTCAGAAAAGAGGGGTTACAGCTCTTCATCTAAAACAATGTGGGAGCATGAACAGGGAACTAGGATGCTGGAAGGTAAACAAAAGTTCATGACACAAAGCCTTGATAATAAGAGGGGAGTGGGAAGTAAGGTAATCTCCTGAGAGAAAACTAGAAAGTCTTAGTTCTGCTGCTGTGGTGATAACCTCTGAGCAATTACTACTCACAATTTTTTTTTTTTTTTTTAAGAAATCTATGTTCTAGAATCTGTACCAGATTTAAGTCTACAGAAGGCCCCATGTCTCACATCTGTATTTAAAAAACTAGAGCACAGGCCAATAAATGAGGTTACCCACATGATCAAAACTAGTTCAAATTCTATTCCCTATTTTCAATTATTAAAGGATTGAAGAATTCTAATTCAAAACAAAGAAACTGATGACAAGGTTTTCTTTCCTCAAACCTCCTAGACACACTTAAACAGTAAGGTAAAAAATATATACATATGTATATTTTTAAGTGCAGACTCAAAACAATAAAATAAATAGGACAGAATTACTAACAAAAGATTTCAACACATTTCTGAAATATGATATGCAGACAGGGGAGTGGCAGCAGTTCACCAGAGTGGAGAGAGCCTCTCATGGTGAGGACAGCAGCCACAGAGGGCATAATTTGACCTGTTGAACTACAGAAGAGTTTGGGACCAGGAAATACCAGAGGTAATGTGATGGGAGTAAAGAGTGAAAACAAAGATACTGATTCAAAGCATATGTAAGAAACCGTGGAGGGGCACGTGGGTGGCTCAGTTGGTTAAGCATCTGACACTTGATCTTTGCTCCGGTCATGATTCTCTCTGTCTCTGCTCCTCGCCAGCGCACGTGCGCTCTCTCTCCCTCTCTCTCAAAATGAATAAGAAAACTTAAAAAATTACATCACCATTAAAAAAAGAAAAAAAGAGAAAGAAACCATACTCCCATACTTAGCAAGTCAGGAAGCCAAGAAAAAGTTGCAAAGTTTTTGTCTAAGGAAGTTGAATAAATTGTTTCGGGAGACTTAAGACAGTCACTGTAAGTGTTTGTCCCCGAAACCAAAGACCTCTACATTCTACCTTGAGGAGAACCTCCAGGGTAACTGCCAGCTTCTGATAAAGTGACATCACGAGGCAAAAAATTCCACCCCTGTAATAAACTTCCTAGTACTTTATTGTCCCATTAAATAAAAAAGTACAACCTGCCAGATAATTTCAGTTGAAAAATGCTTAAGCAATGTGTAAGAGCAAGAACAAAATAAACAAACGAACAACAACAAAATGGCCTAGGAAAAAAACAGAAAATTCAGAAAACGAGACATAATAAGACCTAATAAATGCAGAAAGATCAGTAAAGATACAGCACCCACAGAACAGTAACACAATGCCATGGAACAGGACCAAGGAAAAGGCTCATAGGTATTAAATATATGTTCATCATGATAAAGAATATTTTGTAGAAGTGTTTGGAAGTTAAGGTTGAAGAAATCTTCTAAAAAAGTAGAACAGATTGACTGAAAATGAGACAAGTAAGGTCAAGCAGATCCAAATTTCAATTAACAGGAATACCAGAAAGATAATACAGAGAACGGGTAGTGAGGGACATTAAATCAATGAAATAATAAGAGTAATTTCCAGAGATAAAAGGAGTGTTCATCAGTAGGCTAGAAAGAACTCATCAGCAGGTTAGAATTATTATTTATTGAGCATCTATTATGTTGTGCTTTGTTCTAGAAGTTAGGTATATATTAAAATAGAACAACAACAACTGCAACAACAATACCCTTTGCTTTCATGAAGCTAACATTCTAGCTGGGGGAGATAGAATATTAAAAAAATAATATCAATAGTAAGTCTGTCATGAGCTAAACTGTGTCCCCCCCCAAATTCATTTGAAGTCCTAACCCCCAGTACCTCAGAATCTTACTGTACTTGGAGATTGGGTCTTTGAAGAGGTAATTAATTTAAAATGAGATCTTTAGGGTGGGCCCTACTCCAATGTAACTGGTGTCCTTATAAGGAGAGGAAATTTGGACACAGAGTTACAGAGAGAAGACCACGTGAAGACGCAAGGAAAAGACAGATAATCTACAAGCCAACCAGAAAGGATTCAGAAGAAACCAACCCTGAGGACCCTGATCTCAGACTTCTATCCTCCAGAACCATGAGAAAATAAACTTCTGTTGTTTAAGCCACACAGTCTATGGTACTTTATAGTAGTCCTAGAAAACTAATACAAAGTATATACTCACCAAAAAACAACTTGTGTGTGTGTAAACAAATACATATATACACACACACATACATATAAACCATAAACCTAAACCATATATATGTATGTATATGTGTATATGTATATATATACACACACACATTTTCTCTCTCTGTATATGTGTATGTACATATATATGTATATATTTATATACACACACAAGATATACAGTAAAACCTTGATTGCAAGTAACTTGTTCTGCGAGTTTTCCATGAGACAAGCAAACATTTCTAATAAATTTTAACTTGATAAATGAGCAATGTTTTGCAATACAAGTAGTACAGGATGCTGAATGTCACATGATCACAACTGAGCCAACGGTTCTCGAAATTCGCTTTGACATACAAGTGTTTTGGATTACAAGCATGTTTCCAGAAAGAATTATGCCTATAAACCAAGGTTTTACTGTATATGGGTGTATGTGTGTTTGTGAATTTTTTCCTCACCAGACAATCCTCTAAGTCTCTCAAAACAGTGACTGCATGTCTAACAACTTAACTCAGTTCTGACACTATTCACCTGGAGTTAGCGTCAGATCCCACAGGTTAAGGGCTAAGCCCTACAAGGGTGCCCTTCAGATGACAACCAGAAATCCAGGCCACTTCTGACTAACCTGCCACATGTTAAAGGTTCCCACAACCCCTGTCCAACAATTTGGTGGAATGGCTCACAGAACTCAGGAAAGGAGTTTACTTACTAGATTACTGTTTTATTATAAAAAGATACAATTCAGGAACAGCCAGATGGTAGAGTTGCAGAGATGGAAGAGTATGAGTTTTAAAAGGGGTGCAGATTTACTGTGGGCTTTCCAGGCATGCCACCCTCCCAGCACCTCTTCCTCACCAACCTGGAAGCCCTCCAAATCCCTTCAGTGTTTTTTATGGAGACTTCATTAAGGAGGTGTAATTGATTGAAACATTAGCCACTGGTGATTTTACCCAATCTCTCTGGCAGGGGAGGCAGATGGGAGGGAAGCTGAAAGTTCCAACCCTCTAAACACACGGGTGGTTCCCAGAAAGTCCTTAGAAACTTTCCAAAAGCCACCTCATTAACATAAACCAAGGTGTGGTTGACAAAAGTTTATCAATAACAAAAGTTCCTTTCATCTTTACAAAATGCAAACATTATAACAATAGATGTTCCTATCCCTCTACCATTGAGGAACTTTCAAAAGTTTTAGGAGCTCTGGCCAGGATCCAGGAACAAAGACCAAATATATTTTCACAATATCACAGTTTGCCTATTTTTTTTTAACGTTTATTTTTGAAGGGGAGAGAGACAGAGCATGAGTCGGGGAGGGGCAGAGAGAGAGGGAGACACAGAATCCGAAGCGGGCTCCAGGCTCCAGGCTGTCAGCACAGAGTCTGATGCGGGCCTCAAACTCACCAACTGTGAGATCATGACCTGAGCCGAAGTCAGACGCTCAACCAACTGAGCCACCCAGGAGCCCCTATTTTTTTTTTTTTTTTAATCTAGCAATAGGTTCTATGTAGAAAATTCAAACAGGATAAGAGGGTTAGAAGAGTTTGGATGGAGGAGACGATTGCAACTTTAAATGGGGTAATTGGAACAAGATGACATTCAAATGAAGTGACATTTGAACAAAGATCTGAGGAGGTAAGGAAGTGGCCATGCAAATATCTGAGGGAAGAGCATTCCACACAAAAGGAATAGCCAGTGCAAAGACCCTATAGCATACTTGAGGAAAGAGGAAAGAGGGGCTAGAGTGGCTAAAGCAAGGTGGGCAAGGGGGTGGCAGGACGAGATGAGATCAGAAAGCCAAGAGGGGAGGGGTGCAGAAGGTCTTAGATTACTGTAAAAGCTTCAGTCTTATAATGAACAACAAAAAAAAAATCCATACTTAGGTGCATTAATGTTAAACTTTAGAATTTCAAGAACAAAAGATGCTAAATGCCTCCAGAAAGAAAAATGGGTCACCAATAAGGGTTCATGAAACTGACTGGCATCAATGGTGTCGCTCACCCCAAATCCTGGAAAAAAAGCAATTTAAAGTGGATGCTACTTACTGCCAAACTGTCAAATAAATATAGAGGAGAAATACAGAAACTTTCCAGATATCTGATGACTCAAAAATTTTACCTCTAGCAAAATGAGGAGCTCAATCAAGAAAGGGGAGAAATGGGCACTCCTGGGTGGCTCAGTCGGTTGAGCGTCCGACTTCGGCTCAGGTCATGATCTCACGGTTCGTGAGTTCGAGCCCCGTGTCAGGCTCTGTGCTGACAGCCTGGAGCCTGGAGCCCACTTCATATACTGTGTCTCCCTCTCTCTCTGTCCCTCTCCTACTCTCACTCTGTCTCTCTCTCAAAAGTAAACAAACATTAAAAAAAATATTTAAAAAAAAAAGGGGGAGAAATGTACTGAAAATAGTAAATGTAACACAGAAAAGCAGTGAGGGGAGTGAAGCCCAGAATGATGACTACTCAGGAGCCCTAGAGGTAACTACTCCAGGCTAGAATGACAGGGAGATCATTAGAGGGAAGTGAGAAGGGATGAAGAGATGAAATGACTGAAAACTAAGAAAACCGTGAAGATCTGGTATATGCAACTAGACTGGGGCTGGGGGGAGGGAGGAAAAGAAGAGAGAGAGAGATTTTCCCAGCAAACTGGACTGTAGGAAAATTTTCCTTTCAGTGGCACTTGATCATTACACTGAAGCAATAGAAAAGAAAACTTAATTCCAAAGTATCTGTCCATTCTGCAATGAACAATATTTACAGAATTAACATACACTGATTATGGGTCTTCAATGTTCAGAATCATTGCATAGACTGATCTTAGTAATGCTTCAGAACAGATTTTTACGTCCCTGAAAGAATACTGTCCAACCCAAACATAAAGCTACAGACATTGGGAAGAAGGGAGGGAGAAATGGAAGGCAGAATGGGAGTACAAATATTCTTGTAACACAAAGAGAGATTATGGCCTGATTATTGCAAAAAAGAATAAAGCTTGAAGTATGCCAGAGACACATTCCAATACTAATAGAACAAGAAGCATAAGTATAAGCATGCAGTGTACTAAGTTTCTGGGCTGAACGAAGAAGAAATGAGAACAGGGTAAGAACTCAGGGTGTAGAGTGTGGTGTGAAGAGGTAAGGGTGGCGTAAGTGAGACAAACCTGAGCAAGAAGTCAGTAGTCAACGTCCAAGGCTGTTAGGTTAAGAAATGACAGCTAAACATACTAGTCAGAGGTTTGGGAGTTATGTACAGAATAAGTAAAGAACAGAAATAATTAGAAGTGTTGCCTATGAGGAATAAGACTAGGGAAAGAGGGAGGAGGGGTAGGAGTAAATTTCCTTTAAGTAAAAGCTCATTTTTATTTTCAATTTTTACCCATATGTGTATTTCTATGATAATACAAATTAAAGGAGCTGTGACAGTAGGATAAATATCAAAAATGTTCCTACAGATGTCAGTTATTTTTTTTTCTTTTTTTACTTTTAAGGAATTAAGTCTCTAGAAAACTTATTCCCTGAGGTTCCAGATAACTAAAATTTTATGATATTCAGAATTTCTAGGCTCTTCATGTATTCGTTTACTGATTAAAAAATATTTCGGGAATTTCTTACCACTGAAAGCCTATTTAACCTTCAGTGTTTGTTGGCAGTGTCTAAAAAATTTCTTATATTTACCTTTTAACTGTTCACTGTACCCTAAATATCCCCCCCCCGCCCACCACACACACAAAAGGCTCCTATCTAGACACCAGACATGTGAACCATTGTGTTCACATTTGTGTAGAGCCTGTAGTAGGAAGAATAATGGCCACATGGCAAAGTTGTCCATATCCTAATCCTCAGAACCTTTAAACACCTCACGTTAAGTGGCAAAAGGGTATTTGTGGATGTGATTAAATGAAGGAACTAGAGATGGGAAGATTATTTTGGATTATCTGAGTATGCCCAATGTAATCCCCCAAATCCTTAGAAATCAAAAAGAAGGCAGGAGAGTCAGAGGAAGAGTTGATAACCATAGCTAAGGCAGGAGTGACAGGATTGCTGGCCAAAGACCATAAACCAAGGAATGTGAGCTGCTTCTGGAAACTGTAAAGGTAAAGAAGCAATCCTCCATCTTAGTCTGTTTAGGCTACTATAACAAAAATAACAGACTGGGTGGCTTAAACAATAAACATTTGTTCCTCACAGTTCTGACAGTAGGAAGTCCAAGATCAAGGTACCAGCAGGTTCGGTGTCTGGTGAGGACCTGCTTTCTGGTTCACTGATGGCCCTTGTATCCTCACATGGCAGAAGGGCTAAGGGAACTCTCTGGGGTCTCTTTTATAAGGACACAAAACCCATTCATGAGGGCTCCACCCTTATAACCTAATCACCTCCCAAAGCCCTACCACCTAAAACCATCACCTTTAGGATTAGGATTTTAACACCAATTTTGGGAGGACACAAATGTTCAGTCTACAGCACTCACCTAGAGCACCCAGAAGGAATTGCAGCTTTGCCAGCACCTTCATTGTGAACTCAGAACCCTCAGAAGTGTAAGATAATAAACTTGTGTTACTTTAAGCCACTAACTTTGTTGTAATTTGTTATAGCAATAAAAAATTAATACACACCTAGTGACAGGTTTTTTTTTTAATTTTTCTTTTACAGTAACCTACTAAGGCATTAGCAGATTTTTCTAAAACTGCATAAATTACAACTACACTCATTTTGGATCATTTTCTGATTATAGCAATGGGTATAAGATTTTCTTTAAAAAACTCAGATTACTGTGTAAGGGATATATACACAGTTTGAATGGAGATCTTTTAAACCCCCACTAAAAGGACTTTGTTCCTAGTTCCACAATTAGCAAAGCCAATGCCTAATCAAGTAAGTATGATTCTTTCTTATTACAATTATACAAAAGTACACAGAAGCCTCATCATCTACAAACAATATGTTCCTGGCCTAATGGAAATTTAATTAATTTCTACAATGTTGGCAACGTTGGCTAATTCTTCTGTTTTTTTTTTTTTTTTCCAACATTCATAACTTATGTTTCTAAAATTAGGTTGGTATAAATTAACTGGTCACATTAATTTCTACAGAAGGAAATTGTATGTGGCAACACAAAGGCCTTTTTACAAATTGGGTTAATCTCAACACCATAGGGCAAACTGTTAGGGATTTCTGTAAAATGGTTGTTGTTATTTTGCTGCTGATGATGGTTGTTTGTATACCATTTTTGTCCTTTTGCTTGTAGTAGTTATAGATTTCAAGAGTACCATGATTTTGTATTAAAAGATCAAGGAAGGGGTGCCTGGGTGGCTCAATTGGTTAATCATCTGACTTTGGCTCAGGTCACGATCTCATGACTGGTGAGTTCGTGCACCGTGCCGGTCTCTGTGCTGACAGCTCAGAGCCTGGAGCCTGCTTCGGATTCTGTGTCTCCTTCTCTCTCTGACCCACCCTTGCTCATGCTCTGTCTCTCTCTCTTTCAAAAATAAATAAACATTAAAAAAAAAAAAATCAAGGAAAATAGATAATGTGAAAAAACTCACTCCCAAGGTTCAGACAGCTGGGAATTATTGTAAAGTATAAAGATATCTTTATAATGAGCATTTATCAAAACATATAATAGTTTCTTCAGTTTGACACATAAATGGCAACAGGTACTTAATTTTAGTTAAGGCTACAGTATATAACAATTGCATAATCAGATTAGTTCAATGGTTTAAAAACCAATACTTCTGGTATTGGCATCTTGATAAATTAATTTAGTATGTGTTTCATAATATACTAAGTGAAAATTAACACACTTCTAAAATATAAGTACTTAAATATGCACTACTTTGCCTACTATAGTTGTGTCTAGGATAAATCATCTGCTTCTATAATAATTCACACTTTGAAAAAGTCCATAAGAACCAAGTAATTATTACTTCATCCCAATCATAAAAAGACTATATATTATTTTTTAGACAGTATGGTGGGAGAAGGGTGTGATGCTTCAAGACAGAAATGATTACAATCAGAATGGAAGAAAGATACTGCTTAGTAGATCTTAACAAGCCCAGTAAGAAATTTAAAATTCCAGAGAGAGGGAAAACACATTTAGAAGTCAGAGAGACTTGAATAATACAAGTAAACTGGCAAAGCTGTGGTCATGACCATATAAATACGTTAAGTCAGGACTAGAGAAGAAAAATAAGACATGTTGGTTCTGGGGTCTGGTAGAAGGCAAAAAGGTTCTCTATGATTGTGTAAATTTCTGTCCATGAAAAGTTCTTTTTCTTTTTTTGGTTTTTAATAATAGGAAAGAAAACTAAGTTAACTAAGCAACATCCATTTTGGCATAATGGTATCCTCTGCTAACCTTTTCCAGATGAGCTGTGGCCCTGTGGTTTCTCAATGACTAAATTTCACAGCTTAACAAGAACCTGAGTAATGGGATATTTTTCATCTATGACAGAACACTAACTCTACTGCATCGAATTACTACAAACCAAGTTGTGTTAAGACTGCCATTATTTACCACTGAATTATAACAGATGCTAGAGAGATGGTCAGCAGAGCTAATTATACTTGCCAGCAGAAGGCAGAAAAAGATGTCATGACTGACTATAATAGATGGAGTGGAAGTATTATTTTGATCAGATTAGGTAGAAGGCTAACCTAATACCTTAAGGTGAAATAGAAACTAGTAGACATTATCTTGGGTTAGCTATATTACTGAATACACAATGCCTAACTATAATGCAGAACTGGGGGAAGTACTTCTAAAGGAAGCAGATATGCCACATAATATAATTCCTCTATCATATCCCTGAAACATATATATTGTCTTCAGAAACCTCCAATCTAAGTGGTTATCACGCTTAATCCTACTTGAAATAAGAAATTAAGATTCTACCTCACAACACTGCTGTAGGAAATAAAGCTGGTATTAATACTATAGCACAGAATAAAGTGGGAAATGCTTTTACCTCAAGCACTCCTAATAGAAAAAGAATGATGGCTTTCTTGCCACAGAACCTATGCTAGATAGCCCGTTGCTTTATGGCAGGTATTGGCTATACTACTGTCTCCAAATCTTTGGTTGTCTTTCAGTATATTATGAAATAAGCTGAAAAGCATTTTGTGCTTGAAGCACCTAGTTAATGAAGCAACTAAAAACAAAATAAAAAATATTCTTAAAAAAGCCATGAAATTAAGAATAAAATGTTAAACTAAATTCTCCCATTTACAAACAGAAAACCTTAGCTGATTTTTGGCACTTCACAGAGCATACCCGAATGATACTTCAGGTCTACTATCTCTTGTACATGCCTTTGTGAAATCCAAACGCTCTGCAACCTACAGTTGTTCTAAGTTTGTGGCAGACTCATTTGGCTTCAAAATCTGACCTAAATTGATGTGAGGCTATTTATGGTCAAGACTTAGCCCATGTGACATAACTATTCCTAGGTTTTGTTGAAAACATATTAATGTTTGATGACAGGGTGTGGCCTCAGACCCTACTGGGGGCAGTGGGTGACATACCAAATATCTACTACATTACCTTTTTAAAATCCAAAAAAAATCAGAATTCTGAAACATATCTGGCCTCAATGATTTTGACTAAGGTTTCAGACTTGTATTTTAGATTCAAATGAGTTACAGTGCAAAGTTACATAAATATCTTCTGTACTATATCTACATGATAAATTAGCCACATCGTTAACTGATGAAAGCTTAATTAGTTTTAAAAGTAAACCATTAAAATCTTAACTTTAAAAAGCATCAGATAAGTACGTCTGCAGTCTGTATACAAGAGTCCATCAGTGTTTTCCTATTCTAACATCAAGTAAGAAAAAAAATTGGTTTTGTGTTCTCTCAATACACCAAAGATTCCCCCTTGTCCCCAAAAAAGTGTTTTGATTTGTACATGTGTATTTTTTTATTTTTTGTATTTCTTTTTGTATTTTTTGTATTTTTAAAGAACACTTTGTACAATCAATAATAAAGCCTTTTTATCAGGAGTTTATTTTGTCATTTTGTTCACTGCTTTTCACTGAATCTCTTTATCCTTGAAAGATCTGCTTAAAGAAAAAACAGAGACTTAAGCCCCAAGAGCCATGTAAGGTACTGGCTTAGACATAAGATGAGAATGGGGCACCTAGGTGGCTCAGTCAGTTAAGCATCTGACTTCAGTTCAGGTCATGATCTCACAGTTCATGAGTTCAGGCCCCATGTCGGGCTGTGCTGACAGCTCAGAGCCTGGATCCTGCTTCAGATTCTGTCTGTCTCTCTGTCTCTCTCTCTCTCTCTCTCTCTCTCTCTCTCTCTCTCTCGTGCTCTGTCTCTCAAAAATAAATAAACATTAAAATATTTTTAAATAAAATAACATTAAAAAAAAGAAATAAGATGAGAGGACATTGCATTCCCAGCACAAGAAGGGAGATCACCTTTATATTTACAGACTGGTCCACATAGTCTTCCAGCTACCAAGAAGTAAAGTATGTAATGGCTGAGTGGGGGAAAAAAAATCATTACCTGACTGTCATACCTTGAAAATAAAATGTGTTATTTCCTTAATCAAAGCATCAGTTCAATGACCTTGAAAAGCTAAACGTACACACACATACATACACACACATACACACACACACACCCCTAACTAACATGTCTTGGAACCCTGGCAGCTATCAAAGTTCCAAACTGAAAGTATTTATTTAACTTAACCAAAATTGAAAACATGATGTAGGGTGTTCTGTTGTTCCTAAGGCAAATCTCTGAATCTCAGAGAATGTTATTTGAATAGCTCCTAAAACAACCTAACACATTTTTAAAATACAAATTCCATTTTTCTGGTCTATTCTTTTGGTCCTTGATTAGAAATCTGGCATTCTGTTGGGAGGGTCAGTGTTAATTAGATCACTACATTTAACTGTTTTCTGCATTTAAAAAGACTGAATCAAACTGCAGAAGAAAATAATCAGCGCGGCAATAGTGCCATCTTTTGACCAAAGCAGAAAGTGATTCTCTCCCCCTTTCATTAATTCCTCATGATTTACTATCAGGAGATAAACAACATCTTTGTATGTCTTCCTTGTAACGTGTTTGAAGTGACAGTCACTGACCCTCTTACAACAATTTCTGGTGTAGAAGTAAAGCAATCATAGATGTCTGTACTTTTGAAAAATTGAGAATACAGCTAAACATTACTGTGATTAATATATTTATTCTTCATCTTTCCTCTCTTCCCTTCTACCAACATTAAAGCATCAAGGCAATAGCTACCATCCGTTCAGATGTAAATACAGGGAAGCAATCAAGTAAAATGGACTTAAAGATTCCTTTATTGCCACAATATTATCAAGCTTATTCCCTTCCTCTTAGAAACTCTAGTATTAAACATTTTTTTTAAACCAGCTAAGAATGTAGTTAATTTTAAAAATTTTAAATGAGCATAGGAGCATCAATCTTGAAATGGGTTCCCTGTAACCATTTAATATTTAATTCATATTTCAGAGATTCTATTTAAGACTACTTTATAAGGTTACTAGCAACTTGTACAGAAAAGAAAAACATTTGTATAATTAATACTGTGAGAAACGTATGAATACTACTGGCAGTCTTTGTATCTTACTACTCAAATGACAAACTAAATCCAAAACTGAAAAGGTTAAATGCTTCCAGAGGACACTGCACACACAGCACATGTTCCTCTGTGAAGAAATTTTTACTTTTTTTTTTTTTTTAGAATAAAAGAGAATATTCCTGAATCAATGGGAATATGGATTTGATCCAGAAATCAAATGAGATGTTGATTCCTATGTTAGCCAAGTGAAGGACAAGTGATCAGTCTAATTAGTAATGTTTCCTTATGTGTATTTGGTACTTAATTTAAAGAGCACCTCACACATGGAGTCTTAATAAAACCTTATGAGATGCACAGGGTAAACAGTCTGGCCCAATTTATCAAATGGAGGGTCACAAAGACTCAGTGACTTGCTCAAAGTTACACAGTTAATTAATGCAGCACAAAGAGTGTTATCCTAATCTAATACCAGGAAAAGGACTGCAAGCCTTACCACTGCTATATACCCTGAAGCAAATGTTACCACTGCTAAAATAAGTATGGAATCTAGGGCAATAAGACAGAGCATGCCACATGCATACATTTTGTCATCTCAACTGTCCCAAATGCTCACCTTCAGTGAGGAATAATCATATACTTCCAGGTACTTTTAACAAAAAGAAACTAAGAATTAATAGGTCTGGCACTATGACCTGCAACTCTTGGCTACCTGTTCCTTTTATAGAATATACAACCTTCACCTATTCAAGTGCTATAGCACAGAATTTATGATGAGGTAAATGAAAGCAATTACTTCATGTTGACACATAATTTGAACCTCTTTGCCACAGTCTGACATCTAAATCATAGTTGTAAAGAATTTTCACAAACTACACTCAACTGTTAGAACCTCTGAGTTAGTCACTCCATTAAAATTCCAAATAATTTGGAATAATTCATAAGTACTCCAAATTCCAAAGAATCTGGAAATTAATTTAGCCAAATATTATTTACACAGCTTTAAATAAAAATATGTTTTCCTGGGGCACCTGGGTGGCTCAGTTGGTTCAGCATTCGACTCTTGATTTCCGCTTAAGTCATGGTCTAGAGGTTTGTGGGCTCAAGCCCCCCATCAAGCTCTGCATTGGTGGCACAGAGCCTGCTTGGGATTATCTCTCTTTCCCCCTCTGCTCCTCCCCCGCTCGCACACATGCACTTTTGCCCCCTTCTCTCGCAAAAATAAACATTAAAAAATAATATTTTCCTCAGAAGTTTATTGATAAAATGATTACAAAACCAGACTAAAAGGTTCATTTTCAGCTTTGATCTTACCATACTATTTGATTCTGTCATTCATCCTCAACCTCAAGAAACATTCCCCAACTTTGGTTTCCTGGACACTTTGTTCACTCCTCCTTCTACAAAAGTCTAAAGTTCCCTTTCAGCCTCCTTATCCACCTTTCCTCTACTTCCTATCCATTAAATATAAGTCTTCCCTAGAATTTTATCCTTGGTTTAATTTAATTTAATTTAATTTAATTTAATTTAATTTAATGTTTATTTATTTATTTAAAGAGAGAGAAAGCAGGGGAGGGGCAGAGAGAGAGGGAAAATGAGAATCCCAAGCAGGCTCCAGGCTGTCAGTGCAGAGCTCGACGACATGGGGCTGGATCCATGTGAAATCATAATCTGAGCTGAAATCAAAAGCTGGATGCTTCACCGACTGAGCCACTCAGGTGTCCCTAAAGATTTTAAAGTAATCTCTCCACCCAACATGGAGCTTGAACCTACAATCCTCAGATCAAGAGTCACATGCTCTACCGACTGGGCCAGCCAGGCTCCCTTCTTCCTAAAGTTGGATGTGTTACATGTTATCTCATTCAATCTTTCAATTAAGTTTTGAGACATGAATTCTTATTCTCACTTTGCAGATGAGAAGACCAAGGCAAGATAGCTAAGCAACTTGTACAAGGCCACTCAGTAAATACACAAACCAAGATTCAAATCCAGGCAATAGAGCTCTACAGTTCATGCTGTTAACCGAGGTGTTACCCTTGACACCTTCTTTTCTTTCCCACTCCAGAGCCAATCAATCACCAAGTTCTACTAATTTTCCATTGAAATTATCTTGCAAATATAACCACACATCTCCCTACTATTCAGTTAGTTAAGGCCTTTGTCATCTAATTCTTGACTACTGTAAAATTCTTTCAAATTGGTTTTCTTGTTAAAGGGTATTCTTGTAAATCTTTGTAGCCTCCCAATGTTATTGTTATCTGATCAAGGGATTTCCAACTTGTGACAAACACTTTTAACTGTTCCCTAATACCAGTTCTCACTTTCTTCTGTAGTAATGCAATTTTTAATTAGGTACAGTTAAGGCTAGTTTCCTAAATTGCCTTTCACTAAAGGTAGGCATAGGACTAAGTATGACCCAGGAGATGTGAGTAGAAGTAATGTGAAGTATGTTCTTTTGTTCCTTCCTACTAGTTGCAATGCAGATTAAACAGCAAGAGCTGGAATAGCCACCTTGGAGCATGAGACAGAAGAAAGATGAGGCCTGGATCTCTGATGATTATGGACTCTGGCAATCAACTGATTGCTGGAACAACCCTGAGAAGCCTACTCAGGCTTTTACTCACTTAAGTCACTATTATTTTGAGTCTTTCCCTTTGTCTATTTCTTTCTCCATCGGTTAGATTACAAGAAAAAATGATCTTATACCGAATTTGGCACCAAACGTGGACTTGCTTTAGCAGAATCTAAAATGTAGAACTGGCTTAGTAAGAAGGCAATAGGGGGCATGTTCAAACAATACTACCGGCTGGAAAGCCAGTGACTATTAATTTTATATGTGAATTTGACTACACCATTGTGCCTAGGTATCTGGTTAAACATTATTCTGGGTATTTGGGGGTAAAATCAACATTAAATTGGTGGTCTTTGAGTAAAGCAGAATGCACTCCATAATGAGGTCAGACCTCAACCAGTCACAGAAGGCCTGAACAGAAGACTGACACCTCTCTTGAGCAGGAAGGAATTCTACCAGGTGGTAGCATTCAAACTTGAACCACAACATCAACTTTTCTTTAGATCTCCAGTCTGCTGACTCATCCTGCAGAGTTTGAACTTGCCAGCCTCCATAATCATGTGAGCCAATTCCTTAAAAAAAAAACTCCTTCTCTCTGTATATATACACACATCCTATGTTTCTCTGGAGAACCCAGAATAATACAGCCAGTAACCCTTATTATGCCATAGAAAAACATTTAATAAAATCATTGTTTATCATATCTTGGAAGATAGACCATATGCTAAACAAAGCTTATAAAACTCTAGGGTGACTAGAACAAAATCTCAAAATGTTACTCTAGGTTAATGAAAGAAAGCTCTGAAAAGATCGCAGTAATTTGGAAGGAGCGCTGGAAGGAATACAGCTCTCCTAAGGAAGGCTCTCTGCCCATGGGTTATAATCTAAATCAACAAAGAAATTCGATAATTTGGGCCTTGCTAGGGTTGAAAGAGTCGACAGATTCCATGCCCCAAAGTAAAGCAGTGATCAAAAGGTATTCCTGAAGAGGCAGCTCTTGCAGAGATAAGACAGTGGCCCCAAGCCTCGCTCTAGCACTTCTGAGCAAATGTTCTTATTGGGACAGTGGGATTTAGTCCAAAAACAAAGATGTTTGTTTCACACCTCATCCAATAAAATGGAACATACTCTGATATACACAACATGAATAAATATCAAAAACATGCTGAGAGAAAAATTCCAGATAATAAAGAATACATACTGTTTGATTACATTTTATATAGTTTGAGAACAGGCAAAGCTAATCTACAGTAAGAGATGTCAGAACAACGTTTGCCTTTGGTGAGTGGAGCAAATGGATTCTGAAAAAGCACCAGGGATCTTTCTGGGCGATGGAAATATTCTATATCTTGATAAGGTTGTGGGTTACACATGCCTATGTAACTGTCAAAATTCCTTGAACGCACATACAGCCTCGTGTATGCACACATTACAGATCCACTGGCTCAACTTGTAGGTGGGGTAGGGGGTAGCTCCTCCAGCAATTGTGGGTTCTTCCTTCAGCTTCCCTGAATTCTAGACCATGTTCCTGTGCAGTTCCATAATGAAATGCATGTGCTAGTCTGCAGATCACCCATATCATTATAAGAAGATGCTTAGAGGTGATAAGAGACCTATGAAGGTTCTGGTGCTAGAAAAACGTGGCTACTCTGTCCTTCTGGGTTCTAGTGTGTCTTTGTACTCTGGGCCCCCCCCCCCCCCCACTTTGTGTGCTGGTTACTAGCCCTGGTTAACTTCAGGTTCCACACCAGAAGTAGAGGCACAATTATACACAACTTCTACAGACTGTTTAACCAGCTTCTATGGATTCAGTAAGATCTAATTCCTAGAAGATCCCTTACTTCACTTACAGAGATTCTTCTCTGACCAAACCCTAACTAACAGTCAGTCAGGAATACCTTGTTCCCTATAGAATGAGACAATATTGTGTAAGTAACTATCAAGTCAGTAAAGGAGTTAAAATTCATTCTTTGCCTCATCTTTCTAGGTGTTTAGTAAATTCTAATGCTTACATAATTATTTTCCAGTTTCCTTTCGATCGAACTTTTATTCATCCTTCTAGACCTATTTCAAAGTTCACATAATCTCCGAAACTTCCACTGACTTCCCATGAAATTCCTTCGTCTTCTATTTTTCCCAAGCAAGAAGTTTTCAGCTCCTTGAAAACAGGGTTTATATGATATGCATTGTTGCCTTTTTCATGTATAGCACAACTGGAAAGTATGTCCTCAAAATATATTCATTAAATAAATGAATGAATGAATGAATGAATGAATGCCACCTCAATTAAGAGGCAGGTCAGGCAGAGAACTTTTCAGTGTAAAACAAAAGAAATACGCTTCATTGCAACTAACACTCAAAAATTCTGAATAGGGAACAAACAGCTCAAGCAAACTACAACTCTCATGTTGTAGAACAGATGGAAATGTTAGAGGCCAGAGGCTTTATTTGGAAAAAAAAATAATAAAGCTTTTGCCAAAAAGTAATTTATAAAAATGAGATATTTATAAAAATGGAAGGTTTTTTCCCTTGCTAACAGGGGTAGACAAACTCCTAAAAAAAGTAAAAAAATCTATTAAGGAAGGTTACTACATAACAATTGTGGTCTCAATTCTGATTGAATGGAATAGTTTGGTAAATTTTAGTAAATGAACTTGACTTTCCATAGGGAAAACCATGGCCACTACTTTAAAACTGAGATATGTGGTATTGTGATCTTGTGATATATAATAAGATCTTGTGATCTTGGTCTTCATTCCTTTTTCTGACACAGAGCTCCTAAAACCTTGAAATTTCCTAAGAGTGATTGTAACAAAGGTTTCTTTTGTTACACTAATGAGATGACTTTGGACCTCAGCTAAAGAAGGCTACTGGTTTCCAGGGAAACCAGTCATATGACCAGGGGATTGGAACTTTCAGCCTCACCCTCGAATCCCTAGGGAAGGATGATGAGCTGAAGATTTAACAACTGCCAATGGCCAACAATTTAATCAACAACCATGCCTACATAATAAAGGCTCCATAAAAACCCAGCAGTTTAGGTCAGAGAGCTTCTGGGTTGGTGAACATGTAGAGAAGCTGGGAGAGAACGACATGCACAGAGAGTGCATGGAAGCTCTTGCTCTTTCCCATATACCTTACATTCTGCATCTCTTCCATCTGGATGTCCATCTGTATCCTTTATCATTTTCTTTAATAGAATTGGTAATAAAATATTACCAATATCTATCTTCTCTTGTTAGAAGATATCTCTAATATTACCAGTATCTACTAATTCTGTCTTCTTTAATAGAATTGGTATTCTCTGAGTTCCATGAGCTGCTCTAGCAAACGGAACCAACAAGGGGGTCATGGGAACCTGTGATTTATAGCCCATTGTTTAAAAGCAGGGTGACAGGGGCGCCTGGGTGGCGCAGTCGGTTAAGCGTCCGACTTCAGCCAGGTCACGATCTCGCGGTCCGTGAGTTCGAGCCCCGCGTCGGGCTCTGGGCTGATGGCTCAGAGCCTGGACCCTGTTTCTGATTCTGTGTCTCCCTCTCTCTCTGCCCCTCCCCCGTTCATGCTCTGTCTCTCTCTGTGCCAAAAAAAAAATAAACGTTAAAAAAAAAAAAAAAAATCCATTAAAAAAAAAAAAAAAAAAAAAGCAGGGTGACAAACCTGGACCTGTAAGTGGCATCTGAAATGTGGGTGGGGGCAGCCTTGTGGGACTGAACCTGTGGGATGTGACACCGCAGGTAGAGAGTGTCAGACGAGTTAAACTGTAGGACACCTAGCTGATATCACAGAGAATTCCTTAGTGGTGTGGATAAGAACTTCCCCCCGCAACCACCACATTGGAATTAATACCAGAACCCTTTTAGACACCAAAAATACCATTAACCTTCATACTTAAAAATGAAGGTTATCCCTGACGCTGTCTTTCTGGACACATAAGGGAAATTTACCAGAGAAAGTTAGTGTGGGGGGCAGACAATTGGATTTAAAAGGAAGAAAATAAATCTAGTCTTAAAAAAAATTATTAGCCTAATTTGATATACTAAATATTTTAATTACTACAAGGTAATTTAACAAATAATAAAACCACAACTTTAGCCAACTGTTAGGAGCTCACAAAGCTTTTATGTTTAAGTTGTTCCTTTTCTGTCCCCCCCACAATCCTAAAAGTTTAATTCCTCTATTTTTTGTATCATTTTTTCCTCTGAGTATTTCAGGATATTTCCATTTCATTTATTTTTCCTTATCATCCCATATTTTTTTCCCATGTTACATTGTTGGCTTTTAGTATTCCTTTAGAATTTTTCTATTTTTGTTCCTTATTTCTTTCATTTTTCCATGGCCTGTTTCTCATCATTTCCACTCTGTTTGTATCAGTTTACTATTTCTGCTGGCAAATAGCAGTCTAAGAAAGCAAATACCACTATTATGTACTATGACCAAAGAAAACATTAAGGTGAAAAGTTGAAGCTCGTGTACAATCTATCAAATAAATGCAGATTCAAAATTAAGTTTCAGGTACTTTAAGCATCTAAAACACAGATATTTCTGGGTTGATAGTTACCTAGTGCTATCATCAGTTTTAAAAGTATTATTTTACAAGCCTTGAGGGTACCCTTCACTATGCTCACAGTAAGTAATCAAATTTCTAGATATCAAACTGTTTATTATCAAAGAAGTTCTGCAAATTCAAGATAGAGAAACATGACCAAGCTTGCTATTTTCAGAGATGCCATACCCAGCAGCTATTCCTTTATCAACCTAAGAAACAAAAATAATGCTGATAATTATCTCCTCTCCACTGGCAGAACTTTTTACCTTGAAGAAGGAATATTTTTTATATAGTATTTTTATATGTGGTAGAGTGGTGTGATAAAAGATGCTAGATACTCCTGAAATAAATTATAAACAAGTTTTAATACAGTTCTTATACATTTCTACTTGGAGATCTTTAGTATATTTTCTCAATTGTTAATTACCTCATTAAGATGAACACAGGAGGGTTGGTTAAGTTTGAAAAGCTCTCTGCTGAGACTGAATATAAAGGGAGCCAGTCTTGTGTTAAGTTAGGAAGAGTGACAACAGACCACATTAGGTCTGCCTAACTTTTATGTAGGGTCTTTAATCTACTATCAAATATTGTCTCTTCACTCATACAAAAAAAAGAACTAATGAAAAGCTTTCAAGAAAACCACCAGAACTGACTAAATTTTGGCCCATGGCAAACATGCTTATAAATGAAGACGGATTGCTTCTTACAGATTTAAGTGGTCTTTTAAAGTTTTTCCAAACTTTTTTTTTCTTTAGTGAAAAGAAACTTTCTTCAAATGACAACCTACAAGTTTAACCAGATGAAGATATGCCTCTAGTTGGATCTAGCGTAGTATAAGTCATCCCTCTCCCTCCCCTCAAGATGGCTCCTACAACAGTGCTACAGAATCCCTATGTCTTTATAGAGCAAAGCTTAAAAGCCACTATTGTAAATAATTGTTTAGAGGAAAACAACAGGCTGATATAGCGTATGTTCTCTGATCACAATAAAAATTAAAAAATAATAAGATAACCAAAAAATACCCATATGTTTGGAAACTGGAAACAAACTCACAGTAAAAAAAGATCAACAGGGGTACCTGGGTGGTTCACCTGGTTGAGCGTCTGCCTTTGGCTCAGGTCATAATTTCACAGGTTCATGGGTTGAAGCCCCATGTCAGGTAGTCAGGCTGTGCACTGACAGCACGGAGCCTGCTTCAGATTCTCTTCTCCCTCTCTCTGTGTCCCTCCCCACTCACCTGTGTGCTCTCTCTCTCACAAATATTAAAAAAAAAAAAAAAAAAAAAAAAAAAGATGAACAAATTTAAATACTAGATCCTGAAAAGACATAAAACTTGACAAACCTCAGGCAAGACTGATTAACAAAAATAAAAGAGAACATCATTTTAAATCCTGAAGACACTAAGAAGATAATAAGGAGATACTGTATACAATTTTATGTCAAGAAGTTCATTGACTTGGATAAAATGGAAAATTACTAACAACAAACTCTCATAAAACTGATTAAAAAAGAGAGAGAGAAAACTTAAGAGTCCTGTAACCTTTAAAGAAACTAAATCAATGGTCAAAAATTTTCCCACAGAACTCCAGGCCCATCATGGCTTCCACGGCAATTTCTATCAAATATTCAGGGGGAAAAAATACTTGCAACTTGCCATAAACTGTTCCAGAGAATATAAATGAGAATCTACTCTTCAATTCATTTTATGAAGCTACTATAACCTTAATTCTAAACTCTAAGAATGTTTCAAAAATGAAAACTTATAGTCCAGTTTCACTTATGAACACACATGGAAAAAATCCTAAGCAAAATATCACACAGAATCCAGAAAAAAAAATCACCTATATATATTTCTACATATTACAGAATCATGAGGGTTTTTGTTGAAAATCCAAAAGAATCTATAAATTTTTAGACTTAATAAATTTCTCAATGTCGTGAAATAGCAGGAAAAATGTCAAAACTGTCTGAATTGGTAGACTTAATGTAATTCCAATCAAAATCCCTACAAGTTTTTCATGAAACTTGAAAAGCTGATTCTAAAATGTATATAAAGATGCAATGAACTGAAAATGGTCAGGATACTCTTAACAAAACAGAATGAAACAAACAACAAGGGAATATCTGTGCCTACATATTATGATATTAATGCCATGGTAATTAAGTCAGTGTAGCATTAGCTGTTGGGTCTATAAATAAAGCAATTGAATAGAACAGAAATCAGACTAATGTTAATGTGGACATTTGATTTACAAAAGAAGTAGCACTACAGACTCCTGGCAAATGGACAGACTTTTCAATAAATGCTGTTGGGACAATTAAGTATCCATCCACAAAGTTTAAAAAAATGAAGAATGGAGAAGGAAAAGACGGAAGAAAAGAAAATAAGATTCCTACCTCCCACTACTAAGCAAAAATCAGCTGAGGTGGATTATAGACCTAAGTGTAAAAGTTAAAAAATAAAGCTTCCAGAAAATAACACAGGAAATTATCTGAGGTATGGAAAAGACTTCTTAAAATAGGGCACACAAAAAAGCATTAATCCTAAAAGACATAGATGTAATAAATTATATACAAAAAGCAATAAACTCTTCTTGTAAAACAAAAATAAAAGAACCAAAACACCAAGAAGAGTGAAAGGGTGAGCCGCCATGCCACAATATGGGAGGAGATATTTGTGCCACAAAATTGTGAAGGGACTGATGTTCATCCTTCTTGCAAGTTACACAGGTAGCATGCCAGTTACAGGGATGTAGGTAGAAGACATGAAACTCCTAAATCAGAACTAATGGATGGTTAATTACCTACAAAATAATAGCAGCCAATTCAAATAAAATTTGAATCTGCCCTGTGTTACCACTGGTGCCCAGAACATAAAAGGAACTCAATAAACACTTCTAGAAAGAATATATGGTTAGGGGAGAACTGTCACCATCCTTGCCACATGTTTCTATGAAGAAAGAGGAGATTCTTCCTCCTCCACCTACAAGGCAGGGGTAGGCATTTTGTTGGAGTAAACAATGCAAGACTCTCCACCTACTTACTTGAGCCTCTGCAAACAAGGAGGAGAAGTAGCTAATGTAGTCAATGAATGGTATCCACTGTTATTATTTTTACTAGTGATGGAGCCAAAATGGAAAAATCACTATTCATGGAACATCACAAACTTTCTTGTTCTCTTGGACCTGACTAACCTCTGGCACAAGTCCTACCCTTTCATCTTTTTAATCATGTTTCAATGCACAGGATATAAAGGGGAAGGGGTTTTACTTTTTAACTGTTTGCTGATTAGTTGAATGAATTCTAAGAGTTAGATGTGGGACTGGAATAAGAGGTTTCATCAGAGGCACCGGGTTGGGGTTTAGGGTAAGCTAATACAAAGGACTGGATTGTCAAATCAGATTCTCATGAACCTACCTACTATCAAGATTTATGAATAATTTCAAGTACACAAGTAATCAAAGTGCACAAAAGAAGCAGGGACATCCAAAGTGGCTACCTCAGTCTTGCTTATAGCTCAGAATAGCTCAAACAGAGCTTCTAGCTCAGAATGTTTTCTATCTCAGATAAGAGATGAGTTCTCTAAGCAAAGTTCACAGGTAAGTTCACACAATAGGGAGATGTCATATTTCTAATATATCTTAAGGAGTTGAAAAGCTTGTATGACGTTCTCTAGAAAGCTGTGCCTCACAAATCTACAGATTCTAGGCTGTGTTTACCACAATCCTAATCAGGGATATTCTGCTCAAAAAATGACATAAGTAGGAGTTCTCCTGACAGCAAAATTCATTAGTCTATTCACCAAGGAGGTCAGTTATCAACATGTTTAACTGGGTCACCTGCCTTCTTTCTTTCCATGGGAGTGCCTCCATAGAAATCAAGAGAAATGGATCACAGCCCAGCTGCTAACTCCTTTCCCAGAGAGTTAGCAAGCTCTTCCTGGATCACTGAAAAGGCTGATGTTTTAATCTCCACTAGGATTTCTTTTTTAACGTTTCTTTGTTTTTGAGAGACAGAGAGAGAGAGACAGAACTCAAAGTGGGCTGCAGGCTCTGTGCTGTCAGCACAGAGCCCTACATGGGGCTGAAACCCACGAACTACAGGATCATGACCTGAGCTGGACGCTTTACCAACTGAACCACCCAGGCGCCCCTCCACTAGGATGTTTTGTACCTATACCTATTTCTTGCATTTATGATATCCTATCATAAGAAAGTCTTTGATACTCCTAACTACCTGAATGAATGAATGAATGAATGAGGGATTTAATATGCAGTCATCTCAAAAGTATATTTTCAAAGACTATTTACTAATTAACATGTTCATGGGGCACTCGGGTGGCTCAGTCAGTTGAGCATCTGACTCCTGGTTTTGGCTCAGGTTATGATCGCACAGTTCATGAGATCCAGCCTGGCATCAGGTTCTGTGCTTATGGCATGGAGCCTGCTTGGGATTCTCTGTCTCTCTCTCTGCCCCTCCTGTGCACAGGCACATGCTCACTCTCTCAAATTTTTAAAAATAATAATTAACATGATCATAATAAATTAAAGAGACAAAGATACTGAATTCTATTCTGATTTCTATTATAAATACTATATTCAGTCAAAGAAGTTAAGTCGGTGTAAGTTTCAATGGGTGGCTTATTTTCTGCTTTATATTTCTTTGTATATTTCAAATGTTTTATGAGGCTATACTACTTCCATGTTAGGAAAGGTTATCAGAATAAACCTCTTCAGTTTAAATATTTATCTGTTGCTTATTTTGTAAAATTTGCTTTGTTACACCCATACTCCATCCTTAACATGACCAAAGTTGGGTGTCCCTCCTTTTGTTCCCTCTGTACTCTATTCTACTACCACATTATTGCCGCATTTTAAAACAATTGCCCTGAGGACCTTGAGAACAAGGAGCATTTCATATATATTTTAGTATCTGCAATGCCTAGCAAAGTTCTGATATAAAGTACTTAATAAATGTTGGATAAATTAATAAATGCTGATAAAATCTTATTTTCAAGACTGTATTTCTTTTTTTTTTAATATGAAATTTATCATGTTCCATACAACACCAAGTGCTCATCCCAACAGGTGTCCTCCTCAATGCCCATCACCCACTTTCTCCTCCCTCCCACCCCACCCCCCCCATCAAGCCTCAGTTCATTCTCAGTTTTTAAGAGTCTCTTATGATTTGGCTCCCTCCCTTTCTAACTTGTTTTTTCCCTTCCCCTCCCCCATGGTCTTCTGTTAAGTTTCTCAGGATCCACATAAGAGTGAAAACATATGGTATCTGTCTTTCTCTGTATGACTTATTTCACTTAGCATAACACTCAAGATTGTATTTCATATTGTCAATCTATACTTGAGACATTTTTAGTGTTGAAAATACAATAGCTACAAACTTTGGATGTCTCTTCAACCTTTTACAATTGTATTTAATGTGGAATATTTTGGTCTGTACAATCTTAATAAAAAGAAGTGTGTACTTTGTGCAAATTACAGATTAAAAAAATTTTTTTTAATGTTTATTATTGAAAAAGGAAGAGACAGAGTGTGAGCAGGGGAGGGGCAGAGAGAGAGAGAGAGACACAGAATCCAAAGCAGACTCCAGGCTCTGAGCTATCAGCGCAGAGCCCGATGCAGGGCGCTCAAACCCATGAACCGTGAGATCATGACCTGAGCCAAAGTCGGACGTTCAACTGACTGAGCCACCCAGGTGCCTCAAACAAATAACAGATTTTTAATCTGAGAATCTCTGACTCCTGCCATCTAACTTGAGAAAAAGAAGAAAAAGGAGGAGGTAGGGGAGTAAGAGAAGTATTAGCAGTAGCAATAGTAGCCGTAGGGGTATTAAGGGTTTGCTTGTGTTTTCTGTATTCCAAACATACTACTAAGCATATCATGATAGTATGCAAAGCTAACTGAATTAGTTGACCTTTAAAAAGAAAATATATACATAGCTGAAACACTGGTGGAAATCTTCCATTCTAATAGACCTGTATGTCCAAAGATTATTTTTCCAACATGAATATATCAACGTTTTAGTCACTGCGTTGATGAATGATGAAGACTCAGGCTTCACAGTCACCAGGTATCCCTTATCTCAGCTCAAGAGCATGACAGAGGAATTGTTGGTGATTTTTATTTTTTTAATGTTCCTTTTAAAACACAATTCTTGCTGTCAGAGTACCACTTTTAAGGATAGTTATCTGGATGATTTATACAAATTTTCAAAATGTTACTGAATAATCTAAGCTTCCTTTTTCAATGAGTTCACAAATTGGATTTTACTTGTCAAGTAGTAAGAAAAGAGAACCAGAGGGGGTCAGTATTTTAAATGTGATTGATTTCCTCTGGGTAAATAGATGACATGATACATTACTGCAATAACATACCAATATTTTTGTTATAAATCATACTCTTCAGTTCGTGCTTTCCCACCTAAAAATCATGTAAACTTCTCTTGCACAAACACCATGGTACTTTCTAGAGACAACATGTGTATCATTTTCAGCATATTTTCTCACTCTGTTTATCCTAATACATTTAAATAAAAATGAGGCAAGAGAACCTGATTATGTATGTACATAGTTTGTAACAGAAACGACTGCTCTCAGAAATTGTTTTGAGAAATGATAATAAAGATATACTTTCAAACGGTATTCAATTAATAAAAACGTCTTATGTTCAATTATTCCTTATATCATTGTCCTACATTCTCATCTTCTGAAAATGGTTTGGGGACAGATGTATAAGAGAGTTGTATACAGTTTTATCTTCCTGTATTGTAAATTAAATAGAAGAGTCTAATTTTTCCATTTCTGTATGGATAAATCAAAGGGTCCTCAATAAGTGTACAATGAAGCCATATGCTTTGGTATCTATCTCCTGTCATCATTGTGCCCTCTAATAAGCTTTTCATGCTAAAAAGAAAAATCAGGTTTGATCACTGTTTTCATGATTATATGCATACATTAATCTTTAAAAGAATTTTTTAAAAAAGACTTACATATCTACTAATATTAGTCTTTAAAAAAAGTGTAAATCAAGAAACTTCTATTAAAAAAAGTATCAATTTTAGGGGCACCTGCGTTGCTCAGTCGGTTAAGCATCCGACTCTTGGTTTCAGCTCAGATCATGATCTCGTGGTGGTTCGTGAGTTCAAGCCCCGCTTCCCGCTCCACACTGACAGTGCAGAGCCGGCTTGGGATCTCTCCCTCTTTCTCTGCCCCTCCCCTGCTCACTCTCTCTGTCTCTTTTGAAATAAATAAATAAACTTTAAAAAAGTACCAATTTTAATTTAGGTATCACATTCATAAAAACATGTAAGATTAGTATTTGGCTACAGAGTATTGTGTTTTCAAAAGCTACAACTGTAAACAGTGTGTAGATGGCCTATTTAATATAAATATGAATGATTTCTGATAACGTAAATGAATATACAGCCATAGAGAGCATAAAGTATCTTTGTGTACCATAACCTGTCAGCTGACAAATGCAAATACAAGTCTAGTCTTCAACAAAACAGTACAAAAAGTTTTCCTTATTTGCCTCTCAATTATCCTCTTGTTTTCTCCCTCCTGAGTGCCATCTTCTGTCCACAATATCAGGCCAGGCAATATTTGCTTGCTTGCCTTCTAATTGCTCTTTGCAAATGTAATAAGGATCTACTATCAATCCTTTATACTTTTGACTAAAATTCACACATCAATATATTTACTCTCTTGCATATGTTTGCATTTGAAACCTTTTATTTCTTATTGTGGAATAAAAGGATTACCTTTTGTTAAAGGGAGGTAAGGCAATAATTAGGTGAAAAAGATTTCGAAGAAAGTAGGAAACTTCTTTATATGTGGTATGGTGATAGAGCTATGAGAAAATTACTATATATGTGTGTACACACCCACACACATATTTCATTTTCTGGAGTCGGGGCAGGTGATACAAGAGAAATTGTGGCTAGAGTTATCATTTTTTCCTTTATCTTTTTAACTCCCAGACTTGTAGATGTCAGGGAACTAGAACTGTTTTCTGTGCCTAGAGCTTGGGTATCCCACGCTTTCCCCGGTATCATCATAATCATACAGCAAAGGGACCCAAAGTTTCAACTAGTCTAAGTGGCTCTGAAAACTCTCACACAGACCAAGCATCAGGGACAGGAAGTGCAGAGTAGCTGGTCAAGGAAAAGAACACGAGACAGCTGGTATAATGGTGCTCCCCATGTGATTACATGAAAATCTACACCTGTAGTGATTGAGAGGTCAGTTTTGCACCTGTTCAATATGCTACTAAAATGATGTAGCACTAAAGCCACTCCTTTTGGAGACTAAGACAATGGGGGAGGGGAGGGGCCACTAAGGAAGAGCCTTCGTTGTTAAGGCATAAGAAGGTGCCTATGTGAGGTGTATATAAATGCAGGACCTTCATGATGATGACTGTAACGCTATATGATGTTATATATAACATAATGATCTCGCATTAGACTGTGCTGACAGCTTGGAGCCTGGAGCCTGCTTCAGATTCTGTGTGTCTCTCTCTCTCTCTGCCCCTCCCCTGCTCACCCTCTGTCTCTCTCTCTCTCTCTCTCACTCTCAAAAATAAACATTTTTAAAAAGTAAAAAGAAAAAAAAAGGAATAATGTAGACATCCAAAATTAGAAGATTAAATAGCATAGGATAGACTGACGCTATTTAATATTTCACAAGAGTTGAACAAAGTAAATCTACAAGGAAAAAAAAAAACTAAGAAAAATTAAGTACAAAAAAGCAAGTTTCAGATCAATATATACACAACAATAGCAGTTATTTTTTAATGTATTTCTCTATGAAAATGTAATTGTAAAATGAGCTACAGAACAAGTTTGGAAGAGTGTGCCCCAAACTTAAGTCCAACAGTTAACTCAGTGAAGAAAGCTGGTATTTGGCTGGGTCTATGTTCAAGGGGGCTTTTTGCTTTATTTTCATTATCTGAGTTTGTTTACAATGAAAATGTTTGCATTTAATAGTTGTATAATAAAATATATTTTTTAAATGCTATCAAGAGATCAAGTAAAATTAAAATTGAAAAATATCTATTTATCCATTTAATGGATCTTTAGTATTTTTAACAAGCATAGATTTGGAAGAATAAAGGGAACAGAAAATAGATTACCATGAATTGAGACAAAATGGGAGGAAAAGCAATCGACAGAATATAAAACACAAAAAGCTTAATAATGAACAGGAAGAAAAAGAAGTATAGGGAGGCTTTTTCATGAGAGAAAGAACAATGATATTCTCAGGAAGCCTGGTTGCTTAATCACACCTTAAAAAAAATTAGAGGTCACAATGGTAACAAGCCATCATAACACTTATTGTCTATTACAAGGCATAAATTATAATAATAGCAAGGCCCAGAGTAGCTGGAATAATTAACCAAGAAGCCAGATCAACATGCCAAAGCTAATAACCCAAGAGGTAGAAGGGGAAAAGTGATATAAAATTCTCAAAATATCTTAGGGTTTAGTAGATGAAAGGCTGACACTGGAATCATATGAACAGTTTAAATGCCAGGTGAGTAACATCTACAAGAACCCTCTAATGGGTACTAACCAGAATAGCCATAATGAGCTGATACTTAATGCGGTACAAGAACAAGACTACATATTAGTTGACTGTAATACTTAGATAATGGCATGTATTCATTGTTGTGTATCAATCAGAAGTTGGAAGCAAACCACATTGTCAGCAGTGCATAAAATGTTAATCAGTCTTATTCCACATGTAAGAGATAATAGGTGATAATGCATCATTTAACCATATTTTAAATATTCCAGAGAATTTTTGTTCAGCATTAAACAACAGGAATTGCTTGAGAGTGGAGTATAAGTAGAAATCTCTTTTAAAACCAGCACAGTATGTCCCACAGTGTCTCTTTTTAGAGGAAAGCCAAGTATCTCTTGGTGGTCACATGCTTCTAGAAAACTCTTAAAGGGTAGATAAGTGCTAACAATAAACTACAACTTCCTAGGAGGCTGACTCATCCAGAACAATGTGTCCATTACCAACAAAATACAACCTGGTCCAAAGCTACTATTATGGGGGTGCTTTTCAGGTCCTGAAGAATAGGGTGCCGAACCCTAGATCTGAGACAGTCCAGATATGCAAACAATTTTAAATGACAATACACAGCAATACCAAATTTCATTGAGTGGATAGGAGTAGTGAGTCCTTAGAGCAGGAGAGCTGAAAGGAAAAAGGTTAAGAATTTTCTGGATACAGCCTTTGGAGGAATAATTACCAACACCTACACAGGAAACCCTCCATTTGGGGACTTCTCTGTGTCATGATTTGTCATGCCTATTTAAATCACATTAGAAGCCGGAATAAACTTTTGTATTAATAGCCCTCACCTCAAGAGTTCTATCTGCAGAACAGGCAAATTGCTCCTTTGGCTTATCCTCCAGGCTGCCTTCTGAGAATCAGAAGAGAACAACCAATTTCGATCATTTGAACACGGAGCATCAACTAACACCTAGAGAAAAAAAGGATATATGATGCAAATACGTAGTACATGGAGAAGCTATGTAAAATGTGACAAAAAAAAGAGCTAATAAATAAATTCATTTCTTTTAAAGCCAAAAATATATCATGCTAAATTCTTCATGACCTTTCTTCAGTAATACTTTACACTTCCAGTGTTTGTTTTTCCGGGGGGGGGGTGGGGGAGGTAACAGGAGAACTAAAAGTCTACTAACGTATAATCACATTTCATACTCTTGACAACTACAGCAAAATTTTTTTACAGAAGTTACTCATTTTAAACAGACATAACTATATTTCTGAATTCTCAGCATGTATTCTTAAGAACTAATATTTCAATTTTGGTTTATTGAAATGTTCTCTTTTTCTTCAACTGTCATACGCTGATATGAAATATTACCAAATTAAAGCAATACAGTGCACATGTTTGTACACTGACCCAAATAACATCTGATCTTTTTCTGAGTATCTTTGAGGCACTTGGAAATGAAAAACATTCAATAATCTCCAATCCCAATGTTACCGCTTCCTTTGAACCATGCTGGCCATCAAATAAAAACTGCTTCCTTGTTCACTTTATCAAAATTTCCCAGAGTACTGAGAAACTGTATCAGGCTATGTCTGGAAGCAGATGGAAAACAACAACAACAAAGCAGCATAACAGCGGTATCATTGGGAGTCCATCAGTTTGTCACAATGTAATAACAGTACCTTGTCAAACATTTCAGGCTGGGCATCTCCCATTTCTCTGCCATCCAATTCAGACACTTTAATTACATTTACCAAAGGCTGCGGGATGAATGATTCTAACGTCTGTCTCAGCCACCTCAATCTCAGACTATCATGTTCATTACAGTGAAGATAACCTAAATATAAAGGATTAAAAAGTTTTAAACTGAATGCAATGGAACTGTTAAATTTCCACTTTTGACCAAATAAATTTCAGAAAGAAATTCATCATAATCATGCAGAAATAGGGCGCAGAGATAAATATTATGATTATGTTTAAAAAATAGCAATACACACACACACACACAAATTTATAATAGTCATGCCTTACACAGCCCATCAGCTCTGACCACACACTCATTCAAATTTAATTATGGATTCCTAAAGATATGCTATGCAACCAATACCTCAAACACAGTTCTCCCCTAAAGCTCTAAAGAGCAAATGATATATTTGGTGTATGATCTTTCTTTTCCTTTTTTTTTTTTTTTGTTTACTTTTGAGACAGAGACAGACAGACAGACAGAGGAGTGAGTGGGGGAGGAGCAGAGAAAGGGAGACACAGAATCTGAAGCAGGTTCCAGGCTCCGAGCCATCAGCACCAAGCCCAAGATGGGGCTCGAATCCATCAACCCTGAGATGATGACCTGAGCCAAAGTTGGACGCTTAACCAACCGAGCCACCCAGGCACCCCAGTTTTCCTTTCTTTTCCTTCCTTCCTTCTCCCCTTTCCTTTCCTTCTTTTCCTTTCCTCCTTCTCTTCCCTTCCCTTCCCTTCCCTTTCCACCTCTCCTCCCCTCCTGTCCCTTCCCCTTTTCTTTCTTCTTTCTCCTTCCAGGAAAGAATATATTAAGTAAAAGAAAGTATATGGTATATGGGAAAAGACACATAAAGTGCTGTTGGCTCTATGGGAAACCATGGGCTCAAGTTATGAGCTATAAGACTCTGGGGAAGTTTCTTAGCTTTCTTTAAGAGTCTCAGTTTCCTTTTGTGTCAAATGGATATTATACTTAGTGAAGGGATTCAGAACATGCATCTCTAAAACATGCCACTTTGCCCTGTTGATTATTTTGAGTTAAAGGAACCTGAATAACAGCAGATGCACAAAGGGCATTTCTGCCTTCCTTTTTCTTCCTGAAAGCCGGAGATGAGATGAACTCTCACATGACAGACACTCTCCCTATACCAGAAGGAAAGAAATATTCTGATCATCAAGAGATGAGGAGTCAGGGCCCAGAGAAATCTGCACAAATAGACCTTGTTAAAAATTCTTCCTGTCTTCTCCCCCACATAGGTTACTTTTCCACAACTGGCACTTTATGTTCAACCTAGTAATATAAGCACTTAGACTTGGCCACTTTTTTGGATCTTTGTTTTCTTGTGGCAACTCCCATATACATGTAAAATTCTATTAAACAAAATTTATATGCTTTACTTCTACTAACCTGTTTTATGTCAGTCTCAGCAAAATTTTATCTCCTCTACACTGGCTGCCTTAAAAACCTGTTCAGTTTAAAACGTGATACTTTAGTAATATTTCTAGCATAGGACTGCAAAAGTAGTAGTAACAAATGTTTATGATTATTAACAATTCTTGAGTCCTTATCAAGCGCTAGGCCTTGCTCTAAAAACTTTACATGTCAGGGGGTGGGCCTGGGTGTCTCAGTTAATCAAGCATCCAACTCTTGATTACAACTCAGGTCATCTCAAGGTTTGTGGGATCAAACCCCACATCTGGCTTCACGCTGACAGCATGGAGCCTGCTTGGGATTCTCTCTCTCTCTCTCTCTCTCTCTCTCTCTCTGCTCCGCCCCGGCTCACATGCTCTTTCCCCCTAAATAAATAAACATTAAAAAAAAAATCAAAAACAAAAACTTCACATGTAGGGTCACATTTAATCCTCACAAACCTGAGGTAGGTACTTTTTTTAAAACTAAAAAAAAATTTTTATTTTATTTTTGAGGAGGAGAGAGAGAGAGAGAAAGAAAGCATGAGCAGGGGAGGGACAGAGATAGAGACACAGAATCCGAAGCAGGCTCCAGGCTCTAAGCTGTCAGCACAAAGCCTGACATGGGACTTGAACTCATGAACCATGAGATCATGACCTGGGCCAAAGTCTGATGCCCAAGGACTGAGCCATCCAGGCTCCCCCTGGTACTTTTATTGTTATTTATATTTTACTAATGAGGAAACTTAGACCATGAGAGGTTAAGTAATATGCCTAAGTTCAGAACCAGAAATCCAGACAGTTCCAGAGCCCTACCTATCATTAAGCACCTCTTAAGCATCATGCTATATACTGTTTCTCACTATAGAAGGCACCTATAAATGGTTTATTCCCTAGTGAAATTGTGATTTGTCTTTCCTTTATTTAAATATATATGTACATATCTTTTTAATGTTTATTTATTTTTGAGAGAGAAAGCACATGCACACAAGTGGGGCAGAGGCAGGCAGAGAGAGAGGCACAGAGAGAGAGAGAGAGAGAGAGAGAGAGAGAGAGACAGAACCTGAAGGCCTCAGACTCTGAGCTGTCAGCACAGAGTCCAACATGGGGCTTGAATTCATGAACCATGAAACCATGACCTAAGCTAAGTTGGAGGCTTAACCAACTGAGCACCCCCAGGCACCCCTAAGTACACATTTTCTTAAAATTAATTTAATCATTTAAAAATTTTATTTATTTAAATTCAAGTTAGTTAACATAGAGTGTAGTATTAGTTTCAGGAGCATTATTTTCTTCTGCTGTGTCTGTTAAGTTCCCCACGAGCGAAATCATACATTTGTCTTTCTCTGACTTATTTTGCTTAGCATAACACACTCTAGTTCCACGCATGTTATTGAAAATGGTAGTATCTCATTTTTTTCAATCACTGAGTACTATTCCATTGTGTATATATACATCTTCTTTATCCATTTATCAGTCGATGGGACACTTGGGCTCTTTCTGTAATTTGGCTATTGTTGATAGCACTGCTATAAACATTGGGGTGCATGTGGACCTTCAAATCAGCACTCCTGTATCCTCTGGATAAATACCAAGTAGTGCAATTGCTGGGTAGTAGGGTAGTTCTATTTTTAATCTTTTGAGAAACCTCCATGCTGTTTTCAAGTGGCTGTGCCAGTTTGAATTCCCATCAACAGTACAAAAGGTTTCCCCTTTCTCCACATCTTCACCAACAGCTATTTTACATGTTTGTATATATTTATATATATCATAGAAGTTATATGATATATATAAATATATAATCTATAAATACAAGCATATGTTCTAAGGTTTATTTATTTATTTACAACGAGCAAGAGAATGTGTAAGTGCAGGGGAGGGGCAGAGAGAGAGGGGGAGAATCCTAAGCAGGCTCCAGACCATCAGCACAGAGCCTGATGTGGGGCTCAAACTCATGAACCAAACCATGAGATCATGACCTGAGCTGAAATCAAGAGTCAGAGGCTAAACTGACTGAGCCACTTAGGCACCCCTACAGGCATATTTTTAAATGCACAAAAGTACAAAAAACATCAAAAATTACCTCAAACCAATTGTCTTCAGGTAACCATTTAACATTTTGATAATCACGCCACATTGCTTTATGTGTATACTCATATAAAACTTACATAAGTGGAATTATATATTATCCTCGAGTTGTTGCATCTCATTTTTCATCTACCCTCTCCACCAGCTGCCCATCAAAAGGAACTTAAATTATCAACCGAATATAAGCCTCGTTTTCCACATATACTATGCCAACACTTTAAAAGAAACACTACCAAGTCAACAGGTAGAAATATAAGTAATTGTTAAAGGCTGCTAAATAGTACATGAGATGGAGACGCCATCCTTTATTCATCCATTACCAACCATTGGGCATTCACATCACTGTCACTAATAAAGCACAGTAAACATCTTTATACAGTTATCCTATTATAATATGATTTTATTATTATGACACAGTTTCAGAGAAATGGATAGGTTAGGGCAGGGGAATTTTTTAGTTTTAGTAAATATTACCCGGTCCTTCCAGCAAACTCCCACAAGAAGTGTTATTATCAAAGTGGTGTTGTAGTATAACACGAGATGGGATGATGTAGTATAATCCTTGATCTATAACACAATTATCTTTTCATTTTCCATTTGCCATTTGGTTTTGTTTTTCTGTCAATGATTATTCTTATTCTTTGTCCTTTTTTTTTTTTTTCCTGTTCCACTATTTGAATTTTTTTCTACTAGGTAAGAGATATTTTCATAGTATAGATACTAACTCTCTATCTGCCATGTGATCTGAAAATCTTTCCTAAATTGCATTCTTAATTTATTTGTAGTATCTTAATTCTAAAATAAGTTTCACAATTTTTTAATAGTCAATCATACCACTTTTATAATTTCTAGGTTTTTTGGTCTTATTCAAGGCAGTCTATTCAGACTAGATTTTCAGGTCTGACTCAGCTCAACATTCATGCAGGCCATGTCTGGCCTCATCCCACAGGAATCACAGCTTGCCAAGAGGGGAGGGTGAGACACTTCTCTTTCATGGAAGACCTTGGGCAATCCTCACAGTTGGTAATTCAGGTGCAAGATGATAAGAATCACACTGGGCAGGTGTAGGAGCTGTCCTGGCTTAAAAGCTTCATATCCCATAGGAGACAAGATCTCCTCTAACAACTCTATAGGCACAGCTTCCAGGATCCCCATGAGGGACATGCCAAGTTACAAGAATCAGTGTACTCAGGAAGGCCCAGTCAGGGCATCCCCATGAGATCTCTGGGGCTTATTTATTCTTTCTCCAAGTGCACATGGATTTTACCCTTCAGGGTCTTTTTTATCATGAGCAATGCTACCTGGAAACATAGTGACAATATGTCTGGTTACCAGGGAAACAAAGCTGGAGTACTAAATGAAGGTGAAATTCTAATGTAGAGGGGAAATATTTTTGTAAACCCTTTGCTCAAATATATATCTGTATAAATATATATGCATTTACAAATCTATATATATCTACACATATGTTGTTGTTTTTTTATTGCCACTCCAGGATTAAAAACTTTTAATGATTTCCTATCATCCATTAAAGTTCAAACTAGTGATTTATTTCAAGGTCTGTGATAATAAGCTCTCACGACAACCTTTCAATTTTGCAACCTCCTGCTATTTTATCAACATACTCTGTGCTCCACCAAATTTGACTGACTTGTCAACTTCTCAAGCATACTTCAAACCTCTCTTACAGTATTTACCATAATTTGTCTTAGGATAGAGGTTTGTGTGTGTTTTGCTTACCTTTCCTACTACCAGTGTGCCTATACGGAAAGTGCTCAGGAGATGGCATCAATTTTGTCAGGAGCAGAAAAGAGTAGAAAATTACCTTAAAGGGGTGCCTGGGTGGCTCGGTCAGTTAGGCATCTGACTTTGGCTCAGGTCATGATCTCACGATTTGTGAGTTCGAGACCCGCGTCAGGCTATGTGCTGACAGCTCAGAGCCTGGAGCCTGCTTTGGATTCTGTGTCTCCCTCTCTCTCTGCCCTTCCCCCTCTCACTGCTCTCTCTTCCTGTCTTAAAAAAATAATAAACATTAAAAAAATTTTTTTTGAAAAGAAAGTCACCTTATTTGCATTTGCATGGGTAGTATACTCTTTTTTAATTTAGTTTATGTGTTTCAAATGAAAGAAGAGAGATCACAACCAACACAACAGAAATACCAACAATGATAAGAGAATATTATGAGCAATTATATGCCAACAAATTGGACAATCTGGAAAAAATAGACAAATTCCTAGAAATATATAAACTACCAAAACTGAAACAGGAATAGAAAATTTGAACAGACTCATAACCAGTAAAGAAATTGAATCAGTAATCAAAAATCTCCCAACAAACAAGAGTCCAGGGCCAGGTGGCTTCCCATGGGAATTCTACCACTCATTTAATAGGTATTAAAGTTAATACCTATTCTTTTGAAGTTGTTCTCAAAAATAGAAATGGAAGGAAAACTTCCAAACTCATTCTATGAAGCCAGCATTACCTTGATTCCAAAACCAGACAGAGATCCCACTAAAAAGGAGAATTACAGGACAATTTCCTGAAAAACATGGATGCAAAAATTCTCAACAAGATACTAGCAAACTGGATCCAACAATCCGTTAAAAGAATTATTCACTATGGTCAGTAGGATTTATTCCTGGGATTCAGGACTGGTTCAATATCTGTAAATCAATCAATGTGATACATCACATTAATAAAAGAAAGGATAAGAACCACATAATACTCTCAATAGATTCTGAAAAAGCATCTGACAAAATACAGCATACTTTCTTGATAAAAACCCTCAAAGTAGGGATAGAGGGATCATACCTCAAGACATAAAGGCCATATATGAAAGACCCACCACTAATATCCTCAATGAGAAAAAACTGAGAGCTTTCCTCCCAACATGACAAGGATGTCCACTCTCACCACTGTTATTCAACACAGCTTGGCAATCAGTCAACAGAAAGAAATAAAAGGCATCCAAATCACAAGGAGGAAGTCAAACTTTCACTCTTTGCAGATGACATGATACTTTGTGTGGAAAACCCAAAAGACTCCACCAAAAATGCTAGAACTGATACATGAATTGAACAAAGTTGCAGGATATAAAATCAATGTACAGAAATTGATTTTATTTCTATACACCAATAATGAAGCAGCAGAAAGAGAAATTAAGGAATCGATCCCATTTACAATTGCACCAAAAAACATAAAATACCTAGGAATAAACCTAATGAAAGAGGTGAAAAATCTATACACTGAAAGCTATAGAGAATTTATGAAAGAAACTGAAGACACAAAGAAGTGAAAAAAACATTCCATGCTCATGGATTGGAAGAACAGATATTGTTAAAATGTCAATTTTACCCAAAACAATCTACACATTCAATGCAATCCCTATCAAAATAATACCAGCATTTTTCACAGAACTAGAACAAACAATCCTAAAATTTGTATGGAATCAGAAAAGACCCCGAATAGCCAAAGCAATCCTGAAAAAGAAAACCAAAGCTGGAACATCACAATCCCGGACTTCAAGCTGTATTACAAAGCTGTAATCAAGACAGTATGGTACTGGCATAAGAACAGACACATAGATCAATGGAACAGAACAGAGAACCCAGAAATGGATCCACAAACGTATGGCCAACTAATCTTTGACAAAGAAGTAAAGAATATTGAATGGAAAAACACAATCTCTTCAGCAAGTGGTGCTGGGAAAAATGGACAGCAACATGCAGAGGAATGAACCTGAACCACGTTCTTACATCATACACAAAAATAAACTCAAAACAGATGAAAGACCTAAACATATGACAGGAAGCCATCAAAATCCTAGAGGAGAAAACAGGCAACAACCTCTTTGACCTCAGCCACAGCAACTTCTTAGTAGACAAGTCTCCAGAGGCAAGGGAAACAAAAGCAAAAATGAACTATTGAGACCTCATTAAGATAAAAAGCCTCTGTACAGTGAAGGAAACAATCAGCAAAACTAGAAGGCAACTGACCATAAGAGGCTCTTAAATACAGAGAACAAACTGAGGGTTGCTGGAAGGGTGTTGGGTGGGGAAAGGGCTAAAGGAGTAAAGCACATTAAGGAGAACACTTGTTGGCATGTGCACTAGATGTTATATGTAAGTGATGAATCACTAAATTCTATTCTTGAAATTATTATATGTTAATGTAATATAATATAAAGGGCTAAAGGGGTAAGGCGCATTAGGGAGAACACTTGTTGGGATGAGCACTAGATGCTATATGTAAGTGATGAATCACTAAATTCTATTCTTGAAATTATTATATGTTAACTAACATAGATTTAAATTTTAAAAAATTAGTTTACGTGTTTATTTTGGGAGGCATTAAAGGATTTGCTAAGGCAGCTTATGGACAGGCTAAAAGCTCTTGTCTAAAAGCTTGAAATCACTAGAAAACAACCTAAGATAAAAGTTTGTTACGGAGGGGATGCAATCCCAAGGAAGTCAGAGTGAGAGAAAAAAGGAAGTAAATCATGCAAAAGGAGAGCACAAATGTAAAAGGGTTTGTAATCAAGCTGGCTACAGCACTGGTCAGTCTCTCAGGATATGTCCACAGTCTGAAAATACTGAGCCTTGGAAGTAACTATGGGGTTTAACAATATAGGGAGGAAGAACAATCAATCTGCTGGCATCTTCCTGCCTCCTGCCTCTCATTGGTTAAAGTCCCTCTCAATAGCTGCTAACTCCCACACACTTCAGGTCTGTGCTACCTGGCCCTAGCCAGAGAGTCCCAAGGCCAGTTACAGCAACCACTAAGTGTGGTGATTTCTGCTGGTCAGCTGGCCGCTATCTGGAGGCTCCTCAGTTTGTGGCAGTAGTAACATCAGCAGCAGATACCCGCAGGAATAGCATGAATCTTTTCTAGGGTTTCTCCAGTCTGGAAACAATTCAGGTGTCTCCAGCCCTGACGTGAGGAATGACAGTAAAGGTGAAGCCAAACATATCTGTGGTGGAGCATAAAATGGGGCCAAGGCAGCTCCCCAAAGTCACACCTTGTCCCCATCAGATACTAAGAGACTCAAAGGAGAAAAACACGTCTCTAATTATTTTTCATTCCACTTCTCCCTTTTTCTGGTTTAAATGTTTTACATTCCATTTCCATTATTTTATTAGTAAACCTAAAGATTTTAACATGCATATGGAAAAAAAAAATCTACATTAAGTCAACTTTTACCATTTTTCCTAAAAGATATAAGAATCTTTTAATTCTCCTTCTCAAACTAGATGCTATTATTACTGTGTATTTGGGTTTTATTTGGGCTTACCTTTTTTAACTGCACAAATTATTATCATTGTCTTCTACAGTCAATGGCAGATTCTTCCCATATATTTCCCATCGTCTTTGTTCTTCATTTTTTCTTGTATGTTTTATCATCCATCTACAATGGCTTTCCTTCTTCCTGAAGCACATCCTTCAGAATCATCGGTAACAAACTTATACTGTCTCTCTGTCTAAAAACCATGTCCATTTCACTTTTGCTCTTCAAAGATATTTTGGTGAATGTATTTCTGGATTTACAGTCATCTTTTCTTAGGACATTGAAAATAGCATTCCTCTGGATGCTAGTTTCCATTGTTACTCTCAAAGGTCAATCCTCAGGTTGTTGTCTTTTGAAGGTAAAATGTCCACTTGACTGCTATTAAGATTTTCTCTTTATTTTCAGTGTTCTACAACTTGACTATAATGGTCTACACTGGCTTAGTTGTGCTTACACAAATTCAGAGAGTTCTTCTGCTCTCATCATCAAAGTTGAAGACAGATGGTTTTCCTTTCAGTCCCTTGGAGAGGACAATTTCTTCCTAGTTTACCTTACATGGAGGGTATACCATTTTGGAATCTCAGCTTTATGTAAGTTAACCTCCTAGCAGATGCTCTCTTGGGGAGGCTCAGTCTTCTATTCTTACATTTTCAGGAAGTAATGAAAAGCAACATGCAAATTTTTCAGGTTAAGCAAATGCTCTCAAGTGAAAAGCTAGCTTCAATGCTTAGTTGATCTCCTAGGTTCCCATTATCTCTTAGATTTTGGTCACTGAGTATTTAGAGATCATTGTGTTTTTCTTTAATATTATATCGTACATTTCTTAGTTGTTTTCAGTGGGAGGCTTGGTTAGGAGATCTAGTTTGTCATTCTGCAAGAACCGAAGTCTTAGTTACTTCTATATCCTTCACATCTCCACACCTTCACATCCAATGCCTTTCACATATAGTATGTGCTCACTAAATGTAGCTAACTTGATTTGAAACATGACATTATAATAAAGAATGAATTGCTAAAACTGAAAATCAGGTCAGTTTTTCATTAAATTATAGCTTTTGTCAAGATTCTCAATATAGCATTTTAAAATACCTCTTAGTTCAAATATAGTTTTATGTTGTATTACTGTTTGGTGTAGATGTAGATTTTATTTTAAAAATCTTAGATTGGTTAAACTTTTTTAAAATATGTAAAATATGACATCACAACCCAAGTCTCATATATATGTACATGTATATATATATATATACACATATATATAATACTATATATTATATATATGTACATATGTGTATATATATGTATATGTATATAATGTGTGTATATATAATATATATATTATATATATAATATATATATAATACTAAGACTTCCTACATTGAAGCAGAATTAACTTCAAGCTTAAATTGTCAAAAATAAACCAACTCTTGGTAATTTTTCATCTAAGCAGGAAAGGAAGTGAATTTAACAAATACTTGCAAAAGTCATTGAAGCTTTACATCTATATATGGTAGCCTTCGTCCATGGAAAGAAACTGAAGCTGATAGTTTCATTTATTAATTTATTTTGGTGCAACCGACTTGAAAAGAAAAAGAACAATTCTGCCTATTTTCATTTCTGTTCATTATTCCTTAGAGCCATAAGCCCTAATTATGATTGTCTGAGGAATTAGATTTTCCTCTCAACACAAATATTGAAATAATAATATTGTCCATGTATTACAAGTGCTATGAAAGCTAATGATAAGGTTCTCCCAGATATCTGAAAGCAATGTTACAAATTCACAAAAGAACAAAAGAACAAAATGGTAACAACAAATTTGTTAAAACATGGTTGACGACAGATTAAAATACACTTGAGAATACACCCACATCAAGATCCTGGTTTACTAAGTACCTGTTACGGAATGGGCGTGGTGCTAGCAGCTGCACACACAAGTGAGAACTTGCGCTATTCTCAAGAAGCTGTCTAATGGAGGATGCTGGTAACATCAGGAGACCTCAAAACAGAGTCAAGTGCACATTCGTGAAAACCTGAGTTCAGAGCACAGCTCTGCCACTTACCTAGGACAATTTAGGTTAACTTCTCTTTGTCTTGGTTTCATCTTTAAAATGGGGATAATAGTGCCCAACTAATGTGGCTGCAGGGTTAAATTAAGATCATGCACACCAGAGATAGTCACACTGTGTTCCTCAGAGCCCTAGGATTTCATAAACGTATTTATACAGAAATTCTGATTTATGCAATGTGATTAACACAGTCCTTGGCACATACTAGGTATTCCAAAATGTTTTTATTACTAACAAAATAAATAAAAAGTGCACCTAATGCAGGGAGTTCTGGAAGGCTTTCTAAGAAAGTTGATTCCTGAGTGAAAATCTGATGAAAAAGCAAGCAGGGCAAGAGGGAGAGAAAAGTGATATCTGTAGGGTGTGTAAAAGGCCTGGAGGCCTAAAAGGAAGCAGGAAGCAGAATAACTTTCTACCACCAAAGGCTAACTTAGATGGCAAAGTTATTACTGACAGCAAAGAGAATTCCATGGAAGGATAGAGCCCTCAGCCAGAAAGTTGATGAAGCCACTCTACCAAGCTAGGTCATTCTTAGTATGTTAATGCCTTCCTATTTAGAGTAGAATTCTTTGCTCTTTTTCTACCAAGACCAGGACATAACAAAGGCTGTGTTGACAAAAACAAAAACAACAACAAAAAAACAATGGCACAATCCATCACTGTGCTAACATGTGGGTGCAGCTGGACCAAAAGAGAAGTACACTAATTTCCTTAATCATCCTAAAATATGAGCTTTTTAATCATTCAAAGCTGTGAGCCTCTTGGCCCAGAATAAAGGCCAGTGCTGATCTAAAGAAATTCATTGTATAAATGCACATTTAGTTGCAGCCATCATTATAGGTTTTGCTTTTAAAAGCTTATTTTAGCATTGCTTCTGCATTCCAAATTCAAGCACTGTAGCTAACCTAATTTGGGCTTTGAGCATCAGCATGAAGACATCTGTACTTCTTACTAAACCATTATCATTAGTCCTACTTAGATGAAAAGCTACTTTACTTGGAACACTGCCTGTAGTTCATTGCCCTTGATGTAAGAACAGGAAGATTCCTTTCCACTTCAAACTCCTAGAATATCAGTTTGCATTCAGATTCCTAATCAAATCACCTTCCCTATCATAAGTATGTAAAATATTTATAGTGTACCTACTAATGAGGATAATTTAGGATTAAAATGCTCTCTTCAAAACGGTACCCAAATTCGACATTTCTCTTCCATTTTTTTTACAATACTAAAAATTTTATATTCAAAACCGATGTAACAGCCAAAATAAGAATACTGCCAAAAGAACACAAAAAGAGTGAAAATAAAAATATTCCTTATAACACATGATTCCATAACCTTCAGGTCATTATTATATTTGTTATAAAAATAATAAAATAACCTTACAAAATGACCTCTTTGGTTGTGATTTCTTACATTAAAAAATATAGCAAGCTTCAATAATGGAGGTTTAACCACAATTCGAAAACACACAGCATGTTTTCTCCTAAATACATATTCGTACCAATGACTAGTACAACTGATTCACAATTCTCGTAAAAGTTTTTGAAATCTATTTCAACAGGGAGTGCCCTCAAAGGAAGATATAAATTAAAAAAAAAAAATAAGGAAGATATAAATTAGTCTTCAAACTGGGATATGTATGCCCTAGGGATATATAACAACTTTCTAAGGGATAAGGAAGCTTGGATAGTTTTAAAGGAAATCGATTTTCAGGGGCGCTTGGGAGGCTCGGTCTGTTAAGCAGTTAAGCGTCTGACTCTAGATTTCAGCTCAGGTCATGATCTCACAATTGTGAGGTTGAACCCTGCCTCAGGCTCTGTGCTGACAGTGTGTGGAGCCCGCTTAGCATTCTCTCTCCCTTTCTCTGCCCACCCATCCCCCTAACTAGTGCACTCACTCTCTCTCTCAAAAAAAAAAAATAAACATAGAAGAAGAAGAAGAAGGAGGAGGAGGAGGAGGAGGAGGAGGAGGAGGAGGAGGAGAACAGGGAAGAGGGAAGAAGGAAAAAGGAAGAAGGAAGAAGAAGAAGAATCAATTTCAGATCATCAACTTCCTAAAGCAGAACACCAGGGCATCTCTTTTCACAACGACCCTTCACCAACCTCATAACTGAGAAGCATGCTTCCCACCCATCCAGAATCTTATTACTGCAAATTGTGCCAGGGTGTAAAAACTTCCAAAGCACCAAAGGCAGTTAAACACATGGGTACCCTGGCTGAGAAAGTTAATGAGTTAAACAACTAGGCGATGTAGCCTTTTGTAATTGAGATGGTTTGTAATCCTTTGCCTTCAACAATATCAAAAGCAGACCAAAGAGTGCTCGCCTAACAGATCATTAAAATAATGCTTGATTAAAAATATCTGTGTGATCTGGGGTCATAACTCTAGAGTTTAAAGAGCTTAGTGAAATTACTGTAACACAATTTCCACCATTTCCATCATCTTATCTCTATGAACAAAGGCATTTACATTTATAAAAATAAAAACATCAAACAAAAACCAGACGTAACTGTTGCTAAACCCTGTCTTCTCAAGCTGTAAGTAATATGTATCCAGGGAAATCTGAAATAATTTTTTGAAACAGTCTCATCATCTAATTAAGAAAAGAATTTTTGATGAATGTTGACTCATTACTTTTAATATTTATAAAAATGTACATTTAAATACATTTCATCATTTTTGTACTCATAATAGTAACAAGTTACTTCCAAAGAACTTTTCAAAATCTTTTAGAACTGCATTGTCTAACACCATCCCCATTTGCCACATGTGACTATAAGCCCTTAGAAGGTGGCAGCTAGTCCAAACTGAAATGTGCTTTAAAATATCCACTTTAAAGACATTCTAAGAAAATTAGAATGCAAAATACTTCATTAATAACTTTTATTTTGATTACATGCTGAAATAATATTTTGGATGTACTGGGCTACAACGTACTACTAAAAGTAATCTCAACTGTGTTTTTCTACCTTTTTTAAATGAGTACCTAAAAATATAAAATTTTATGTACACTTCATATTATATTTCTACTGGACAGAACTTATAACCAATGATACAAAAAAATGGTTTTAAATGTGTATATTTTTGTTGCTTAAAAGTATGACAAGGTATCAATACAAGATTCTTAAGTATGAAAGTAATAATAAAAAATGTTTGTTATTGGCTTATCAGGATTCATGTTATCTGACAGATTTGTATTTATAAAATGCGGCAGCTGTGTTCAAAATTATCTGCTAGTATTTAGCTAGACAAAAAAAAAATGCTATTACATTGATTTCCTCAGCTAAAACTTCCATTATTCTACATACTGTCCTGATTTTCAGGCTTCCAAAGTCTGCAAACTCAATCTTACATTTCTCCTCATGTACTTTAAGTATTTTGTAATACATGGCTATTTCAGAGTTGTCAATTACTGAAAGAAAAGCACACTACCTGGATAAGCGCACTGCAGCAGAGCTATTGATTTGCCTCCAGGAGCTGCACACAGATCCAGAACCTTCTCCCCATCTCTTAACTCCAGAGCCAATACTGGGAGAAGAGAGGCGGCATTCAGGAGATAGTATTTTTTTAGATTTCCAATTTGGTGTCTTTCTGAAGGCATTCTGTCTGGAGTTTTACTAAGGTAACACTTCATTGATTTGGGATAGTAGGGTAAAGATCCTTGAAAAAGTGTGTGATAGCCCTTTAAACGTAAATCTCTTTCCAGTTCAAAAGAATAATTGAATCGGTTAAGAAGGACAGCATATTGCCACCATGATGGTGTTATTAGTATATCCCTAGAAATAGAAAAAGAAAAACAAATAAACATTAGTATTACACACACCAATATAATTTTGTAAGTAATTGAGTGAATGGGGTCTTAGTCTACACTTACCTGTGTTTTTTTTCAGAGTCAGGGTTATTACCATTGACTTTGCCCTTTTGCCTCAGACCATGATATGGCTCAGTCTACTGGTGTTAGGACATCCTGCCTTTATTTAAAACTTTGGCATTTTATTCATCATAGGTTTTCTTTCTTTTGCATCAATTGTGCCCATTAAGGAATCATTTATTTTGATTATTGGGTTTTAGGGGCCCCTTAATATCTGCATCAGAAAGGAATGCCTCCTATGCCTCAGCCTAGTCCCTTCCTGCAGAACATCTTGCCAAAAACATGTGTTTTTACATACCTCTGAACACATCAAAATAGATGTCAGTCTATCACTCTGCACAAGGAAGGGTTTTTCATAAAGACAAAATTTAAAACCTGAGACTGCTAATATTGGAAGGAAAAATACTATCATTAAAGAGTGTTTAAAGGAGTGAGTGTTAAAGTCTTCCTCTCATGAAATCAAAGTATGGAAAACTAACTATAGTCAACTCTATCGTAACAGAGTTAATGAGGCGCTCAATGGCTCAGATGATACAAAACCAAGGATGATTTAAAAATCACTTACGGCTTGATAGTGCCACCCACCCCCCCCCCCCCCCACACACACACACACCTCCACCAGCAGATTTTACCTTCCTAATTTCTTATTCAGTCCAACATCTAGATCTCTTAACAGTCACAAGCTCACATCAACTGACAGATGATACAGCAGGAAATATTTAATTTATTTACAAGCTGACCTTTCTAGCTGAGTTATTTGGGAGCCTCATTAACCATGGTCAATTAAATAAATTCCAGCTGCTACTCACCCTGGAGTTGCCTATGTGAGAAATGGCTGGATTGAAATGTAACACCTGCGACTGGAATTGTGCCATGTGAATTTCAACTGGGGACTAATATGTGAAACTGCTTTCTCCTTCACTGCCTCTTACTATGATGGTGCATCATCATAGGACCCAGTACCTGTTTTAGGAATTCTGGAGGATGACAGCCTCTTTTTTTCTTTTTTTTTAAACATTTTATTTTTTGAGAGAGAGAGAGAGAGGGTGTGTGTGAGTGGGGAGGTGCAGAGAGAGGGAGACACAGAATCTGAAGCAGGCACCAGGCTCTGAGCTGTCAGCAGAGCCTGACGCGGGGCTCGAACCCACGAACCGCGAGATCATGACCTGAGCTGAAGTCGGACACTTAACCGACTGAGCCACCCAGGCGCCCAGCCTCTTTTTTTAAGAACATGCTTTGCAAACTTTAGCATGCATCCAGTGTCTATAAAAGACTGCTGAGCCCTACCCAAGGACTTTCTGATTCAGTGGGTAAGAGATGCGACCTGAGAATTTGCATTTCTAGCAAGCTCTCAAGTGAGAATGATGTTGCCAGTGTGAACGTCACTGCTGTAACTCTTACTTCAATACATCCTAATCTTACCCTCCAAACTGGATGAAAATCTACTCACAATTTTGAATCACACAGTAACAGAGAAATAATGGTCAGAAACATAATTCATACAGATTGGAGTGGCTTGGCTGACATGTGTCCATCCCTTTAGCTAACAAAGGTAGGTCACTTTCAATTGGTTAATATCTGACAGAGCAAATCTCTATTCTCTTTTTTTTCTTAAGAATTTCCAAAGTGATTTTAGAATGTTTATTCTTTCAGATGAACTTCAGAAATCAGTGTGTCAGTTAATAATTTATAAAATATCTGTGAACATAGATAGAAACTTTGACTGGGATCATATTAAATGTACTAAATTTGGGAAGAATTAACACCCTTATTGCAGTTAGTCTCCACACTGAACTATATGTTTATGCATTTATTCACATTTTCTTTTAGGTTATTAATCTTGCATATTTCTTTTCAACCTTATTGTACATAAAAGGACAGTTAGTTTAGGAATGCTAGTTATTTTCATATATCATACGATATGTTAAATCTTGAAGGATAAGGAGGAATTAGTTACAGGACAAAATGAGAAAGAAGTTCAAGGGCAAAGGCTATAGCACATGCACAAGCACATTCCCATTTGGGGAATTAAAAGTAGTCTAGGGGCGCCTGGGTGTATCAGCTGGTTGAGTGTCCAACTTCAGCTCAGGTGGAGATCTCACAGCGTGTAAGTTCAAGGCCCACATCAGGCTCACTGTTGTCAGCGCAGAATCCACTTCGGATCCTCTGTCCCTCTCTTTCTGTGCTCCTTCCCCACTCCCACTCTCTCAAAGATGAATAAACATTAAAAAAAAAAAAACAGTCTAGTGTGGTTTATGGAAGATTATATGGGTCAAGTATAAGATGATAAAGTTTTAAAATTTTATCCTGTATGTGATGGGAAGTTATGGAAGGACTTTGGGAAGACAGCCTCACTGGATTTAAAAACACACACTTACGGCAGGATGAGGCAGGAAATCTTCAGAAATTGTCCTCATTCTTTAACTAGATAAAACAAGAACTTGCTTAAACAAATTTTCTTGGGAATGCAAGCTGGTCAGCCACTCTGGAACAGTATGGAGGTTCCTTCTAAAAATAGAACTACCCTACGACCCAGCAATTGCACTACTAGGCATTTATCCAAGGGATACAGGTGTGCTGTTTCAAAGGGTCACATGTACCCCAATGTTTATAGCATCACTATCAACAATAGCCAAATTATGGAAAGAGCCCAAACGTCCATCGATGGATGAATGGATAAAGACATGGTATATATATGTATATGTGTGTGTGTGTGCGTGTGTGTGTGTGTGTGTCTATACACACACACACATAGATACATACATACATACACATATACATGTGTATATGTATATATACACATATATACATACATACATACATACATACATACATACATAGTGGAGTATTATTCAGCAGTCAAAAAGAATGAAATCTTACCATTTGCAACTACATGGATGGAACTGGAGGATATTATGCTAAGTGAAATTAGAGCAAGACAAAAATCATATGACTTTACTCATATGAGGACTTTAAGAGACAAAACAGATGAACATAATGGAAGGGAAACAAAAATAACATAAAAGCAGGGAGGGGGACAAAACAGAAGAGACTCATAAATATGGAGGACAAACTGAGGGTTACTGGAGGGGTTGTGGGAAGGGGGATGGGCTAAATGGGTAAGGGGCACTAAGGAATCTACTCCTGAAATCATGTATGCTAACTGATTTGGATGCAAATTTTAAAAAAATAAAAAATAAAACAAGTTTAAAAGTAAATAAATATTCTGATTTCTCCTAACATATACCCTGCCCTACTGAACTACTTGAAGTTCCTGGAACATGTAGTCTTTAGCCTTTACTGGTCTCAGTATAAACTGCTCCTTCTGCCTAGAATGACCCTTCCTCTGACCTACAATGACCCACCTGTAGCCTGGTTGACTCCCCTACTCTCTACTGAGGGGGGTGGTTTAGGATTTCTCTCCCCAGGGAAGCCTTTCTACCCACAACCCAACTAACCTGCTCCACCTCACCCTGATACTAATAATAAAAATACTGATTATATACTTACAATATGCATTTTGCATGCTTACCCCATGTAACTATCACTACCGTGAAGAGGAGCTATGATACCCATTTTAGAACTTATGTAACTAAAACTTTCAGAAATTCGGCAACTTATCCAAAGCTACATCACTACTAACCAGAAGTACCTGGTTCAAAAATCTGGCTGACATAGTGTGAGATCTGGTACTGTAGCATTAGTGGCATACCACAGGGAGAGACAGAGAATTTGCACCTAACCCTCACTTAGTGTCAGCGCCCTGGCCTGCCATCACTTCTAACACTGGGGAATAGCCTGACGCACACTGCCCTGAGGACCCGACATGTGACCACTCGATGAACGGGCTACTCAGGCTGGTGCTTCCTAGCCCTGAGAAAACAAAACTGCCTATTAATGTAGATCTCAGCTCCCCCTGCACCCAGCTACCAGTGGCGTTCCTCCCTCCAGCATGGGCATGTGCGTGCGCACACATACACACACACACAAACAATTCTCCAGTGCTTGTGATGGCAGGATGATGCCCCTGAGGCTGGCATGCCAATGGTTACTCAAGTCCAAAGCTCTGACTGGATGGGCAAGTAACCTGTCAGACAGTGGAGGGGGTGTACATTAGAGGACTCAAGAAGACATTCTCCACTCTCAAGATTCATGAGGAGTCTGAAGCTGTTCCACTTACTGGTCTTCAATGACAGAAATTCAAGTACATCAGCAGCCAGATGAACTGGGACCCACAAGATGAGTGACCTGCAAATGTTTTGCTAGTACCTCCAACTGACACCATTTTGAAAAAAACTATGTACCCTCTGGCACATTTTGACATCAAAATCTTCACCATATGTTTAAGAATGTAATTTCCAGCATACTATAAAAATTGACATTTTAAAATATAAATTATACCACTTTTTAAAATGTATCCAATGGAACCTAAATACCAGAGTGATTTTGAAACCCATCATTGTCCATTTAAAAATTCATGGACTGACTCTTCTTAAACAGGTGAAAATTTTACAGCTCCTTTTTCTATTTACATTCTATTTCCCCATATCAATTTATCCTAATACATTTTCGTGCTTGAAATCTTTTATTACCTTATTGTACTTCTCTGCTACACACAAGCACACACAAAGTGTATATATACTAAATTTGTTTTCCTTGTGGCCTAAATCTCTGTTAAAATGCAAACTTGTTAGAGCTGTCATTACAAAATTGATGAAAATAACCTATTACTGATTTGATAATAATTAAACATAAAAAGAAAAGGTGAGGGGTGCCTGGGAGGCTCAGTTGGTTAAGCATCCGACTCTGGATCTCAATTCAGATCATAGTCTCACGGTTTATGAGCCCTGCATAGGGCTCTGGCACTGACAGCATGGGGCCTGCTTGGAATTCTCTCTTCCTCTTTCTCTGATGCTACCCCACTCATGCTCTCTCTAAATAAATAAACTTAAAAAAAAAAAACTTAAAGAAAGGAAAAGTGATAGGAAATGGATCTCAATGAAATGAGTTTCACCTGCCCCCATACATCCACAGATGAATATTACCTAGTGCTATACTGAGTCAGGGTTCAAATCAATTTTATTCCTATTTTGTTTTCACAAAGGTTGATAAAAAAACTTCACTTACATAAATGGGTGGGAATTTAATGTTTTCCTATAGCAGTATCTCCCCTTTTGACTTGTATTTCTTCCTGAGTAATTTTCCCAAATTATTTAATGACCTATCTTCAAAAATACTTTAAATGATCTGTTAATTGACAACTCAATTGGAGCTCCTTACTTTTGTTAAAAGCCAACCTTGGAAACCACATGACCTGTCAAAGATTTGTTAGTCATTAGTCATTTACTTTCTAAACCCTTACAATGACATTCCAACAGCCTCTGGCATGTGGAGGTGTTGACACCCTGGAAAAATGCAATGTGCAAGAGTCAGGATGGTTAAAGTGTGTCTTTTTTTTGTAAAGTGGGAGAAAGACAGTAACAGAAAGGCAGGTTTTGAAAAGAGAGTAAATACTCTCTTAGGCACATAAGGAAACTGGTTTTCTGAAAGAGCATACATGAAAACTGAGAATCTAGAAGTTGATTGCTGTAACTTGCCTGTGCCCAAATATCCCTTGAAAAATTATATAATGTATTATTTTATAATTATTTGATTTACACATTATTTGATATTATTTTCATTCAATTTTTTTTGTGAGTTCTTCTTACTGTTCTATTCTCCACTCTACCTTCCTACCTAATGATGAGGATGAAAATCATTTTATCTAGGTATTGCTAAGCAAAATTAGTATAACCCTGCCAATTACAAAATCAATTAAATTTTTATGGTTAAAAAAATTAAAATCCCTTTTATGGGGAGGCTGGGTGGCTCAGTCAGTTAAGCACCAGATTCTTGATTTCAGCTCAGGCCATGATCTCACGGTTGCTAAGATGAGCCCCATTCAGGCTCTGACAGTGCAGAGCCTGCTTGGGATTCTCTCCCCTACTCTCTGCCCCCCCCCCCACCCCACATGCACGTATGCTCTCTCTCAAAATAAAGAAATATTTTTAAACATAAAAAAAAAAACACCTTTTGTTTTATTACTATTGGTATCCACTAGAAGGTGGTCATTCAATCATTTTAAAAGTCTGGTTTAGAAATGAATGAATTCATGGATTCATTTAAGAGCACCTAAGTATGCTTGAGACTTTTATTTTTATTCTTCAGAGATTCTAATGATGAACTGACCACCTACTGTTTCTTGCCATTGTTTCCTTAGTATCTGTCATAGAAGGGTAATCTATGTCCATATTTGTTATCTACAGTACCTCAGATAGGAAGTCCTGAGTGAAGGTTTGTGTTTCTGGTAAAGACCAGCAAAAGGACGAAAATGCTGCATATCTACTCCCTTGTATCAGGAGACGTGTGCACATACTCCCAGGGCTGGGACTCCAGACACTTCACAGCAGCACATGCGGTAGAGGAAAAGGCATGGATTTTAAAATCACAGGCCTGAATTGGCCATTAAAATTGGTACTTTCTAACTTCCGAATTTTAAAGGGGCTAAAAGTTATTACTTCACAGGAATTTGCACAAATTAAAGTTGAATATTTGTGTAAAGCCATAATAAGGAACAAAATAAGAAATACAGACACACTGGGGCGCCTGGGTGGCGCAGTCGGTTAAGCGTCCGACTTCAGCCAGGTCACGATCTCGCGGTCCGGGAGTTCGAGCCCCACGTCAGGCTCTGGGCTGATGGCTCGGAGCCTGGAGCCTGTTTCCGATTCTGTGTCTCCCTCTCTCTCTGCCCCTCCCCCGTTCATGCTCTGTCTCTCTCTGTCCCCAAAATAAATAAACGTTGAAAAAAAAAAATGTTTATAAGAAATACAGACACTAGTTCATTTGTTTTCCCCAACCATCCCACTCTATTCCCTTCACAGATTCTAGTAATGGAATCTGGTTATATAATATCTTTTCCCCCATATGTGAATTATGTGAACTCTGGATTAATGAGAAGAGTGTCTAAATAAAAAAACATATATATTTTACAGACATGCCACTTAACTGAGGCTCTTTTGCTTTGCTTTCTACAAAGCACACACAAAATTTCCAAAGTTCATGTAAAGATTTCCAAGTAATCCTCTCCTCATATATATTTGAAGGCAGAATGAAAATATACATATATATTTCATTCATTCATCCATATTATATATATATGTATATATATATATATATATATATATACATATATATATATATAAAATCCATCTTTGCATCCCAATACTTAGCACAATGCCTGGTTTATTAAACACTAAATTGTGAGTAAGTAGATGAATTGCTCAAGTCTCAAGGTATTGGTTCTTCAAGACCCTCCCTTGTTGGGAGACAACTTAATAAATTATGACAATACAATCTTGAAAGAATTATAATAGCTCCATCAACAAAATGCAATGGAAACACAAAGGCAGAACTAATTTTGTCAACGGTATATGAGACAGCCTGATGGAGGACTGGGTAATAACAGTAATAGTAATAAAAATAATGCTATCACGTATTGAGGGTTTACAGTTTGTCAAACAATATTCTAAGCACTGTGTATGTATATGAAATCATTTTATCTTCCCAAATAATTATTCGAGATAGATCCTATTTTACACATTAGGATAGTGAGGCAGGGATGTTAAGTAACTTACCTAGGTCATATGCTACAAGATGCAGAGGTAGGATTGAAACCCATACTTTAACCACTGTACAGAGGGAAAAAGGAGAGTGTCATTCCTTGCAGAGGGAATAGCATATCCGATCCCAAAGGGATGAAGGAGCCTGTCTACCAGGAGAATGTATTTAGTACAAACAGAATGCTGCAGACAGCAGGGGAGCAGAGGAGGCGTGTACTCCAGGGGTGGCCCAATGGCACACGATGGCAATGAGAAGCAGCACCACACAGAGGGTAAAACTAACTCCCAAGGTTCTTTCAAACGTGAGCTGTGTAGTACTGGGCAAGTTAAGTAACCTCTATCTGTCTCGGCTTTCCTATCTGTAAAATGTCAATAGTAATAACTACCTCAGAAGGCTGTACAGAGGATTATGTTAGTATTTGAAAAGTGATTAGAATATTGCCTGGAGTATCATGCCATAAAGCAGCTGCTACAACAAGCCAACAGATAAATACTAAAGGTAGGAGACTATGGAAAGAAGCTAATGTAATATGCCAAGTAAGAAACGATGAAGGCCTAACTCAACAGTAATAGAGGGGATAAAAATGAAATCCAAATTAAGAAATTTCTCAGGAAGAAGCAAAAGCTGGGCATTTAAATTTTGATGGAGGCAGGGTAGTGGTGTATGGGAGTACATAGTTTGGGAGCCCCCAAGACCGATTAAAGTCAGTCCAGGTAAGAGACACGTGGTGTAGAGTGCAGGAAAGATCAAAGCGTGAAGGTTTCGGTTGTCCTTTCCAGGGGAATCACGGACGAGGACAACTTTTCCCTGCAACAACATGTGTCAATATGTTGTACTGCCAAGTAGGAAGGCTCACCCGAGCCTTGAAGTCTAGATTTTACTGGGGTTCAGTCACACAAACATCATCAATTGGCTAATCGTTTGTCTCCAGCTCCTCTGGAGGTCGCAGGTCAGAGGGCGAGCTGATACCATGGCCCACAGCCGCCACCATAAATCACAGTTAGACTTTCCAGTGTGGCCTAGTCCCCTGGGTATACAAAGACACTCTCAGGCGGGACATTCCATGGGCTTACAGATAACCTCCAAGGAGCTGAGGGCAAATGCCAAACTTATTTTTGATTCAGGTTCATTCTTTACCTTGAAGGTGTGGAGGAGGAGAAGAAACATATTAATGGTGACACCTTCAGTTGAGATAAGATATGCAAGTAGCAAATGACAACACAGATTTGGAAGGGAAAAATAACACGCTTTTGAGATTGCCTAGTATGAAACTAAGTGAAGTCGCCAGAATATACTGAGGACTACGGAACAAAGTTTGTGGAGGACCGCAAAGCTTGAGATGGCAGCATACTGAGGGAAGTTTAAAGTCCTACCATGAATGGGCTTACCTGAAGGGTAACATGTAGGCAACAAACAGAGCAAAACTTGAACACACTGTAAACAACTTTAAAGGATTCTCAAAGGGTGACTTGTTTAAAAAAAAAAAAAAGCTATTACAAAACAATGAAATTTAAATAAATATTAAATCTTCCCCACTATCTAAATCTGTTAGATAAGAAAGGAAACAAAAAATGTTGAGTAAATTTCTAGGCAGAGGACAAAAATGCACTCACCTTTCCCTGGAAGTAAATAGACTCTGCAAGCATGATACCATGTCTTCCGAATAAAAGTTAAAGAAACCAAAAATATTTGTTTTTATTTCCCCATGCCATCTTCCATGCTCAGACCATTTTCTAAACTCAGCCTTTATTTTGCCCATGGCAAATTTAGCACATTTATGCAAAACTTAAATTACCATGAAAACCCAATAAAAAGACAGATGAAGCAGAAGGCACAGCTAATTAGATGGATTTGAGGTTCATTGCTCATTTTGTTTAGGGTCAAACAATAATTTATAAATCTGTCTGAGCACATTAAATAGAAAAATAACTCATTACAGGGTAGGAGTAGCCAGACTACTACAGTCTGAAAACAATATACCTTTCAAAATCTTGATTTTTTTTTTTTAAATCACCCATATATGCTTAATTACACCCCAGGTGTGCAAATAGGGATTAGCAGTGGGAGTTCTTGAACCAGAAAGACTGGACACAAATCCCTGCTCTGGTTTTATCAGGTGGGAAACGGGAAACCTCAGAGCTTTGTTCTAAGGATCACACAGAGTCAATATCATCTGGTACATAATAAATATACAGTAGGTGTGTGGTTATTTGGATATAGTACGTTAAGTAACTTTGCACACCAAAAACATAATGAATTTATTGCACTTCACTCTCGTTCTTTCCTCTTTCTGCTCTGTGCCAGAGGACACCCATTTAAAATCTACTTTTGAAATAAAAACCACAATTATAAACGATTTTTTCATATTCTAGCATTTGCAAGTTTCTAAAACAGCGTAATTTGTCCTAAAACGGTCTCAGAACAGCCTCAGACTTTACCATCAGTCACTGTGTAATCTGTTTTAAAAAACGCTTAAAGCTATCGTTTGTAAATGAGAAATTGTTATTGAGTTGATCCAACAAGAGATTAAGACAACAATGCAACCAAATTCCATTTGTTTACAGCCACAGAACTTTTTCTTTTCCCTGAGCAAAACGTATTGGGCTTTTGCCCCTGGCTTCAGAACTAGCGGATCTTCTTTCAGGCTAAACTGCCTGGTTCTTTTTGGTGAGGTAACTCCTGTGAAGTCCCAAGGCCTGGCTTGTCCTCAGGCCTTTGCTGGCACCCTCAGGCTCTGTTAAATAAGACAAGGTACTCCTGCCTATTTCTATCAGGAATTTACGGAATTAGTAACTTATAAACTATGAACACCAGACTGCAAGCAGATTAGACACGGGGACTGTCTTGCGCTTTGTACACCACAGAGCACAGGATATACTATATAAGAACTCAATGTAAAGAAGCCATGGAGTAACACTCTGACCAAAGGTAAAACTCACTAAACACACAAATCAAACTTCTATCCATGAAATGTTTGTTTTCCGTAATACATTTAAAGAATCTGTGTGTGTATGTGTGTGCACGTGTGTTCAAAACACAGCCAGACATGGACACAGGGAAGACATAGGATTATCAAATAAAGTCACTCTAGCTAAGACAGAGCAGTGCTAGCTGTAAATAGGGTTTTTCTTCTGAATTCAGAAACCAGACAAAAGTTTTCAGATTTTTCTGCTACAGTAGAATTAATTTTGTCAAACTGGTGGGCATTCCTGTTTCAAAGATCAAAACAGTTGCTCAAGCAAGGGCATAACAATTTTTTTCTTACTATCACTACAAAGTTTTCTTTCTCCCCTTTCCATTTTCCTATGATTCCATCTATCTCTTCCTAGTTCTTTCCTTCTCTAGCCCCTGTAGGAAAAGGGAAGCCAGGTTTAGATTCTTTCACCCCTTCTCCTCACAGCACCCCCCCCCCACAAAAGGGGTTATTTGGGTTCTATCTATAGGCATCAAGAGATATATTACACTAACCTTATTGTATTCCAGGCATCTCCAAGTTCTTTGGCATACTGTTTTTCAAAATGATCCAATACAACTTTGCACATTTGTTTTGCAAGCTTCCTCTCTGATTTTGTGTTCAGCTATAACAAGAAAACGTTGCTGACACAATCTAATATTACAAATTTATTCAACTTCAAATTAACACAGTTATTTTCTTAAGAACATGTTTTAAAATCATTACTAGTTCTTGCAAGGGAGCAGTACCTCAAATGCAACAAAACTGTATTATGACATTCTATTTATGAAAAAAGAGGGTGTCTTCAAATAATTATTGGTCAAATGGAAAACAAAGGTTAAAGAATTAGTGGCATTAACAGAAGCTGTGTTAAAGGAACAAAATTAACTTAAATAAGCCAATCTAGGTGTTAACATTAGGGGAAATTGGGTGAAAAGCATATCGAAGTCTGTATTATCTTTGCAACTTTTGTAAAAGTGTTCTAAAATAAAAGAGCTTATTCCAGGGGGGAAAAATAGTCACTCGATTCCTGTGGAAACTTCCTTGCAATTGGATTTCACTTACTCATCCAAACTTAATCGAGGGCTTAATACGTAACATCGTTCTAAGCTCCCAGGACAGAACAGTGATAGTCTCAGTCCTTGAGGAGCTTGCATTGTGTTCAAAGCTGAGGGGTGTAGGTCATAAAGTTTGAAGACTGGATTGCAGACAAGTTACTTGGGGTGCAGGGGAGTCTTGGGAGAAAACGACTGAGAACGCTCACGAGAAGGCATCAGAGCATTCAGCATTATTCTAGGGCTTTGGACAGTGAAGCCAGAGAAACCAACAGCTCGCGAAGTTCCCCCATCCCGACCCCCACCCTCGCCGAGGCGCCCAGCTGGGTCCCAGCCCTCACCCGGGTCAACATTATCCCGCTGGGAGATGCCAAACAAGAGGTCTAACCATCCAGCATCCAAAACCTCCAGGAAACCAAAAAGCACAGCCTCACGCGCGAGCTTCAACTGCATTCGCCTCCAACCCTCACTTTTCCGGTTCAACTTCGCGCGAGATACTGCTTTGCCAGCGCTATAGAAATCTCGCCAAAAAGATCCCGCGAGAGGCACGCGTGACGTTCCTTCCTCGGGAGGCAGGTAGAGGCCTTACTTACTCCCAGGGGCGTGGCTAGATCCTGGGGCGGAGCCTTGAGAGGCCAGAGCTTCAAGTTGAACCTTTCACATGAAACGGATTGCTGTGTGCTTGCCGCTCAGTTAAAAAAAAAAAAAAAAAAAGACGAAAGAAAGAAAAGGAAAAGGTGTCTTTGTTACTGTTAGGATTTGTATAATGACCATTGTTGAAAAATGTTCTCAGGAGCTAAGCTAGTTACTGCATTAATCTACCAAGTTTGATGACCCTCTCACTTAGCTCAGATATTCAGAACTCAGGGTAAAAGGGATGGATATGATGAAGAAATTAAGGCACCTATTTCCTAGAGATGGTCAATTGGGATAATCTCTTTTGACAGGGAGGGTTAAATGATTAACTGAAATACAGTAAAGCATTTAGCACAAAGAGGAGGAAACAGTAAATGCCCAAATGTTAGCTGCTGCTATGTATTATCTTCACTCTCATGATCTTCGAGAGTATTATCATCACGTTCTGATACCAAAAGCCTCAAGACCAAGATGACCCTACACACTAGCCTCCCACCCACTTTTTACTAGGAGCAGTGTTACTGGTTCTGAGGAAGGTTTTACACCCAGTTTATTTGCTCTTTTAGTGTTACTATTCAGTTGCTCCCTTGTAACAGCAATCAACAATTCATCAGGAAATCAGGGCTTCATATGGTCCCTGGTATCTAATGAGCATCATCATTTTGAGACCTTTGATGCTCAAAATGTCAGTATAGGCATGTATCACAGGTATAAATCCTAGAACAGTGTAAAATGAAAATGTTCATCACCTCTAATGTGATTAGAAGCTTAATATATTTACTTATTTACACAAACCCCTTTTTTAAATCTAATAATGCATATGAATTCATATTCTAAAAATACATTTAGATTTGGTGCAAAAGAAAATTATAGTATTAAGGAGCCAAGTGATTAAATGCAGTTTGTTGTGTAGGGAAAAGTCATTAGTCTACCTTTCAGCCTCTATATTTGAGATTTTATATTTTTTCTGTGCTCATTACAGAATCCTGCATTTAATGAATTAATGTGGTAGTATATTTGCAAAATAGACATTGTCAAGACTTTTAAGGAGGTAGCAGAAATCATACTTTATTTCTATTAGGGAAAGGGGATGCGTAACTCATAGAAAGAGGTCATATTGGTTCTATTATATTGTTTTTTACTTTTTTAGCATGTTTCTATTTTCTGATATTAAGTAAGCTAATGATTACCGAAGAAAATGTAAAAACAAAAGCCTATGAGAATGAAAAATGGGCATGATGCCATTAGAGATCATCACTATTGTTATATTGGTGTATTCCTCTAATTTTATGCATTAAAAAAAATTTTTTTTAACTTTTTTTATTTTTGAGACAGAGAGAGACAAAGCATGAGCAGGGGAGGGGCAGAGAGAGAGGGAGACACAGAATCCAAAGCAGGCTCCAGGCTCTGAGCTGTCAGCAGAGCCCAACACGGGGCTGGAACTCACAAACCGCGAGATCATGACATGAGCCAAAGTCGGATGCTGAACCGACTGAGCCACCCAGGCGCCCCTGCATTTTCAAGGTTTATCAAACAATATGTATAATGTATCCTCTGTTCTTATAAGCATTTTCCTATATTAAAATTCTTCATACACATCATTTCTAAAAGTTGCACAGTATTCCAAGGTATGGAAGTTACTACACTAGCTACCCCCTTACTATGGATCAACAGTTTTGTTCATGTTTCTTTGCATGTCTGATAGCCTTATAAATTTTTTTATTATGTCCTTCATTTGAGGTTTTCAAATCTCATTAGTTATTATATTTCTTTTGTAAATATCACCTCATGTCCACTTACCTATAGATGCCTGAATGCTATTTTTATTTAGAGTGTTAACCATATCACATTTTCAAGTACTTTCCCATTTTTTCTTACAATCCTTTGACTTTAAATGTGAAAATACTTTAAAGTTTTATGTAATTGATTTTGTAATTGATTCCATTGCTTTTTGGCTTGGAAATTTCTTCTCACAGAGGCAAGCTATTATTTGTTTCTTCCTCTCTTTTTTTTTTCTTTACAGTTTGATATTTAATATTTAACCCATTACTCTATCTAGAATCAACATTAATGTATCATGAGAATGTTAGTGGACTTCCCCTATCTCACACCAAATAGCTACTGAAGAATAAACAAAGCTCCACACTGAATTTTAAAAATAGAAACTGTTAGCAGACTTGTTTTAAATCACTGCAGATATAACAAATTGAGCTGACACAAATACCAGCAATTATATATTTTATTATTATTACTAAAGAATAAAGCAACTTAATAAGGACCTACACTGGGCAGGAAAGGAATTTTTACATATCTAAGCAATTTTATCACAAAGCCATTTGATATAAGAAATGTTTCAGTGGGCATCTGGGTGGTCCAGTCGATTGAGTGGCTGATTTCGGCTCAGGTCATGATCTCACAGCTCCTGACTTCGAGCCCCACATCGAGCTCAGAGCCTGGAGCCTGCTTTGGATTCTGTGTCTCACTCTCTCTGCCCTCCCCGCTCAGGCTCTGTCTCTCTGTCTCTCTCTCAAAAACAAAGATTTTAAAAAAGTGTTTCAGAATAGGTATACTTTATAGGCTTCTGTATGTTTTACGAATTTTCATATTTACATAAAACATTTCTCAAAACCCTCATGTTTGTAGACGTTTGTGTGTCAAAAAGGTAAAGACAAGCTTTGCAGTAAAACAATCTAATACCAAAAGACCATTAGCTCCTTACAATGAATGGCAGAAAAACAAAACAGAGAAATTCACAATCAAAGCAAGAGAACAAAGCATAGTTAGAGGGAATCTTGAAATTTCACCTCAGGAGAGTAGCTAATTAGCAGAGACTCTCATTTTATTATTTTGGTCCCCAAAGTGGTATGTACAAACAATCCACTGGGACTGGGAAGTAAATATAACTTGTATTTTTATTTAACTTTATCAAAACTTAAACAAAAATTAGGGAGAGGTACATGTACAAAGTATAGCCGAACATGTATATAACTGTTAGGAGCTGAAACTTACCCCCTCAAAATTCATATGTTGAAGCCCTAAGCCCCAGTACCTCAGAATGTGACTAGAAATACTCTTTCCAGAGGTGAGTAAGTTAAAAGAGGCCTTTAGGGTGGGTCCTAATATAATCTGACTGGTATCTTTATAAAAAGAGGAAATTTAAACAGGCTGAGATGCTAAGAATAAACACACACAGTATAAAGACCATGTGAAGAAACAGGGAAAAGGAGGCCATCTAAGCCAAGGAGTTAAGTTTCAGAAGAAACCAATCCTGCCAACAAGGTTCCAGACTGATCTTGGACTTTCAGACTTCAGAACTGTGAGAAAATTAATTTCTGTTGTTTGATCCACCAAGCCTTCGATACATGTTATGGCAGATCTACCAAACAAATACAATAACTTAAATATTTATTGGAAAAGAGGTGTCATAAAAATATGGAGACCACTTACTCATTTACCTAGATCATAAATTCTGTTTCCTCATCAGCACACAGAAAGAATTTACAACTCAGGCTCTAAACAAGCAAATAATTATATTCCTATTTTTCCTTCAATTATAAACAGCTTTCCTTCATGAAAGGAAATTCATTTCTGGGCCACCTGGGTGGTTTACATGGTTGAGTGACCAACTCTTGATTTTGGATCAGGTCCTGATCTCACGGTGGTTCTGAGATCAAGTCTCTCGTCCTCTAGCTCTGAGCTGACAGCAAGGAGCCTGCTTGGGATTCTCTCTCCCTCTCTGCCTCTCCCTCGTGTGCACATGCACTCTCTCTCTCTCTCAAAAATAAACATTTAAAAAATTAAGTAAAAATAAAGGCAATTCATTTCTGATTTCCCATCTCCCCTCTACCCCTGCAAAAGGCTTCCATTAGTGTGTCCACAAAGCCAATGCATTATTGTTATTTTGATAATTTATAATCATACTTTAAAGTAAGTCTTGAAATATCTGAATCTGTTTTTTGGATCAGATGGAATATTTTCTTGATAAATAGTATTAGCAGAATCTCACTTGCAAAGTCTACTCCACATAGAGAAAACTTAAGTATTTAAAGCCAAGGATAATAAAGTTTATAAGCGACAGCTTTATTTATATAAGCAGTTTCATTTTTGATAAGCTTTTGACACCTAGAAGTATTACATTAGTGCAGAACAGGAGAAATTGAATAATATGAAAGACATAGCACATAGAACTAAGTATCAAATAAAATAAAATATTGTCCTAGTAAAAGAATACTTAGTAAGAGATCAGCTGCAAATATAATGGCACATTCTATAATGTTTCTGGGCTATTCAAAATAAATTTTATATATTAAGTCTTTCATTTGACACTTAAAAGACCATTTAATTTTAAGCTTGCAGAAAACATGGCACTTAATTTTTACAAAATTGTAAGTTTGATTCTCCCATGATAAAAGTAAGCAAAATTTTAAAAATTAGTCTGAAAAATTGAGGAAAACACAACAACCAATAACTCTAAAAAAATTCATTATTAATGTTTTGGAACATTTTTTTCTAGTGCTGCTATCATAGTGTCATAGTTAGAATCACTTATGATATTGGATATATGTTATGTATGTCTTTTGCATAAAGAATTATGCAATAAGTAATTATTTTTGAAATAAGTAAAAATATTATCTTTGGATCAGTAGCAGCTTTAACAAAATACAGACATTGGATCATCTAGAATCATAAAGTGATATGATGTTATTTTTAACTGCCTTTAAAATGACAATATTCTTTTCTACAAACATAAAAACTTGTGTGCAGAAAAAAGGTTCCATATAAATATCATTAATCTATTGACTTAAAATTTCTTCCAAAAGTCATATTTGAAAAATCCTTTTCTATTTTATTACCAAAAAGAAATCATTTAAATTTATCAAATGAAAAGCAAAGCAGGATACTGATATAAATTATTTTTATTGTGTGAAAATGTCATAATTCATGATGATTATGAACAAAATTACAGCATATAACAAAATAGGCATTTACTTGTTAAAAGCAACCTGGATTTACAAAACTTCTTTTAAAATATTTTTAGAATGCTTTAAGAATACAAATTACTTTTTTGAGAGAGAGATATAAAACATTTATTTCACTTTATCATATATTTAATTTCAAAATCATTTTTATTCATTTCTAATAAATGAACTCAATAATTACTGTACACTACAGTAATCACTGGTAGGAAACAAAAAAATTTAACCTTTATTTATTCTCAAACTAGATGAAAATTTAAAAGATGGCAAAAGTAAAAGTTCAGTTTTTTAAAAAAAATGACTAAATGTAAATGTTACAAAAAGGAGCCAAAAAGATGTACAAACAAGTTTTTCTCTAAAATCCAATTCAAAATTTACATTCTGCCTTCTTGTGTTGCTTTTCCTTACATTTCAGCCATTTATCAAATTCAGGTTGTTATAAAATATGACTAAAATGTGATTCTCCAAAGTTAAATTTTTAAAGTAAATAACCATATTAAACTGCCTTAGACCTACTTAATCTTATTATTGTTAGATACTAGTATATGTCTGTTGTCAGTACCAGTTACCCAACTTACCAATTTTAACAAGGTGATAAGGATTCATATTGTATTTTCATATTGCATTTTCACCTTGATATAAACGTACACTTTCAATTAATGCAACATTATGAATCTATTACTCAAAGTATATTTCTAAAAGTTTGTCTAAATGCCAGACAAGTAGAGAATTCTACAGATGCCATTCTTTACTGCAAGAAAAGTGCTATTATTTTAAATTGGGAAATTATTTTGGAATTATTTCGTAATTAAGCCAATCTTTTTATTCCTATTGATTAGTTCCCAAGCATTTCCTGGTTATAAAACACAAGTCTCTGTACTTACAGTGGCTTTTTCAGGCTCTCTGCCTCTATTTCCAAGGCACAAAACAATTAGAATAACCTAAAAGAGTCATTGAAGCTTCTGATAGAATGAGGGGGTGACAAGGAGCATCCTGATCTGAAAGGTCTATCTTATAAAAGAGGTGTTCATTAGGAATTTTAATAATATCTCACATAACATTTTTATTCATTTAAAAAGCATATAGGTCAAAAAAGTATTTCAAGTCTCCTTGATTTATTGTGATCATCACAAAAAAAAAAAAAAAAAAGCAAATGACAAAAAAATTGAACTGTCCTTGGGTAGTGTTTTCAAATAATATAATTTGGTAGAGTAAAGATCTAAGAATCTATTTTTAAAAGGCATTACTTTAAAATTAGGTAAAATTAGGGGCGCCTGGGTGGCGCAGTCGGTTAGGCGTCCGACTTCAGCCAGGTCACGATCTCGCGGTCCGGGAGTTCGAGCCCCGCGTCGGGCTCTGGGCTGATGGCTCAGAGCCTGGAGCCTGTTTCCGATTCTGTGTCTCCCTCTCTCTCTGCCCCTCCCCCGTTCATGCTCTGTCTCTCTCTGTCCCAAAAATAAATAAACGTTGAAAAAAAAATTTAAAAAAAAAATAATAAAATTAGGTAAAATTAGAATGTACACTTCAAGAACAATACTATTATGAAATATACCTTAAATCATATAAATATGTCCTGTTTGTGTAGTTCATGTTTGTCAAGTAAATCAACTCCATTTCCAGACACAATTTAAACAAAGCATCTATAGAAAAGTGCACAGGCGATATCATAATAATTAAAATTCTTATAAGTTTTAGAAAAATATAAAAAGTTAAAAACTTAGGTTATAAATTCCCAAGAGTTCCCCTTCCATGCACATGTATCTTACAAAAAATGTTTAGGATACAATAATAAAGACTATTAAACATATAGTAAAGAAAGTGTGCAGGGGCGCCTGGGTGGCGCAGTCGGTTAAGCGTCCGACTTCAGCCAGGTCATGATCTCGCGGTCCGTGAGTTCGAGCCCCGCGTCAGGCTCTGGGCTGAAGGCTCGGAGCCTGGAGCCCGTTTCCGATTCTGTGTCTCCCTCTCTCTCTGCCCCTCCCCCGTTCATGCTCTGTCTCTCTCTGTCCCAAAAAAA
>NW_024412403.1:43079925-43217760 GCF_014898765.1 Herpailurus yagouaroundi | reverse complement strand
AAAAAAAAAAAAAAAAAAGTGTGCAGAGTCCATTGGCTCTTTTTCTGAAGAGGTTTTCCTTCAGGAATATGCCCATGAGCAGGACTGTAAAAACCAGAGTCAACAGTAACTCCTGCTAACTTGATTCAAATGCTCATCCCATCTATTGGTCATTTTCCTTCCTTTTTTTTAAACCACGAATAACATGGATAATTGTCATATCAGCCAGGTCTTTGGCTATTTATCTCACTGAAATCACTATGGTTATCTTGCCCCAGTCATCAATGCTTAGGGTTTTTCTTCTTTGAGAAGGAAGGTCTTCTAGTTGATCTTGCAGATCTTTAAAAAGCTCATCACATGACTCGGTTATGAAACCACATCATGAGCATCACTGTTAGGCCTCTGTCGCGCAGACAGGGGAGGCAGTGGCTTCCCATAGAAATCTAAGAAAAGAAGGGATACCAAAAATATAAAACAAATGTGGTAAATCAAAATTTTTGATACAATTCATTATTTACCAACCAACAATTTAAAAGAGTAAAGCACTCTGACTTGGCAGGAGAAACAACAGGTGAGGAGAATAGAAAAAAAAAAAAAGTCAAAATTCCAGAAAACTTGAATAGATTCAAAACACAACCAGTAGGATAAATTCCTAACTCTAGATCATAAATTAATCTCCACTTGATTTAATAAAAAGCTATATCTAATATATATATATGTATATATATATATAATTGTTATTTCCAATCATACATTCATTTGCATTAGAACAAACAAATAACAAATATTCAAAATCCATGGAAACTGTTGCCAAGGCCCTGGTAAGTCAGTATGTGTATAATCCATGTTCTCATCCAATGGCTATTACTTCTAGGTATTTTGGGAAAAGAGTTAATTATCTTAGTTTTCTGGTAAGCCGTAATCTTTTACAATGATGATTTACTATTAGTGATTTAAGACATATCTGATACAAAGAAAGTCTTATTTTATATTTCTTAACAAGTTCCTGTCCCTTAATTATTATAAACTGGCTTAAATTTAAGAGAATATGTAAACCTTCAGGAGCATCTGGGTGGCTCAGTTGGTTGAGCATCTGACTTCAGCTCAGGTCATGATCTCAGGGTTCATGAATTCAAGCCCTGAATCGGGCTCTGTGCTGACAGCTCAGAGCCTGGAGCCTGTTCTGGATTCTGTGTCTCCCTCTCTCTCTCTCTGCCCCTCCCCACTCACACTCTGTCTCTCTCTTTCCCTCTCTCTCAAAAATAAATAAAACATTTTTAAAAATTTAAGAATATGTAAACCTTCAGGAAGTAATTCTTTCCTAGCCTATTACCTTAAAATTATTCCAGAAGCAAAGATTTTTAGGATCACTTGAAATAAATATATTAAAAATGTATTACAGGTCTGTTTCCAGTTTCACATATGTGGAGAGTTTGGCTAACTAGCCCCTCATGCAAACAAGCACATGCCCTAGATAAGAGCCTGCAAGGTCACAAGTAAATATAAGTGCCTGATATGACTTCCCCAATGCCCTTTGTCACCAACAGTCTCCCTCACCTTCCAGGGCCTTCCGTGAGGTAAGACTATAGTGGAGCTTCTACACTCTTTTGTTTTGAATTCACGAAACTGGCCTTAGCATGTGCCCCAGTTCCTACAGGTCTCTCTGCTTGTACCCTGCCTTGATCTCCCCCTGTGGAACCCTCAAGGTATGCCATATACTTCCTCCAGAACCTGTGAATAATAAATTTCTCCCACTTTGATTTCTCTTGTGGTCTTTTTGAACCAAGGTTTACCATCTAGCACCCAGGGGCCCTACTTAACAAATGTCAATTTAACAAAGTCATAACAGCATTTAAGGAGATTGGAAGTCACCACTGCATGCTACAAGAAGTAAAAAAAGCTGAACAGACTAAAAAAAAAAAACACAACAACAATTTGTCTCAGATCCTTAAGGGGGGGTAAGTCATAAGACAAACCACTGCCCCAATACCAAAGACAAACTGGCAAATATAGGGAGTCTCAGTTTACCAGAGCAGACATTCATGAATAGAATCTGTGGAGGAAACCAGTGCCTGGTAAGAAAACCCGAACTGTATCAAAAATAAATAAATGTTAAAAAAAAAAAAAAAAATTAAAAAAAAAAAAAAAAAAAAAAGAAAACCCGAACTGTAGTGATGAATTGCTGGAGGCTTAGTACACAGAAGTCTGAGAATAAAAGACTCCAGGGGGACTAAGTCATAAGAGGATCCCCACAATACTGTGAGATTTATCTCTAGGAACTTGAACAAATTCCCACAATAAATACGGGAGAAAAGTCCCCTCCTGCTTCTGGCAAGAGAGGGGAAAAGAAACCATGTAGAAATACCCCATGGCACTCTGTTCTGGGGCACAAGACCTGCTGTCAGGAGAAACTAGTTAACCAGAACCTAACCTAGTGGGGTATTATCAAACCCTAACTGATCTCAGGAAGGAAATCACCAATTCCAGCTGGCTGTATCCATTCTGTGCATTCCTTTTCAGCAGAAAAAAAAAAAAAAAAAACTGAGAAACTTTTGTGAAGTTCATAGTCCAGAGGCACAGGCTCACTAAAAGACTAAGATCTAATCATAGACATATAGAACACTTCTCCTTCCACCACACATCACCACCATATTACTAAATGCCAATTTGTAACAGTTCTTTTCACCTGGGACATCATGTCAGGCTATCAAAATAATAATAATAATAATAATAATAATAATAATAATAAAATAATACGAGGCATTCAAAAAGGCAAAACAGCCAGAATTTGAAGAGCTAGATCAAACATCAGCAAAAGACATGGCAGAAATGTTGGAATTATCAGGCCAGGAATTTAAAACAACTATGATTAATAGACTAAGGGCTTTCATGGATAAGTAGCATGCGGGAACAGATGGCAATGTAAGCAGACAGATAGAAATCCTAAAAAAGAACCAAAAAAACCCCCCACTGTTACAGAAGTGAAGGATGTCTGTGATAGGCTTATCAGTAGACTGGATGCAACTGAGGCAAGAACCTCTGAGCTTGAGGATAAATCAATAAAATCCTCAAAAACTGAAAAGCAAAGAGAAAAAAGACTGGAAAAACAAAACAAAACAAGAGAACATCCAAGAACTGTGGGACAAGTACAAAAGGCATACCTTATTTATAATGGGAATATCAGAAGAAGAAAGAAAAAAGAACAGAAGCAATATTTGAAGCAACAATGACTAAGCCTTTTCCCAAATTAATGTCAGACATCAGAGCACAGATCCAGGAATCCAGAGAACACTGAGCAGGATATATGCCAAATGAACGACATATAAGCACATCATTTTCAAATTACAGAAAATAAAAGAAAATTAAAAATCCTGAAATAAGCCAGAAAAAAAAAAAAAAAACAAAAAAAAACACCTTTCCAACAAAGGATCCAAGATAAGAATTACATCCAACTTTTCCTAAAACACCGTGCAAGCAAGAAGAAAGTAAAGCGAAATATTTAAAATATTTAGAGGAGGGGCGCCTGGGTGGCGCAGTCGGTTAAGCGTCCGACTTCAGCCAGGTCACGATCTCGCGGTCCGGGAGTTCGAGCCCCGCGTCGGGCTCTGGGCTGATGGCTCGGAGCCTGGAGCCTGTTTCCGATTCTGTGTCTCCCTCTCTCTCTGCCCCTCCCCCGTTCATGCTCTGTCTCTCTCTGTCCCAAAAATAAATAAACGTTGAAAAAAAAAATTTTTTTAATATTTAGAGGAAAAAAACACACCCACCTAGAATACTGTACCCTGCAAAACTGCCCTTAAAAAGTAAAGGAAAAATAAAGACTTTCTCAAACAAAAATTGAGGGAATTTATTGCGAGTAGACTTGCCTTGCAAGAAATGCAAAAATTAGTTCCTTAGAAAGAAGGAAAATAACATAGGTCAGAAACTCAGATCTACATAAAGAAAAAGCATTGAAGAAATAAGTAAAAGTAAAATGAAAACACATTTCTCTTATTCTTAAATGATCCATAAAAGTTTGTTCAATGTATTTATGTATATAAACATATTTATCTTATGAATGTATGTATACATACATATATACACTTATGCATGCTTATATATATAAGTCAAATGAATGACATCAAGGCACAAAGAACAGGAGAAAGGAATTAAGATTATTTGATTACTGTAGGTACTTCAAGTACCCATTAAATCATATAGTATTCTTTGAAAGTGGACTTGGATTGGTTGTAAATGTAAATGCAAACTCTAGAGAAGCCAGTAAAAACGGTAAGAAAAAAAAAATTAGTATACCTGATGTGCTAAGAAAGGAGAGAAAATGGAATCATATAAAATGCTCAATTAAAACCAAAATATGCAGGGACGCCTGGGCAGCTCAGTCGGTTAAGCATCCTACTCTTGATTTTGGCTCAGATCATGATCTCATGGTTAATGAGACTGAGCCCTGTGTCAGAGCTATCAACGCAGCGCCTGCTTGGGATTCTCCCTTTCTCTCTGCCTGTCCCCACTTGTGCACATGGACTCTCTCTCTCAAAATAAATGAACATTTCAAATAACTAAATAAATGAATAAAATCACAAAAGGCTAAAAAAGAGTGAAAGACAAAAATAGGAACAAAGAATGAGGGCAACACATAGAAAACAGTAATGGATATGGTAGATATTAATCCAACTATACCAATAATCACTTTGAATGCTGGATGGTCCAAATTCAACAATTAAAAGGCAGAGAGTCAGAGAGGATCAAAAAGTACAATCCAACTATGGGCTATCTACAAGAAAACCATTTTAAATATAAAAATGTGTCAGCAGGAAATGGCTTTTCAAGCAACTACAAATTGAAAACAACTAGTAAGCTACAAGGATACCCTAATAAATCTTAATGTAATAGTATAACATAATGAATTAAGAAAGGTATGGATTTGAAAGCTGGACACACCTAAGTTCAAATCCTAATATTGTTACTTGGTAGCTATGTGACATTGGGGTATAGGTTCCCTGTGCAAAAAATGGGAATATCACTGCCCATCTTACAAGGCTTTTAGGAGAATGAAAATGAGACAATGGTACCTGAAGTGCTTAGCAACATGCCAGGAACACAGAGCATACCATTAATATTATTGCTATATCATTGTTATTATTTAAATTAAAACAATTATTTTTGATAAATTTCAAGTATGACTTTTCTTATTTCTTATTTTCAAAATTAATGAGAATTTTAATACGTTAACAGAACTCACAATTAAACCAGAGTGAATATAGTTTCTAATATGGTATATTTAAGTTTATTAAACAACCAAAACTCCAGGGGTTCCTGGGTGGCTCAGTCTGTTGAACATCCGACTTCGGCTCCGGTCATGATCTTACAATTCATGAATTCGAGCTCCATATTGGGCTGGCTGCTGTCAGCCTGTCAGTGCAGAGTTCACTTCAGCTCCTATGTCCCCCCTCTCTATCCCTCCCCCACTCATGCTCTCTCAAAAAATAAACATTAAAAAAAAAAGTACCCTCCTACAAAGAAAAATCACATACACATGGCAAGAAATATCTTTTTCCCTCCCAAGAAATTATTTTATTTTTACAATTTATTTTGTATTATTTCTTTGCCAGGAAATAAAATCATTCATACAAAGTAGGTTTCTTATTGCCTTAAATGTAGGGACTATATGTTGATGTTAGTGCTCAACTGATAGGACCAACTTAATTGCTAACACACATTTTTATAAAGAGCTTCAAACTTTTTAAACATGAAATTGAAGAGTAGTAAAACTACATACAAAATTTTATCTTCATTCACATTTTAAGATATGAAATATTCTTTAGTGCATTTGGTATTTTTATTTTTATTTATTTATTTATTTTTTTAACATTTATTTATTTTTGGGACAGAGAGAGACAGAGCATGAACGGGGGAGGGGCAGAGAGAGAGGGAGACACAGAACTGGAAACAGGCTCCAGGCTCTGAGCCATCAGCCCAGAGCCCGACGCGGGGCTCGAACTCACGGAGCGCGAGATCGTGACCTGGCTGAAGTCGGACGCTTAACCGACTGCGCCACCCAGGCGCCCCGCATTTGGTATTTTTAGCTAACAGAATCCTTGATATATTTCCCATAATGTATGATACATGTTAATGAAGTATGGATTGAGAGTGTTTACATAGTAAATACACATTCTCTAAGTTTCTTTTCTCAATGCATGTCTTAACTATTATGCTGAGCAAGCATTATAGACATTAGAAAAGTAAAATGAAATTGCTATCAAGGTAAATGTCTATTATCAAAGAACAAGTAAGAATTTGCCTTAAAAATTCCCAATATAACTATAAAAAATTGTTTTCCAACCGAGTAAGTTTTAAGTGCTAAGCCAATAGTAGTTACCTTTTAATTACTACTCTAGTTCATCATGTATCTGTTGTTTACTTGCCATTAACCAAGTGCAAAGAAATGTGTACCAAGCTAGAGAAGAGAATGCAATTTTAAAATTTGCAGCTATCAGCATCTCAGATGAAGATCTTATGATAAACCTTAAAAAATTATTTTTATTACAATTTTTAATTATACCTGTTTTCTTCCCTATGAATGAAAGCAGTTGATTGTACTTTTTTTTTTTTTTTAACCCAGGTTATGTATACTTAGATTTAAAATTTATGGGAAAGGGGCACCTGGGTGGCTCAGTTGGTTGAGTGTCTGACTTCAGCTCAGGTCATGATCTCACAGTTCATGGATTAGAGCCAAAGCCCTGTGTCGGGCTCTGTGCTGACAGCTCAGAGCCTGGAGCCTGCTTCAGATTCTGAGTCTCCCTTTCTCTCTCTCTCTGCCCCTCCCCCGCTTATGCATGTGCGCTCACTCGCTCTCTCTGTCAAAAATAAATAAAGATTAAAAAAAATGTCTAACTTATGGGAAAAAAACAATAAAAATATTTTAAAACTTGTGAAGTTACAGTGTTTTCTTCTCTGCTCTGGGAAGCTACATTTATTGATACATACTGAAAATTAACTAAACTATTGGAATATGGTGGTCTTAAACTTAGCTGATTTATTACAATTCTTTCCCATGAGTTCTAATTTTAAAACAAACACAGGAAAGTGAGGATGAACAAAACAAAATAACCTTCTCAACCCATTTTTGACCTTTTTCCACTTGCCCTTAACTAGGTTCCCCCTGCATGCTACCATTACTTCTTTTCTCCTCATTCTATAAAATTTCTCTCAGAAACAAGAAACTATCTATCATTGCTTCCCGCATTCATTCAGTAAATGATTACAAAGCATCAATTACAGGCAAGGATTTCATACTGTGCGATAACAACTGAAAAAAAAAAATCCATCTGCAAACCCTCCACCCACCAGGGTCCGTTCTTTTCTCCTGAGTTCTTGAATCATTCTGGTACTGATTGGCCAAAAGACATTTACAAATAAATAAGCCTACAGACACCTCCAAACCATATCTCCTTCCTCAGGTATTTTCAGTCTTAGAGACAGCACCAACCTTCCAGCCCCTTGAATAAATAATCCTCTATTCCTCTGTCCCTCGGCCCATACATCCACTCATGAAATATTAATTACTATAATTAAGATATTTCCAGGGTGCCTGGTTGCTCAGTCAGTCAGGCATCAGAATTCGGCTTAGGTCATGATCTCACTGCTTGTGGATTTGAGCCCCGTGTTGGGCTCTGTGCTGACAGCTCACAGCTTGGAGCTTGCTTCAGATTCTGTCTCTGTCTCTCTGTTTCTCTCTCTCAAATAAATAATCATTAAAAAAAAAAAAAAAAAAAGATTTTTTTCTGCGTACATTTTTTACTCTTCATTCCAATTTCTATACCTCACTTCTCACTGTAACTGTTACAACAGCCTCCTAGATGGGATCTTGACCTCAAGTGTGGCCACCATCAAGTCTGTACTTTCCATTGTGACAAAAAATTATTTTCCTAAACAATACACCTAGTAACACTACTTCCCTGTTCAAAAATGTATAGTGTCTCTTGGAAAATTATAGCAAGTCCAGACATCTTAACATACGTGTAAGGGACTTCACAATCTGACCCAAAGCCATAATTCCAGTTTCAAAACTCTTTGAATAAAAGTATTTTATGCAGTTTGATATAATTTCAAGTTACATGATAATGGTTTTCTAAACTTCTGATTTTTTTTTTCCGCTGGCAAATGGATCTCCATAGTAAACCAAGTTCTAGATTAGGTAAACAGAGTTATCAAAAAGGGAACTGGGTATTTTATTTATTTATTTATTTTTAATGTTTATTTTTGAGACAGAGAGAGACAGAGCATGAGTGGGAGAGGGGCAGAGAGAGAGGGAGACGCAGAATCCGAGGCAGGCTCCAGGCTCTGAGCCATCAGCACAGAGCCCGACGCGGGGCTCGAACTTGTCAACCTCGAGATCCTGACCTGAGCGGAAGTCGGATGCTCAACCGACTGAGCCACCCAGGTGCCCGGGAACTGGATATTCTTGATGGAGAACTTTAATGAGCTACGCTATATATAATTACACTTTCGCATTCTAGAAACATTTTATTGCAACAGCCTGACCTGATGGTCTGAAATCAGAACTTCTGCCTGTTGTACAAAGCAGTTCTCTATACCCAGCTTCCCTTTCTCTTTCCAAATGTGGATTTCTAATGCCATATATTGGCTGGACTACACCTTATGTTAATTTCATCCAAAGAAAACTGTTTTCTAGAGTCAATAAGTCTTTCGTAACTTTCTATTTAGCTGAACTTCATTTGGTTTACTGATTTAGTCTCTGATTTTACAAACTGTGTTGATTTTTACTTCATTCCGATATTCAGCAGCTGAGTCAACTTATTAGAAGCAGACAAAAAACAATTATGAAGCATTATCACTGAGTACACTGAGCATATACAGGACAATGCTGTTTTTAATACTAAGGATAATTGTAATTTCTCATATTTAACTTAAATTGCTTTAAAACTGTCCCCATTCCATAACAATTTACATAATTATGTAATGGATAAACATAAACTATGGTTATTTTTACCTCTGTATTCCAGAGTAAACAAATTATATAGAGCCAAAAGTCACTAAAGAATAAAAAAATTAAATAAAATAAAAAGAGTAAAGTATAATGAAAAAGGATGGTTGTGGATTTGAAAGGCTTCCAAAAATAAAAGTTTGTCAAGGTAAAGAAAAGTGGATTTAATATGTATATTTTAAAACTGATCCTTTTGCATTACCATTATGACGTGTTTCACCAAGAGGCTCAAGTTTTGGAAGTCTAGTGACTTTGGGGGTTCCCCAGCCAACTAAAGAAAAAGAAAAACATTTTAAAACACTGTTAAACAATGTCTCTTTAGGCCTGTTGAGAGGTTCCCTCCCTTGACAGGAATGTATATATTTGATGCCAGGTCATATATGTATGTTGAATGACACAGTACTGAATAACCGCAAAGGCATTTGAAATAGTCTTTATTGAAAAATGTAATTATAGGCTGGTAACATCTCTTTTAAGTTTTTACTTTAGTTAAAAATGTAAGCATCTTCACCACCATCAAAAATTACCTTAGGCTACTATTCTAGCTTCTAGCCAAGGCTAAAAGAAATTTTTTCTAATAAGTGAAATACTAGAAATGAGTCTTGAAATAATTCTCAAAGGAAAATATTACTACCTAAAGCCTCCTAACAGGGCTAAAAGGACACCACAAATATATACATTCAGATATTTATTGCGCACTTATAGTATGTGAGGTACTATGCCTAGTGCTGAAAAATTACAATTATTGTGCAGTTAGTATGTTTTAGTGTTTTACATGCAATATTCCTTTTAATTCTCATAACAACTTAGAAGGTCAGTATGTAAGTCGGAAATATATTGGAAAAATTCACACATCTTGGTTTTAAATGTTAACTTTCAGGATGAAAGATTCAACTATTTAAAAACTTACATTAGCCATCCATTCATTAAACTTAAATTCCTTTCAGAAATCTGGACAATGATACTTCAAATAGGACCTGAATTCATTCTAGAAAGTGCTGGTGTAAAGTGTCCTTATTAATTTTACTTTTTTTTTTTTTTTTTTTTTACTTTTAGGAAACATTTTTTTCTGATTAAAAAAGCAATGATACATTTTGAACAAAAGAGAGAAAAGAGTTTTCACACAAAAATAAATATACTGAATAAAACTACAAAATTTCTTTATTTTTCTTTACTGTTTAAAGCAGTAAATCTAAATTCAGTACCAATATCAATTTACTCACCAGGAGGAGGAGGCGGGGGTGGTGTTGGACTCTTAGGAGCAGAGTCATCTGTATTAACAGGTTCTACACGGTGACTCCTTTTTATTCTTAGTTTCTTAGTTTTCTTTTTGCTGTTATCTATAAGAATATAAACATTGAACTATATGCCTTTGAGAAAATGTAAACTTCTACAATAAAAAAGAATGGAACTAGACTACTGATATTATCATTACCATAAAAACAGATCTTCAAACTTTGGAAATTGTTACCAGTAATGAAATGTGAATCTGCTTTCACTAAGCATAAAATTTTAAATGATTCCTTATTGAATTAATACTTAATGAATATGACACAAATGGAAAAAAGCCTGTATTTTAAGTTTTATGAGAGATTATTCAGCATACAAAAAAAAGTTCACATTTCCAAAAGTAACTTGTATTTTTTCCAAATGTCATATCAAGTAAATATAATTGTCTAATTCCAGGCATTCTCATGAAACTCAGAATGGCCCAGGGAAAGGGGAGAGACGTTGATTTGTCTCAATAGAATATATAGAATGATTCTAGGTATAAATAATCCAAAATTAATCCTTTGAATGTGAAAAAAATACCCTAATCAAATTTAAACACGTTACCCATTAAAATAACCCCCAGACAAGGTATGCCCAATATAAATAAATATATGTAACCAAAATCACATTATTGGACATTGCAGAATCGGTGTTCTTTTTAAAAAATAACTATAGATTCTCACTTAAGCACATATAAACAATTTAAGGCCATCTATGCCATTAACATGTAAATTTTAACAGTGTAAACCATATGGCCATGTAGTTAAATAACCAAACATCAAAGTTACTAAAGTATTTTAAGTGACAATCTCAAACTGCTTAATTTATATATATGTAACACATTTTATAAAATGGGAATTATCTATTATGTGAGAAATAGCCAACATTATGAAATCTACAAGGCAATGAGAAATATAAACATTTTTAGAAACACATACTTTTTCTAAATAAAGTAGTGTCATTTGAGACATCTTACTCCACAGAGAAACAAAGACATCGTTTTACAGTTAAATCATAAGCTTTACAGATGAGAAAAAGGGAAGAGAAAGTCCAGAACCATATGGTATTTCAGGATGGGCAGTGACTCAGGGTCATGAAACAGCACAGGATAATGGGCAGATGATCTGTCCCAGCTACAGACAAGACATATGATCTTAACAAGCTCCTCAACCTCTCCAAGCCCCTGATTTCCTATTCAAAATAATGGGAATAATATACCCTAAAATTATTTACATTAAATAATATAATCCTGCATTAAATAATCTAAGGTATCTGAAGCCAGGTTCTAAAGCACAAAAATGTTACTTATTACTATTATAGTTATATGTTTGACTATCTTAGATCTTCTTCCTACACCGTACTTTCAAATAATCTGCCAAATATTTTTCTCTTTAACAATGTGTAACTGTTCAAAGTTCTCTCAACATATTGGGAGGCCACTTTAAATCTACTTTCTGTTTAACTCTGTTAACAGAGCTACAAGGGTATGAATATGGCTGCCCTAACTTCCCAACTTACAAAAGGTATAACTTTCAAGTCTAATTTTTTAAATCTGAACCTCAGGGATTGAGATCTTATTTTTATAATGTTTCTGATACCATACAAAAATTCTTTTTTAAGATTTATTTCCTTATTTATTTATTTAGAGGGAGGGAAGGAGAGGGAGAATCCCAAGCAGGCTCCATGCTGTTCGAACCATGAGATCATACCTGAGCTGAAATTACAGTCGGACACCTAACCCATTGAGCCACCGAGGCACCCCACGTATGTACAAAAATTCTTATATACAATGGAACCATACTGTTAGCCAGAAATTTCAAGGATGTATGATTATTGGTTCATATGTCAGGCCCTGTGCTAGAACTGTAGGGTTATTTTTGTTATAAGTACTAAAAGCCCTGTGGGAAAAATATGATGCTTATCCCCACCTTAGAGATGAGGAAACCAAGACTGAAGAACAATACACTGTAACACAACAAATATCTCGATTCTATCCCAAGATGTCTGATTCCAAACACAGGCTGTCTACGAAACCAAAGACATGAACTTCCCGTTAAATCACAAAACCACTTAGAGAAAACAAAGCAATTATGAACTGAAGATTTTGTATGATATTAAAATAATAGGAAAATGGCTACTGGCTTTAAATACGTTCATGGGGCATCTGGGTGGCTTAGTCAGTTAAATGTCCAATTCTTGATTTCGGCTCAGGTCATGGTCTCACGGTTTTGCCTTCTAGCCCTGCATCGGACTCTGCGCTGACCGCACAGAGCCTGTTTGGAATTCTCTCTCTCTTCCTCTCTCTCTATCCCTCCCCCCTTCACCCACTCATGCTTTCTCTCTATCAAAGTAAATAAAATAAAAACTTTGTTCAACTGAGTAGGTCTGCATTCTATGGAAAAAACAAGTCAATAAAAGAAGTGACACTGATTGCAGTATTATGAAGCTTAAAATAAAACCCAAATAAAACTCCCTAAAAGAGCCTTAAAGGTTAAATATATTTCAAGGATTCCTGGGACTATGTGCTATATTCCAAATTTATGAAACAAAATTGAAAACAGAATTTTCTGCTGAAATTCATTTCAATTGCAAAGGATCACATTTTAAGGTGTCATGAATAAAAACATAAGTTAGCAAATTAAGGAGAAACTAAAAACCATGAGAAAACCATGATAAATAATGCATTTGGAGACAAAAAATATTATAGTACATTTTTTGTGAAAATAATCATGACAAATGATAGATGTATCATTAAATTCTGTGTATGTGTGTGTGTGTGTATACATATATATATATATATATATATATACATATTTTTTTTAATATATTTATCACCTAGATTTGTCACCTGATTCTGATGATCGCTGGTCTGTATCATCTTCATTCTCCAACTGCTGTGTTAATGCCTCTTTATAATTTTCAACTATTCCAAGCTCATTGTTTTTTTGGCTATTGTCACTGATCTGGCTCTGTGTCTCTATTTGCTCATTCTCCGTTTTATGTTTCGGGAGGCAGCCATCACTGTCTTTCTCCATACTGTGTCTCTTTTTGTCTTTTTCAAGTTTTCTTTCATTCTAACAAAAATGAAATATATCATTTTTAATATAAAAGTTGTGTATCTAACACAGTTTTAAGGGCGAAATCAAATAATCCAAACGCATTCTGTAACTTCAGGGCACCGTGATATTTTTATTAAAAAAAGCATTCGTTGAATATATCATTAAAGCATACTAATTGGTAAACATGCAGAAAACACATATAGTATAAAGAAAGAAAACAAATAATATCTGTAATTCCACAATCAAGAGATGATCTCTACTTGGTGCATGATCACTAAGAGGTGTTTTCTTCTCCTACCCCACATATGTACAGGTACACCACTCACAAACATACATGTGATTGAATGTCTCTCTATATATGCATATTTATTTTATGCATTTGTTTTTTAAACAAAAAAGAATTTAAGTTTTTACTTAAGAATGTATATTTCTTTCCTTGTCAACAAATATATGAAGTGCTTAGACTAGTATCTGATGCATAATAAAGTGTTAGTTATATGTGTTAGCTATTACTACTTTCATCAATTACATTATCATTTTCAAGGTTATAACGTAATTTACCAACTCCTAATCAGTAGACAAATTATTTTCAATTTTTCATTATAACAAATACAGTTATGGAATTCGTTTTTTAGAATAAATTCCTAACAGTGGAACTATTGGATCAACAGGTAACTAAACACTTCCCTTCAGAAAAGCAACAGTGCTTTTACACTCCAGGCAAAAGGTTAAGAGAGTGACATTTCCCCATATCTTTTTCAATCCCTGTATACCATTATCTATCTTTTACATGTCCACCAAACTAATAAATACATATTTTTACCTTAGTGTTAGTTTCATTTTTTTTTTATTGCTAGTGAAAATGAACTATCAACTACACTTATTGTCATTTTTATTTTTACTTTTATCCATGGTAACCCAAAACCTTTTTTTTTTTCCTCCTAGATTCTCATTATTTTCATAGGAATTGCCAAGGGTTTGTTTATTTGTTTGTTTGTCTTACGTGTCTCAGATATTTTTCATTAGAGTTTGTTTAGAGTTTTTTGCTTTTAGCTTTGTAGAACAGATCTTTAAAAACAAATATAATAAGACCTATCTGTTTTTTACTTTATGATTTGTGGCTTAATTGTCCTGCTTTAAAAGTTTTCCTTCTCCAAGTATATGCAAATATTTAACTATATTATGTGCTAGTACTTTTTTTTTTTTTAAACGTTTATTTATTTTTGAGACAGAGAGAGACAGAGCATGAATGGGGGAGGGTCAGAGAGAGAGGGAGACACAGAATCAGAACCAGGCTCCAGGCTCTGAGCAGTCAGCACAGAGCCCGACGTAGGGCTTGAACTCACGAACCGCGAGATCATGACCTGAGCCGAAGTCGGACGTTTAACCGACTGAGCCACACACGCGCCCCTGTGCTAGTACTTTTAAGGCTACTTTACACATTTTACACATTTAAGTCTTCTGGAGTTCAATCTGATATTTGCTATTCATTAATTTTACTTTTTTCCAAATGATTGTTCAGTTATTCCATCTCCCTTTTCTCTCAAATATAAAATGTCACCTTTACCTTATCCTAAATGCTCATGTATAATTAGGTTTGTTACTATTTGTACCATTGACAAGTCTCTTCTGGAACGAATACTTCACCATTTTTTTTTTTTAATCTATAGTAAATTCAAAGGAATGCAAGGTGATTCTCTAAAACGCAAACATTTTAAAAGACAAGTTTAACGGAAGGAAAAAATACTTGCTCAGTAAAAAGAAGACTTCAGGTCATTTGTTTTCATTTACTTCATTTCTTTACTGATTATTTTCTTAAAATTAGCACAGTTTAAAAGCATAGTAACTTTCCACATGCCACTAATTAGTTCAGGGACTTTGCTTCAGCATATAAGGTATGCTATGCTGCACACCGTATTGCTCACATCTTTATATTGTGAAAAATACACTGGTGATAGAAGGACTAAGGCCTTCTAAGTAATTTACAACTGTGGTGCTATAAAATAATTGGTCATTATCCACAAGGTGAACTTTATTACAAATATAGAGTAAATTAATGCTTCAAAGTGCAAAGTCAAACTTGGTTTCCTTGTCTACCAATATTTTTTAAAGAACATACAACAAAACTTGGAAAACATGGTATTTAATAGGATAGAGATAAATCAATAGGTCACGTTATTAAGACAGCTTTAATGTACTTAGAAAAGCACATACTGAAGGTAAATGTGGCGGGGTTAATAAAAAGATTAAATACAATTAACCTTCTGGTATCGAAGCAACCCAAGACAAAATATCTCCTATTACCAATTATTCTGCAAAATAAAGCAATACCAAAACTATCCAATCATCTTCTTACCTGTGGAGCTGCCTCCCTCCTCAGCAGCAGCCCCAAGGAAGAAACAATCATCCACCTTTCCAGATGAGGACCTGTGTGGAAGGAGGCAGTGACAGGGGAAGAGGAATGGAGAACATACAGGTGGGACCAGCGAGCCAGCTGCCACATTAAGCTCTGAGTGAATGGAGAGCAGATTTAGAAAGCCCTGCCTCAAAGGAGGCATGGCTGCGGATGGTGACTGAAGCAGGGCCAGCGCAAACTCTGGACACCCAGTGGAGAAATGAAAACGAAGATAGAGACATACAGACACACATACACAGCTCCTTCTTCATGATTAAAATCTACAAGTTAATTTTGGTAAAATTTCTGACAATCAAAATTAAAATAAATGATACTCATATATAGGAGAACTTATAGTTTCCAACATTCTTAAGTATTCTGGGAAAGTAATTAAAAAATCATTTACATACTCTAAAATGCATCACAGGCATCCAAATATTACTTTAAAGAGATAGTAACAGCAATACAGGGACAAAGTGTAAAAAAGAGTAAATACAGCACTATCCTATGAAATAAACGACAAAAAAGAAAAAATAGATTTAGCAGGACAGTAATTATGGCAGTTGCCACATTCAATCTTCGTTTTCATTCTCGGTTAATTCACGAGTCATCTCTCCTTTTTTATATCAGATCAAAAAGTAAACTTTACGAGGAAAAAAAAAGCAGTAAGCCTTTAATCCATCTCTCCCATTTAATTTCTTTTACGAATAATCTCTGGTGAAACACTTCTCCCCACCTCCTTTCTCAACTTCTAACTTTATAACTTAAGATAGAAAAAATCACATTTGCCACCATCCGTACCTCAAGGATGACAGATGCGATTGGCTGGAAAGGATTAACAATAATTGGTTCGGAGTCCAACTCAGCCAGGCTGCTGGTTCCATTGAGTTCCGCCTGCTCTCGTTCTCTTTGTTCTCTATTGTTTGAGGGAAAAGTTTTGGAATTCCTTATGAGAAAACGCTGAACCATGTGTAAGAACATTTGTAATCGGCTTAACTCTATAAAATTTAGTAAGTTAAACATCTGGACATGGCTTTCAATTACTAGGAGATTTTCAGAAATCCTTACTTCTGGTAATAGGCCCCTAGCCACGTGTAATAATTGGAACTTTTTATTTCAAGTATAGTTGACCCACAATATTACATTAGCTTCAGGTGTACAACATAGTGATGTGACAAGCCTATACATTATGCTATGCTCACAAGGGTAGCCACTGTCACCATGTAACACTATTATAATATTCTCTGCTGTACCTTTCATCTCCATCAGTTATTCATTCCATAACTGGAAGCCTGTACCTCCCACTCCCCTTTACCCATTTTGCCTGTGCCCCCCCCCCCCCCCCCCCCCGCCTTCCCTTGGCAACCACCAGTTTGTTCTCTGTGCTTCTGGGTCTGTTTCACTTTGTTTTTCATTTGCTTTTTAGATTCCACATGTAAATGGAAACACAGTATCTGTCTTTCACTTATTTCACTTAGCAGAATACCCTCCAGGTCCATCCATGTTGTTGCAAATGTAAGATCTTGTTCTTTTTTATGGCTGAGTAATATTCCACTGTTAATCATTTGAATTAAAAAAAAAAAAAGGAAATGTTGACAAAAATAACATTCCCTATGACTGACTCCTTAATGTCAGTGATAGTTGCTAATTAATTTTCTATGTGCCAAAGGTTTATATTCACAGATTTGTTAATTACTCTCCCAAACAAATGCGGTCCTCTTCATTGATGTTAACAAATAAGTCCTCTTGTTAACAGCCTTCTTCAGGGCTGTGTCAAACTGTATATCACATATGGACTAGATAACAACTGTTGCTGCAAAGAAGTAAAGAAACTATAAAACTAAGTTGCTCTATATCACTCAGATTAAGTATTTCCACATGAGTTACTACTGAAACATACACTATCTCTGTGATTCATAGTTAATATTGCCCCATACATGAAGAATAATAAGTTACTTTTTAAAATGAGTAGCTGGATGTTCACCATAAGTGTGGTCACCATCTGTCGGCATACAACTCTATTATAATACCTAATATGTTCCCTTTGCTGTACCTTTCATCCCTGACACTTACTCATTCTGGTAACTGGAAGTCTGTACCTCCCACTTTCCTTCACTCATTTTGCTCCACCCCCAACCCCCTCCCCTTTGGCAACCACCAAGCTCTGCTTTTAATTATAAATTAATATACTAGGGTCCCTCTGTAGAGGACTTCCTTGGCAGAAATTTGCCCCCCCTCCCCCCGCCATTTTTTAATGAGTTGTCAAGACTAAAAATCCTGGCCAGTTATATAAGAACTGTGTTGTGTCTGTTTTACCAAGTTGATGCCAATCCCTGGGGCTTCTTGATGTCCAACTAGCTGGTTTTTCCCTGGTAACATAGATATGTCTTTCCAAGTCTCTATAAAACAACAAAGTCACTGAATATTTTAACTAATGTTTCCATACAATTCTGGCTCCTCTACTGTACTACTGCATGTATTACGAGCAGGGACCAGATCTGATTCATCTCTGTATTGTCAGTTTCTTATGCTGAATTCAAGACAGAGATATTACTCAATAGATTTGTTGGAGTGAAAAAAATAAACAAGTAGCTGAAGACAGAAGAATAAGTATTGTAGATCTACAACTACACTGTAAGTATGGTAATATGAATGCTCATTACTATGACATTTATTATGCTCTATTTTGGAAATATATATCCTTTCATTCTAAACCTAGGAAGCCAAGAGTTAGAGATTTGCAATTTATTACCTCTGTGACTTTGGACTTATATCTAGATCTTTAAGCCTCAGCTTTCCCATAAATGTTTATAAAAATATGTACTTCATAAGGTTGTGCAAACTACTCTGTATGTGAAAGTACTCTGTAAATGAATATACCTACAGGATGGTAATGTTATTCATTTATTAGTAAGCAATTTCAGGTTTCTGGCACTGACATATTATTTTCAGATATCAACAACAGCATGTTTTACTATTTTTCAAAAATATCTGAACCTTTAATTAAGTAAAAAGTTTTTTCGTTTTTTTTTAATAACTCTTCTCTAAATGCCACTTTTAATTCCAAAGTCTCTCTGCTCAACAGGAGAGGCCTCAGACCAGAAGTGGTGTGGCTAGGAAAAAAGGAGGAAAGGAGAATGGGTATCACAAAAGCCACAACATGTCCTAACATCATCTAGAATATCTTTATGGAAAAAGTAAAAACTTGAAAAAAAGTGACTAACATTAGACGACTTCTTTCCAACTAAATTTTTTTCATTGTTTGTTTTCTTAGTGGAAGAAAAACAAAAGAGTCTTCAGAAACGTGTGGTCATGTATTTTATTTTTATAAATACATAAAAGGTATACTTCCATGAATGATTGGTTGTACCAAGCTTTATATCACTAAAATATGATACACTAGGAGAAAAAACCCAAAGACTCTCACATTTACCAAAATAAAACCTCACACTGGTATCAAGAGAGACCTAGATGAATGATCTGCTCATATTCTTGAGTACTTGGAGATGGAGAGTATGTCTCTAGAAATATTTCTTTCCTTTAGGTCCTATCTCTGAATTAAATGACAGATACCAGTAATCAGAGGGTTTCTTCAACAGTGTAAGGAAGCATCTCACAAAGGCATCACCAAGAGCACTTAGTGAGTTCTTGCCTATCAGACTACAGCTATGTTAAAGTACATAGAAAGCCAATATTATTTAGGTATATGGAAGATAACTTTATATCTTACAGGAACTCACTGAAAAATCTTCATTTTCCCCCTCCTCTACCATATAACAATCCAGTGAAGAAAGAAAGAAGAATCATGGGATTAAGTACTAAACTCAACTTCTAATCAAATCTGAGTACTTTCTTCCAGCATTAAGATTATTATAAATGATTTCATGGTAGAAGTTATATAATCACTTTTTTTTTTAATTCAGAGTTTGCTAAATTCCATTTAAGAGTTTGCTCTCAAGCAACGTATTTTAAAAATAATTTTTAAAACATCTTTTAAAATACCGAGACATTGCAATTTTTTTTTACTTTACATCCAGTTAGTTAGCATATAATGCAACAATGATTTCAGAAGTAGATTCCTTAATCCCCCTTACCCATTTAGCTCAATCCCCTCCCACAACCCCTCCAGTAACCCTCTGTTTGTTCTCCATATGTAAGAGTCTGTTATGGTTTGTCCTCCTCCCTGTTTTTATATTATTTTTGCTTCCCTTCCCTTATGTTCATCTGTTTTGTACCTTAAAGTCCTCATGTGAGTGAAGTCATCATATTTGTCTTTCTCTAATTTCGCTTAGCATAATACCCTCCAGTTCCATCCATGTAGTTGCAAATGGGAAGATTTCATTCTTTTTGATTGCTGAGTAATACTCCATTGTATATATATACACACCACATCTTCTTTATCCATTCATCCATCAATGGACATTTGGGCTCCTTCCATACTTTGGCCATTGTCAATAGTGTTGCTATAAACATTGGGGTACATGTGCCCCTTCGAAACAGCACACCTGTATCCCTTGGATAAATGCCTACTAGTGCAATTGCTGGGTCGTAGGGTAGTTCTATTTTTAATTTTTGAGGAACCTCCATACTGTTTTCCAGAGTGGCTGCACCAGTTTGCATTCCCACCAGCAGCAAGACACTGTAATTTAATCTACTTTCTGACAAAACTAGTGCTGAAGATCAGATTTTACTTTAGTTGATAGATCCACTGGCAGCTTACCTTCTATTTTTGCTTAGACTAAAGAAGGCTTGCTTGCTTGCTTTCTTCCTTTCTTTTTCATTTTTTTAATGTTTACTCATTTTTGAGAGAGAGAGAGAGAGAGAGAGAGAGAGCACGGGCAGGGGAGGGGCAGAGAGAAAGGGAGACACAGAATCTGAAGCAGGCTCCAGGCTCCAAGCTGTCAGCACAGAGCCCGACATGGGGCTCGAACTCACAAACCAATAGATCATGACCTGAGCCAAAGTCAGACGCTTAACCGACTGAGCCATCCAGGTGCCTCAGAAAGGCTTTCTTAATCTATTGACATATTGAGCCCAATAATTCTTTGTTATCAGAGATGGTCCTGTGTATCACAAGATATTTAGCAGCATCCCTGGCCTCTACCCATTAGATCCCAGTAGCAAGCACTCTACCTACTCCCAGCCGTGACAAGTAAAAATGTCTCCAGACATTGCTAAATGTCCTCTGAGAAACAAAATCACCCCAAGAATTGAGAACCGCTACACTAATGGTACCCATAAGAAATAAGAGAGAAAAATCTTCAAATTCTGGGAATTAATAAATACCTACGGAATAAATTTAATTACTATAACACCACTAAGAAAATTAGTACCCTCTCACTCAAACTTGTGTAGAGAAAGATCCACAGAAATGAAATATTTACCTAGTATCTTCCTTCATATAGCAAGGAGAAACTGAATAGACAAAACTATAAAATTATTCATAAAACTGTGGGGTTCTGGACTTTTCAAATGCACTGTGGTACAAAATTCATCTACTTACCTTTCTTCTCGTAATTTTCGCACTCGTTCAGCCCTCTCTCGTTTCTCTTGTTCTTCAAGAGCACGCTGTTCTGTTGTGTCTCTTTGGATGCGTTCATTTAGAGCATCAAAGTCTCTTGCAATGATATGTAGGAGCCAGTAAAGGCCTTTTTTAATGGACTTGTCAATTTTCTTTCCGTAGCCCAAGACTGCTGAACAAGGTTCCTGAGAAACCGAAATTTATTTGACTTAAAGATTAAAACTAAGAGTTCTCCACAAAAATGTTTATAAACTATTAAGTGTAATTACTGGCAAATCAAAACTAATCCATTAATTAATTACATGAAGCGTCTGTTTATTTAACTTATAAAACACACCTTTGCAATGATTACTAAACATTAGTACATATAATCTGATATATTTTGTGGATAATATCTGTAAGCTGTGAAAGACATTACAAGAAGTCGGCAGTGCCAATTATAATTTTAAACAAACTCATTGGAAGACAAAACTGCACTGCCAGAAGAAAAATGCCCCTACTTATTAAAAACAGCAGAAAGTTTTAATTCCTTATACCAGGGAATTTATAGCATTGAACATCTTTTAAGATTGACACCCTAATGGCCATCTTCTGAAGCCAGAAGGAGTGACTAAATCTTCTGTCCACCTCTTAAGATTGTAGGATAACTCTCCTGATAAAATCTTCCAAACTCCTGATAACCTCTCCTACACTTACATTTTGTATTTATAGTAGAGCATGCTACAATTTTTTGTTGTTGTTGTTGTTTTAACTTATTTTTGAGGCAGGGGGGAAAGAGAGACTATGAGCAAGTGAGGGACAGGCAGAGAGAGGGGGACAGAGGATCTGAAATAGGCTCTGAGCTGATAGCAGAGCCCGATGTGGGCTCAAACTCAACAAACTGTGAGATCACAACCTGAGCTGAAGTCAGACACTTAACTGACTGAGCCACCCAGGCGCCCCTCTACAAAATTTATAGCATGACATGTTTGTGTAACTTAAAGTTCCTATCAGCAATATCTTAAACAAAAAGCAAATGTAAAGTCTTGGAGATCATGAAAGATAGTTTATGGAAGCAACAACCAAACAGAAAAACAAATGTTATAGTATTAAATACTATCAACAGAACAGGGAGAATGTGATTTCCTGGGTTAAAAAAAATTTTTTTAAACACTAATAAATTATCTTGTTAGCTGCCTACCACCTAATTGCCTATCACCTCTACAAAAACATATCTCATAGGGCAAAAAATCACCAAAAACTTACTATTTGACATAGGCACTTGTGCTCATTGACCAATTTTTCCAGAGATAGGCATTCAATCACATCAGCTTCTCCTAAAGCCCCTTCCTTGTCTTGTTTATTTGCCAACCTAGAGAGACATAAATGAAGTAGTTTTATAGCAAATATATAAGCATAAAGTCACTTAGAATTATTTTGATCATGTTCTTCTTAGTCTAAAGATTTAAGCCTACTGATTACAAAACATACTGGTTTCAGAGAGTATTGTAGTATCTATGTTATCATTTTCACTTTATTTATTACTGCTAAAATAAGTTTGTAAGATTTGGCCTATATAAAAGGAAATCAAGTAATCAAAAGTGTCAAGAAAATAAGCAATAGGTCAATAGGCCAACAACAAAACAAGCTATAAAGAGAAAAAGAAGTGGACTGCTAGTTTCCACAGCCCTCAGCAATCAGTTCCAGCTTTCACATTAATTATGTCCATATCTTTTTTTTTAATTTTTTTATTTTAATGTTTATTTATTTTTGAGACAGAGAGAGACAGAGTATGAACAGGGGATGGTCAGAGAGAGGGGGAGACACAGAATCTGAAACAGGCTCCAGGCTCTGAGGTGTCAACACAGAGCCCGACGTGGGGCTCGAACTCATGGACCACGAGATCACGACCTGAGCCAAAGTCAGACGCTCAACCGCCTGAGCCACCCAGGCACCCCATGTCCTTATTTTCTTAAAATACAAACTGTATCATGTTTTCAAACACCCAGACATTCATTCTGAGCCTGTACTATTGGAGTTCATCTATATTTTCGGTGTGTGAATATGTCCACATAAATGTGCAACCTATTGGAGAGGTGGGGCCACTTTTTAAATGTTTTATTTTTATTTTTGAGAGAGAGAGAGAGAGAGAGAGAGAGAGAGACAGCACGAGTGGGGGAGAGGCAGAGAGAATCCAAAGCAGGCTCCAGGCTCTGAGCTGTCAGCACAGAGCCCGGTGGGGGGGCATGAATCCATGAACCACGAGATCATGACTTGAGCAGAAGTCGGATGCTCAACCGACTGAGCCACCCAGGCACCCCGGGGCCACTTTTAATTTATTTGGCATAGTATTGGGCATAAAAAACATGACAATCAGGAGCATATTGAGGAAAAACAAAATGAAAAACTAAAATAAATTATTAAAAAATAGGAATTACTACAAAATAACACCGTTTGCCTATCAGATGGCAGAGGACAAAAGTTTAATAAAACGCTGTCAAGGTCAGGGTTTGACAGACATTTCAGAGCCAAGTATGTTATTTAACAAATATATAGAATAAATCTAATGAACCCTTATCACCTATCTTTAAAAATTATCAACATTATGCCATTCTTGCTCACCTACTATCTTTTACTTGCCCTGCCAAGTTACTTCACCCAGCAAATTAAAAATTAAAAAACATTACCATAATACACTATCATGCCTAAAAAAAAATTAACATTCCTTGATATTTTTTATGTTATGTCCAAATTCAGATCCAAACAAGATACACATTACAGTGTATTCGTTTACATCTTTCTGAATCAATATCATCTGCAGTCCCAACACACCCACCCCTGCAACATTACCACCACCACCTCTTTTCCTCCTATGACATCTATTTGTAAAACAAAACAAGCCCTATTTCTATAGAATTTCCTGTGTTTAGTACGATTCAGCTGATACCCTCCTCATGAAGTCATTTTAACGTGCATTTCCTGTATCTGTAATTAGATACACATCGGTAGATGCGACATCTGTAGTTAGATGTACTGGTTGAAATTATGACAAGCATATTGCATAGATAGTGCTAATATGATACTTAGAAGGAATATTACATCTAGTTATACAAGCTTTAGTGATATTATAATAGATCAGTGGATTCGTCTAGAGTCAGCTTGATTCGTCCAAAATAAAGTTCCCGACTAACCTTTCTTTCATCTAATGATTTTAACAGGCATAATGACCTTTGCTTAATTTCATTATTTTACAAGAGCTTATCAAATCATGATGTTTCTAGTTCTATATTCCTGCTGAGTTTACTAGCTATGTTTTGTCTAAAGAATAAACTTTCATCAACTACTCGATAATGCTTAAATACAATTCAGACAAAAGTCAACATAAATGTTTGATCCTTTGCTTCATTTCCTAGTTTTCCTAAGAGTGAATTGGTGCCTTATCAACCTCCCAAGGTAATCAAGTTGCTTTCTTTGGTTTGTGGAGGGATAGATATCATTATGAACTCATGGATTTTAGAGGTGCCTGGCTGGCTCAGTCAGAAGAAGAGCATGTGACTCTTGATCTCAGGGTCCGGAGTTTGAGCCTACATGTTGGGGGTAGAGATTACTTAAATATCCTCAAACACACATGTATATGATAATGTGTTTTAGTCAGTGTTCTTTTTTGAGGCTCAAAGTTACAGATTTTTGGTCACTGGGAGTCCTCTTTGAACTAGCTCCTGTGTTCTTTTGGCACAACTCCAGTAATCTTTGATAGCTTCTTTGCTTTCCCATAAGAAACTATATCCCAGGGGCGCCTGGGTGGCTCAGTCAGTTAAGTGGCCAACTTCAGCTCAGGTCATGATCTGACAGTTCATGAGTTCAAGCCCCACGTCAGGCTCTGTGCTGACAGCTCAGAGCCTGGAGCCTGCTTCGGATTCTGTCTCCCTCTCTCTCTGCCCCTCTCCTGCTCATGCTCTGTCTCTCTCTCTCTCTGTCAAAAATGAATAAACTTGAAAGAAAGAAAGAAAGAAAGAAAGAAAGAAAGAAAGAAAGAAAGAAAGAAAGAAAAGAAAAGAAAAGAAAAGAAACAATGTCCCAGACCTGAAATCATCAGTTTCTCTAAGGTGCCCTGATTCCTTTCAGTAAGGAAGGAACTGGTATTTTAAAGACCAAAATCTGGGGACTATGGGCATTTACTGCTATTGACTAGCCATTGCTTCTAGACCCTTTCAGTGGATAGAGCTAGGAAAAATTGGTTTAGAAAAAAATTAAATCATGAGCTCATAGTGATTTTTCCATTTTAAATCAAATATTAGTTTTTAGTTAGCTTCATTTGTGGTTCTTTTTTCTTTTTTTTTCTTTTTTTTTTAAGGAAAGATGTTTTCTTTTTTTTTCAATTTTTTTAACGTTTATTTACTTTTGAGACAGAGAGAGACAGAGCATGAATGGGGAAGGGTCAGAGAGAGAGGGAGACACAGAATCTGAAACAGGCTCCAGGCTCTGAGCTGTCAGCACAGAGCCTGATGCGGGGCTCGAACTCACGGACCACGAGATCATGACCTGAGCCGAAGTCAGACGCTTAGCTGACTGAGCCACCCAGGTGCCCCTGTAGTTCTTTTTTCTTATACTTAAAAACTTCAGTTTGTAATCACACCGACATTAACAATTTACCATACAGTATAAAGAGTTTCAACACAATACCAATATTATTACTAAAAATACTTCCAAATGCAGGTTAAGATCTCATTGTGGTTATTTTTGTCTCTAACATATATCCCACAAAAGATGCATGAGTCAAAATACTGGTTTTTAAAATTACTTGGAATAATGCTTCTCTGTGTGGCTATGCCAACATCTAGATATGTAGCCACGTTCATTTGTTTCAGGCTTCTTTTGCTTTTTACATACAGTTTTATTATTTTAAGATTTAATTTTTAAAACGTTTATATGGTTCCAAATTCAAAACTGTAAAAACAAGGTACAATCAGAACTATTTTCCATCTCTGTCCCTGTCCCTCTCTCTATTCCTTCCATTCTCATCTAGGTAACTATTTTCATTAGTTTTTAGCTTATCCTCCCATTGCTTCTTTTTGAACATATAAACATATATATGGGGGAAATGGTATTTTAAAGTACACAATTTGGAGACTATGGAAATTCACCATTATTGATTGGTGGCGGGGAGGAGTATTTGTGTGTATATCCACCTTTCCTTTTTGCCTCAAAAACTACTACACTATATACACTTTTGTGCACTAGCATGCTTTTTTTAATTGTAAATTCTACAATTACCCTGTAGTATAAAGAAATCTTTTTTATTACTATATTCTTTATTAATGAATAAAACAGTCATTATACAGATGTTCCATTTATTCAGCCAGGCCTACATGGAAGGGCCTTTGTGTTGTTTCCAGTGATTTGTTGTCACAAAGAGTGCTGTGAAGAGTAAGTGTGTGATGAGTTATTTCTTATTTTGGAAACAATCCAAGGATATAGCAATTTCCCTCCTCTTACCCTCAAATCATAACAACTCAGGCAGCAAAAAAAGGGAGAGTAAGAAAATTCAGTAAGGTGAGAGAAATTTCATTTCTAATACTTCCTGTAAGTATTTCACTCCAGTGAAAATTAATTTTGAATTGTTGTACTGTATATTATAAACAGTATCACATATTGCTGCACACCTTTAGGTTTTCTACGCTGAAACTATTTTAAAGTGAAAATAGCAAGTATAAGTAAAAAGAAGAGTGAAGTGGAAGGTTTAAATATGAGCTCTTTTCTGGCTGGTATAGTTCTGAAATTCAATGATTTCATGAGTTAAGCCCTTGGGATTTCCTAAAATAAAGCAGAATTCAATCATCTTAGAGTAAATGGAACAAAAAGTCTTCACCCCAAGCTTGTTTCCATTCCTATTTATTCCAAATTCTGTAATATTTAGCAAGTTTTAATACCTAAAGAAAGCAAAGCAACATCTATTTAAAGACAAACCACCTCTTTCGTAATATCTTTTATGCATAATACAAGATCAAAATTACAGAGCCTGTGCCAAATGCTCTATGTAGGCAGTTTAACAAGGACTTCCTGTTACCGGCTAGCTCCAATGAAAACGATCTTCCTTTAATCTAAAGAATAGGCAGCTAACAGGCAAAACCGGATCCTCCAGGTGTGAAGCAAGCAATTTGTTCTTCTCATTTGATACTAACAGCAAAAGGACAACTCTACATCTAACTTATTTGACTTCATTATTTGGCTTTCAATTACATTAACTAGATGAAAACCATACAGAAATTAGCCTGTGAACTATAAGACACAGGCTTAAATAATTTGATTGAAACGTTACAGATAATTCAGCTGTTCTCTCAAGGGCAGGACTCCAACACTGCAGGTGGAAAAGCAACAAAAAGAACAAGACAAAGGTAAATAAAACTACTTTTTTGTACTTTTCAATGCAAGACACCCATAGACTGAAATGTGTGACATTTAAAAATAGCTCAACAGATAATTAAAGTCACTGGTTTGCTTAGATTTCGACCAGGTAACTGATCTGTTCATTTATACTGCTATATCTTGAATAAGGTTTGGGTTTAGAGCTCTTCGAAATAAACCACTATAATAAAAATCAACTTTTTCTTTTAATTCCTTTAAAAAATAACTTCTCATTTTGGAAACACTAGAAAATCAGATCCTCTAAAAACAAACTTAAAATGCTTTCTTTTGTAGACTATAAATTAGTCATACTGTGTTTACTTTCAGAATACTTTTACATTTAATTGTGAAAAGACATTTATGTCCATACACATATACACATTGACACACATGTATAATATTTTTAAAGTTAAGATAATTTCCTGTAATATCTTAATTTCTTCATTGTTTCTGAAAATCTTTTAAATTGGAAGAAATTAGATAATAACTTTGTTGTAAAAGGACTACAGTAAAAATATCAAAGTACTCAGATTTTTAATGTTTCAGTATATTCTATATTCTATATTTTAATGTTTAAGTATATCCTAAGTACTTAAATTATAAAACTTAATGTAAATATATTTGATTTGATGGTTTTAAAACTTAAGTCAGTACTATTTAAATGCAACATATATAGGTAGTCTGATATGTTCAGAATTAAGTAATCTATAGAAGCTTAACCAAAACCTATTTTATTTTTTGATATTTCTTCAAAGTTATTTTATAATTCCTACCATGTTAGATCTTAATAAATAGCCCATTTTCAATCAAAATAATAATGACTTTTATTAAATGTTTTAAGGGTGGACTTGAAAGTTGGCTATGATATAATTAGAACACATTATCTCCATGGCTATGTAGTTTTAAACTTAATATAAAAATCTTTTCATGTATGTACAGCTTAATAAGATAAGTGGGAGTTCAAAATTATACCAAAGTCTTAAATATTTAAACAAAAATGGTCTTATTGTTACATTACGCAAGGTAATTTAACAATTTATTTACAACAAATGAGTAGAATAAAAAAGTACTGAAAGACTGCATTATAAAAAATATGAGATAATTTAAACTCTGAGAAAAATATATGCAATTTTCAATATTTCTTTTTAGTTTGCTTTCCATATTTAAGCAGCCCAAGAAGTGAATTTTCCATGAACAGATGCTTTCACTTTGAATTAGGAAAATGTTACAAGTTGTCTTCACACATAAAAGCAAAAGAATACTCTATTTCATGTTGGATAAAAACTGGTTACATTTATTAAAATAGTGTATTTAATACAGTAACTGTAGAAAGAAATTTCTTACTAAAAAAATCTATAAGTCTGCAAATATCTGTCTCAGGGTATATGTTTCTTAAAGCATTAGGTAATTTTTATTCATATTTCTGTTTCTGAGAATGTTCCCTGTTTGTAATAGGGCAGAGAAAGTTTTACATCATACAAAGTTTACTTTTCTATTTCCCAGAACAAATTGTCAAAGTTGATTACCATATTTATAAATTAGTCTTCTTTCTTTCTGCAAATATCCTGTCTAAGCTCAAGATAAGTCAGTTATTAACAGTACCATTAAAAATTGTATAGCAACACAGTAAGCTAAACATACTGACAGAGGATTCATATTTGGATAGAAATCTTTCAACATTAAGAAAAATACATTTAAGGTACAGAAAGATTATATATAATGGTAGTCTCATCAATTTCATGTAGCCTAAGCAATTACACATTTATGGCTTCATGAACTCTGTCTCTTCCACCTTTCAAATTCTAATATACTTACATGTCTCACTTTACTTAATATTCTAATTTATGAAGCTGTAAAATTAAGAGGTTAAATTGGAAATAGTTATGCATGTACTTATGAGAAGGTAACTATTAGGAAATACAATTTATATGTAACATGTAAGTGCAACTGAGTACCTCCTACATTAAGTCAATTTTGGGGCAGATTAAGAAGAATTTAAGGAACACTCTGAACTATGTTAACTCTGTAAAGATAATCACCTATGACTTTCAGTCAAGATATACAGATATCCCACCCTCTTGCTACAAACATATGGAAGTACGGTGCCTGGGTGGCTCAGTTGATTAAGGTTTCGACTCATGGTTTCAATTCACATGATTTGTGAGATGGAGCCCTACGTCAGGCTCCACATTGACAGCACGGAGCCTGCTTGGGACTTCTCTCTCCCTCTCTCAAAATAAAACACATTTAAAAAAAAAAAAACAACAAAACAAAACATGTAGACATGTTTGATGTAGTCTTAAGGGAAAAAGCACAAAATTTAAAATTGCATCATTACATTTGAAGTAAGAAAGGGAAATTTCCAGATGCTAGAATTGAAGAGGCAACACACAGCCAAAATGGAAAGCAGGAATTAAAGCTAACTCCATGCAAATACTTTACCTTAGAGGCTGCAGTTTAGAATTTGTGCATAATAGGGGACTAAAACTGAGCTTCCTAAAGTGGTAAACTAGAAAAAAATAGAATATAGTTCATATACAGTTACAGGAAAATCTCTGTTGGATTTAATGTCAGGATTACAGTGGGAGGTGAGGTATCCACTGAGGCTATAAAAATCAGTAAGAAAAAAATCCAGACCCATATGTATATACCTGGGCTATAGAAAAAGCACTAGAGAAAAATCAAGCCCATATTTATAGTACCTGGGCTAAGAAGGCAAACTCCAGAGGGCCCTAGTCATGCCAAAAACAAACAAACAAACAAAAAATGGGTTAAGGATGTATCCATAATGCAGAGCACTGAGGACATCCTTGTATAATATAATCACCTACTACTGACAAAGGTCACAAAATACACCTGCCCACCACCAGAAGAAACAGTCTGTGGCCACAACAAAGGAATTTATTCCTAAGAAACCAGAAATAATCTAATAATTTAAGGTATCTTTAACATAAATACACTTTAAATGTTCAAAAGAAATATGCTGTCTCTCAAAAAAATAAAATAAAACATTTAAAAAAAGAAAAGAAAGAAAGGCATTGGATCTATAAATGAAGATCAACACAGTATAAACTGTATCACTGATTTTATATAAGCATTATTTACTATAATATGCATGCCATGATACATAGCACTGAAAGGAAGTCTGTTTTTCCTTTAATATCAGTAACATATTTACACCTACAGAATAAAAGATGTGGAATATTTACTTGATTTTTTCTGGAAAAATTATTAGTATTAATGAATAGAAAATACTATCAATATATTTTGAAGGATTCCTTGAAGCATGTTTTATTCAAATATTAAAATGTGAAGAAAAAACAAATATTAAAATGAGGTACACAAGGGAACTAATCTTTCAAGAACAGAAACCCAGGAAAAGACAACCTTAACAAGGGTGAGAGTCAAATGTGTTGGTTCCCAAAATCAGTGACAGTAAAATTTACTTTTCTAAAAGCACTTACAAAGGCATACTGTGTTACAATAGCAATCTGAAATATTCTATTCCTTAAAACATTTTTTCAAACTATGATGCTTGAGAAAAAGGCTTTTGATGGTACTGATCACTTATTGCTAATTAAAACAAACAAACAAACAAAGAAAACCATATCTATCCAGCCATAAAAATGTTAGAGGGGGTTGTTTCAGGATTTGTTCTAAACCATGCAACCAAGGAGAAAGTTGGGGACACTGCGGTTCTTGAGAACTGTGAAATTTAAGCATTGCCAAAAATTACCTAGCCATAGATAAGCATTAAACAGGACTTAATTTTCATGAATATAAAAATCAGAATCTGTGGGGCGCCTGGGTGGCGCAGTCGGTTAGGCGTCCGACTTCAGCCAGGTCACGATCTCGCGGTCCGTGAGTTCGAGCCCCGCGTCGGGCTCTGGGCTGATGGCTCAGAGCCTGGAGCCTGTTTCCGATTCTGTGTCTCCCTCTCTCTCTGCCCCTCCCCCGTTCATGCTCTGTCTCTCTCTGTCCCAAAAATAAATAAACATTGAAAAAAAAAAAAATCAGAATCTGTTTTGTTTTGGTCCCTACCACCCCCATCTCTCATCTGAGCCTCTAATACGCAGTCTTTTCTTTTTCCCATGTTATCAAGGATAAAAGTCAGTTTTTTCAAAAATAAAAGTGCAAAAAAAACAACATAACTATATAAAGCATAGTATATACATTGTAGCTGTAAGAATTCATAGGAACAGGTTAGTAGAAAACAGAAATCTGTGTACATTATAGAAATGAAGTATTACTTCTTATCTCTCTTATCTCAGCCTATGACTGTGAGCCTAAACAAAATATAACAATACCTATCTCTACCATGGTATCAAGGATAGGATTCAAAGATTCTTGGAGACTTTCTGTAACATAGGTATATGAGATAGAATTAAATCTTTTTCCTCTTCTAAACTGTAAAGTGCTTAATTTGGTCTAATTATACTACAGGTTATAATAAAGCTGCAAACAACATAATTATTTTAGCTCTGATATACTATATTACCTTCTGCAAGAACTTTATTTTAGTCTTTATAGTAATTATACTAATTTATTATAGTACTTATACTAAAAACACTATTTGATATAGATCAACTTCATTTAGAGCATATTTCACTAGGATAACCTATTTCTAGTCACTATAGAAATCAGAAAAAGAACAGATCTGCAATCAGGTAGTCTTGTATCTGAATGAGGTTCTGCCACTTTTTAGTTATGTGGCCTCTGGCAAGTCACTTTACCTTTCAGACACTAAGGAAGTTAGAGGAATAGCTAAGAAAGTTAACATCCAAATAAGGGGAATTTTAAGGAAAGTAATACAAAGAGAAAGGAAAAGATGAAGTTTTTGAAAAATTAGGAACCTCCTTTCCCCCCCAAAAAAAACCCTAAATACATCAATTTCCAGACTGAAAAATCATTCAACTTCCAGCAAATAAATGCAAAAGATGTACCCCAAGTCGTTATTGTGAAAATTCAGAACACTGAAATTAAAAAGAAAAGGCCAAGACTTTTATGAAAGGAAGGGGGAAAAAAACGATCCTATTTAAAATACCAGGAATTCTATGGCAGATTTCTTAAGGGCGACAAAGAATGTTAGATAAAAATGCAGCACGGTTTTCAAAATTCGATGGAATATAATTTCCAAGTAAGAATTATATCTGCAGAAAATCTGTCATTCCGGTATTAAGGATAGAATAAAAATGTTTTCAGAAATATAAGTGATCACCACATTCATGTTTTAAAAGGAAACTATGGTATGCCCCCAAATCAAGGGAATAAACCAAGAATAGAGATGAGGAACTAGGAATCAGGAGGAGATAAGACACAAGAAAAGAGAAAAATATCCAAACATAGAAGCTGTGTAGTAAATCAGGTCATACTAGAGGGTTTCGAGAAAGAAGCCTCAGAAGATGGAATAACAACATGAAATAAAAGAAAAAGAATACCTACTATATTTGAATATATTAAGAGGGTATTTTCAGTTCAAGTCAAGAGTTTAGAGTGAAGTAATAATGCACATGTACAAAATTAAGCAACTAAAAACCTGAGGTAATTAGTATTTTCAAGAGAAATTTAAAAGTTACATGGTTCTTGATCTGAGTAGTGGTTACATGGATGTGTTCACTTTGTGAAAAATCATCAAACTATACATTTTTATTTGGGACACTTTCTGTATATGTGCAAATACTTCCAACAAAAAGCTTTCTTAAAGTGAAAATACACATTTCCTAGCCTTATCCACCGAAAAGGCCTAGAAACAATGAAAAAAATTATCTGAGAAAGAAAATATAGCCATACTACCTTTTGTGACTCTGGTATATGTAATATTTGGGTAGTGAGAATAATGTAAACACAGAATACTAACCAAAAATTGTGATATAACTATACTGAGAGGGAAAAATTGAGGGAAGACTGGGGGTATAATGTGGTTAAACCACATCTTTCATAGCAGAGATACAATAGAATATTTAAAACTGAAAAAGCGGAAACACCTACGGAAGCAAATTACCTAGAAACAAAGAGTTTAAAAGTAACATACAGCTCAGGGGCTGGAAACAACTGCCTTTGGGAATGGGAAAATGGAAATGAGGCATGGTGGGGCAGGCAAGGGTCGGCTGTATATCTTTACAAGCTTTGAAGTGATTTGACTTCTTAAACTGTCTATGTGTGCTAATTTGAGGAGAAAAAAATCATATTTAAAAAGCCAATTTAAAAAAGACAAAGTTTTGGGGATTTATCCAAGGGATACAGATATGCTGTTTCGAAGGGGCACATGCACCCCAATGTTTATAGCAGCACTATCGACAATAGCTAAACTATGGAAAGAGCCCAAATGTCTATCGATGGATGAATGGATAAAGAAGATGTGGTATATATATTATATATAATATATATATACATTATATATATATTATATATAATATATATATACATTATATATATATATATTATATATAATATATATATAATGGAGTATTACTCGGCAATCAAAAAGAATGAAATCTTGCCATTTGCAACTACGTGGATGGAACTGGAGGGTATTATGCTAAGTGAAATTAGTCAGTCAGAGAAAGACAAAAATCCTATGACTTCACTCATATGAGGACTTTAACAGACAAAAAAGATGAACATAAGGGAAGGGAAACACAAATATATAAAAACAGGGAGAGGGCAAAGCATAAGAGACTCATAAATATGGAGAACAAACAGAAGGTTTCTGGAGGGTTGTGGGGGGGGGGGGGCTAAATGGGTAAGAGGAACTAAGGAATCTACTCCTGAAATCATCATTGCACTATATGCTAACTAATTTGGATGCAAATTAAAAAAAATTAAATTAAAAAATAAAGGAAGGAAATTCTACATTTGCAACAACATGGATGAAACTGGAAGACATTATGCTAAGTGAAATAAGCCAAACAGAGAAAGACTAATGTTGTATTGTGTCACTTACATGTGGAATCTTAAAAAAAATTTTTTTTTGATTTCATAGAAACAGAATAGAAATAGAATGGTGGCTGGGGAAAGACTGAAATGAGCTGAGATAGGTCAAAGAGTACACACTTTCAATTTAAAGAAAAATAGGTTCTGAGGATATAAAGTACAGCATGGGGACTGTGGTTAATAATATGGTGTATATATTTGAAAGTTGCTCAGAGTACATCATAAGTATTCTAACCACACATGCAAAAAAAGGCTAATTATGTGAAGTGAAGGATGTATTCATTATGTTGAAACTGGTAATCATTCCACAATGTATATGAAGTCATCACACTGAACAGTTTAATAATATACAATTATATTTTTCAATTATTCCTCAATTAAGTTGAGGGGGAGATTGGAAGAAAAGCAGTGTAAAATAAAGAAATTACCTCAGCCAAAAATAAAAATAAAAAAAGACAAAGTTTACAAGCAAGCTGACATCCTAAGCACTAAGGGGAAGGGTTTATTGTCAGCATCAATAAGGTAATACCAGAGAGAGCATATAGATAAGGAAGTAATAAATAATGCTAAACCAAACAAAGAACAGTAGGGAGCTATTCAAGACACATCATTAAGCTAACTGACTTTTTAGCATCAACCTCCCTCTACACCAGAAAGAGGGTGAGTCTTTACCAGAAGTATATAGTAAATTATGGGTGGTAATTCTGCTTTCACAAAGTTGCCACGTGAGAAAAAGTTTCTACAATCACTTCCCAATGTTTTTGAGTGTTTTTAAATATCTTCACCAGCATGATCATCAGACATTTAATAAAATACTGAATACAAAAGAGCATATAGATGATCCCAGCTTTATGTAATATACATATATATATATATATATATATATATATATATATATATATATATTCTGTAAAATTTATATTATATATCTCACACTGGAAGAAGCACTAGTCTAGAAGCCAGGAAATCTTGCATTATTTAACCAGTACTACCATTAACAAGCTCTGGGTAAGACATTTAACTTTTCTGATTCTCAACTTTCCCATAAGAAAAATGTGGAAATTGATTAGCTAACTTATAAGGCTTCTTTCTGGAATCCAATTCATTGCCTTGGCACCCCATTTCCTACAGCCTGGGTACTATCCCATGGCTCTTCATCTTCTCAACAGTAGGTCTCATAGTTCAAATACCACCTTAGAGAAGATTTGCTTAATTGATCCATCAAGATCTAAAATTGTCTCATTTATTTGTTTAATTGTATATTGCCATCTCCCCTTATAGAGTAAATTATTCCAGGACAGGTACTATTAAATAAATACGACAGTATTTAAAACTTTGCATATAGTAAACCTCAATAATTATTTGACAGAATGTCAGTCCTTCAAAACCAAAGGAATATTATTAGGACACTGGTTTAACTTTTCGTGCAATGCAGGTCTCATTTCCACATCATCAACTGGGTCATCAATCAAGAATCTTGAACATCTCCAGTGACAACAAGCCTATTAACTCATGAAGCAGTTCATTCTATTTTGGGACAACTCTACTCATTTGAAAAGTCTTCTTTACACTAAATCAAACCTCTCTCCATGTAATTTCCACTCATGTCTCTTGGATTAATGCCAACTTAAGTCTGGTCCCTCTTATAGATACAGACCTACACATTTCAGAAAACAGTTGTAGATACTCCCTACATCTCTGTTGCAGGAAAAGTATTTCCATTCTTTTCAGTGATTCTCCTTGTATTATGCCCCTGAGATTGTCTTCCAATCTCAACCTTCCCGTGATAGTATGGAAATTCCCAATTTTTGAATTCTTATCTCAAAACATCAGAACTTAACACAGTCCTTCTCTCATTTGCTTTGACTAACATAAAGTCAGTGGAACAAATATCTTTCTTAGTCAATCTAGACATGACAATATCATTCATGAAAGCATAGTGATTATTCTGATATAAAGCTCATAATCAACTAAAACCTCCAGTTATTTTGATCAGCACTGCTATGAAGATAGGATCTTCCATTTTATAGATGTAAAGATGCTTTCTAAACAATTAGTTGCAATATTTTATATCCGTCCTGGTTAAACATAATTTTGTTCCTTTTAGTAGAGTGTTCTATGCTATTTTAATCTTTGAATCCCAACTCTGTACTTGAAGATCTCTCCAAATTATGTGTCATCAACATATTTGATAAGTATGCCTTCTGTGACAACACCCAAATCACTGATAAAAATATTTGCATAAGCAATATCAAACACTTACATCCCATAGCATAACAGCATAACATTAGCAATACTGGCTGATTTTTCTCTGGCTTATACTGATATTATGTGTGGTTCAACACACTATTTGTAACTCCCCAACAGCTTCTTATCTGCAAAAATATCATGAAAGGCATTATTAAATGCCCTTCTAAAGTCAAGATGTTCTATGAAAATATTTTATTAACATGGATTGTCTTTTTAAATATATTTTTGTTTTTATCTAAATTCCAGTGAGATAACATACATACACACACACACACACGTCCATAATTTGGAAGTAAATAATACTGCTATAAACATAGGGGTACATGTATTCCTTTGGATTATTACTTTTGTATCCTTTGGGTAAATATCTAGTAATCCAATTGCTAGATCATAGGGTAGTTCTATTTCTAACTTTTTGAGGAAACTCCATACTGTTTTCCAGAGAATACATTAGTTTGCATTCCCCTTACTCATTTCATTTTATATATATATGCATAACAATGAGTGTATATATAGTACATATACATAAATCAATATATGTACATATAAATTATATGTGTATATACATACATGTGTATAGACCTAAACACATATATATGTATATATAAATTATATACGTATATACGTGTATGCATGTATATATGTGTGTGTATATATAATGTACACCAAATTTAATCCTGTGGATAACTACCAACACAGGATGTGATGTCAACCCTATCAGCACCCCAAAATAGCATTTTATATATTGTCATTTCTGAAAAAATAGCACTTAATATGAATTGGTAGAAATTTTGTTCTAAGTCTGGATATCTTTGCAAAGGAATGCTAAGAATACGGAATCAGCATAATCAAACCAAGCATATGTGGATATAATGGATATGTATATATATATACATATATATGTGTATATAATAGATAAAAAAACAATGCTATGTCAAATGTGTTAATCAATCTAGAAGCCTCAGAAATTAAAAAAAAAAAAAAATCCAATATTATCTATATTGCTTCCATCTTTCCTATGGAATCTGCCCTGTCACTAAAATGCATATTTAGCAAATGAGTTTAACATTACATAGACCAAATTAATTAGGAACAATATCTTTAGTAATAAGGGCATTTTCAAAGTGCCCTTTTACTCCTAAAAGTTGACGATATGGTCAAATCTTCCATTTTAAGATATATCCTCTAGATGCACAAAAATCTATTAAATGGCAGAATCATGAGATGAGACTGAACTACTTATTTGGGGGCAATTGTATCTCTATCACTGCTTTCTCAGCTATTTCACCCAACCGAACAGGACTCATAGTAGGCCCACAGGGTATGCAGTAACTTATAAATTATTTTACATTACTTTTCCTATTCAGTTATCTTTATGAGGAAATACTTACTGATTTTTCTAATTTTTCAAACTCTTTTCAGAAAACTAGGAGGATTTTTCCTGGGAGACACACATTAGCTATGTGAAGCCAACAGTTACTGAGAGAAAATGCCAAACTTTTCTTTGTTCAACACAATCATTTTTGCTTCTTAAAAGGAAACGGAAGATGAAAGACCGACTTCAAGAACTAAAGCAACGAACAAAAGAAATCGAACTCTCCAGAGACAGGCATGTGTTGACTACAGAAGCAGAAGAACAAGGGGTGTTTTTGCAGCAAGCTGTTATTTATGAAAGAGAGCCGGTAGCTGAGAGACACTTACATGAGATCCAAAAACTACAGGAGAGTATTAACAATTTGACAGATGATGTTCAAAAATTTGGGCAGCAACAGAGAAGTCTGGTGGCTTCAATGAGAAGGTTTAGTCTACTTAAGAGAGAGTCTAGCATTACAAAGGAGATAAAAATACAAGCAGAACACATTAACAGAGGTTTGGATGATTTAGTAAAAGAAGTTAAGAAGTCAGAGGCTGAAAATGGTCCATCAGCAGTGGTGACAAGGATACTTAAATCTCAGCATGCTGCGATGTTCCGCCAATTTCAGCAAACAATGTTTACATACAATGATACATTAGCAGCAAAGCAGGAGAAGTGCAAGACATTTATTTTCCGTCAGCTTGAAGTTGCTGGAAAAGAAGTGCCTGAAGAAGAAGTAAATGATATGCTTTATCAAGGCAAATGGGAAGTTTTTAATGAAAGCTTACTTACAGAAATCACTATCACTAAAGCACAACTCTCAGAGATAGAACAAAGACACAAGGAACTTGTTAATTTGGAGAACCAAATAAAAGATTTAAGGGACCTTTTCATTCAGATATCTCTTTTAGTAGAGGAACAAGGAGAAAGCATCAACAATATCGAAATGATAGTGAATGGTACAAAAGAATATGTTAACACTACTAAAGAGAAATTTGGACTTGCTGTAAAATACAAAAAAAGAAATCCTTGTAAGGTATTGTGTTGTTGGTGTTGCCCGTGCTGTGGCTCAAAATAAAGAAGCTATTTTAGACATTTTTTCCAGTTGTAGAATGAAGGATGTCCCATATTTCAGCATCTTTCTTCATTTTACAGATCCATTCACATACCTTTCATCATTATTAAGTCATAATTTTCCTCTTCAGCCCTTATCTGCTAGACCAACAGAAACTTCTTCAGTCAGGGACAAAGCAAGTCATTTATTAAACCAAAAACAGTATAGGTAGTTAACTTTAAACTCACAAGTTAACTACTAAAAATGAGATCAATGATCTTATGTTTCCGTTCAGGTACCAAGCTCTATTATGTATTTTGTAACTTTTAATGCCTTAACAAGATGAATGTAAGTGACAACTGCTTAACCAATCCTTCTGGCTCATTTGAGAGCATTTCAGTGGTAAATTAAGTGCATGAAACAAGACCTCAAAAAGTGCTATATTAAAATCAAACCAGAAGCTGTGTCAAATCTTTTATGCTCAGATGGGTAAGTTAACTTGGTGGTCAACAAATCATGGAAAAATCCAACTATGTACTGAATGAAGAGTCTGGTTGGTAACTGAGAGCTGAATCTAGCTTAAGGCCTAAGAAAGTAAGGCACTGTTTTCCTGAACTTGGGTCCATTCAGGACATTGTAATACAGATCAGGAAGGTTGGCAAAGAAAGTAAAAAATAAAGGCAATTGCATTCTCAAAAGATTCTCTATCACTTTACGGTGAAGCTGAACACTGCACAATGGGCTAGGGATATAGTCTAAACTCACACAGGAATAGAGTTTTGGAATTCACATTTTAATGGAGAAAGCAGGTAAAAAAACAAATATAAATATTAGATACTGTTAAGCTCTTGGCAGAAACTTAAGGTATTGAGAAACTGACTTTTGGAATGGCTTCTTTTCCTTGGGTGGTCAGTAAAGGCCTCTCTGAAAGGGAACATTAAATGAATATCTAAATGATGAGGACAAGGAACAGTATGTCCCAGACATAGTACAAAGAACCTGAGGATGATATAACTTACTCTGTTTCAAGAAAAATGGGCAGTACATCTGTATCATAGTAAGAAAGGAGTAATGAGGTAAGAGATAAAGTTAAGAAAGGTCAGCAGGGGCTAGATGAAAGGCTTTGTTGGCCATGTAAGTCCGAAGTTTACAGCAAGTATAATCAATGTTAAGCCCTTAGACTGTCTCTAGCCTGTAAATGACGTTATGTAATTTATCTGAGAAAAATCATCTTGTCTGCTGTATGTGGGTTAGAATGGATTTGAGGCAGATGAGTGGAGGACAAGGATGCAGGTATAGAAAACCACCAGAAGGGTAATGCAGCAATCCCAGTAAGAGATGGTGGAAGCCTGGACTAGGATGGGAATGGAGGTGGGGGTGGGGGTAGCATTACTAACACTCAAGGTTAATACAGTGTGTTATGTCTCAGCATTGTTCTAATAATTTTACAGTTTTGCCCACAAAAACACTAGGTACGGTGAGGTTAAGTAACCTGTCCCAGGTCACAGAAACTGTGAGAATCAGAATTTGAACCCAGGCTGTCTGATTCCAAAACAAATTCTTAACTACTAGGTACTATATAAGTGGCGATGAAAAAAAAATTAGACTAACTTGTGATAGATTTCAAAGCTAGAATCTACAGGAGACTGATTGGATGATCTCGTGACCCTGGGATCATGACCTGAACCAAAATCAAGAGTCACAGGCTCAACCAACTGGGCCACCTAAGTGCCCCAGAGGTGGGTGATTTTAGAATGAAGTTACCTAAAAAGTTTGTAGATCCAAAAAAATCAAATACCCAGAGAAGAGCCTGAGGTATTCCAAAATTTCCACCTAAAGTGGAAGAGTTAATAAAGGAGATTGAGAAGAAACTATTAATGAAGTATAAGGAAAACCAAAAAAGTGTGCTACAATGCAGAGTGTTAAAAGGACAAGTTTAGGAAGAAGTCAACCTGAAGTAAAATAAGAACAGCAAACTGACAATGGATTTGGCAAAGTGAAGACAAATCGTTGACTCGAACATGAGCCATTTCAAGGATTTGTAGGGATAGAAGCACAAGAGAAGTATGTTGAAGAAAGAATGTGATATGAAGTATAGCAGCCACTACGAAGTATACTTTCCAGCTATGTGAATAGAGGACTGTGAAAAGGAATGAACTGCTTGAGAAGAATGCAGGGTCAAAGGATTCCATAACACTTAAAGTTAAGAAGTCCAAGAGCACATCCTGCTAATGGGAACGATCCACACTGGCAAACTCTTGATATAAGAAATGGAAGGGATTATATGCAAAAGTAGAAAGGATTGGGATCTATAGTACAAATGGAGAAGGTGGCCTTGGATAGGAGCAGAAGCACTTTTTCCATATTATAGTCTCGAGAAAAGGCAATACTTAGGAATAAAAGCAGATAGTTGAACAAATTTGGTGGTCCTAAATGAAAGAATTCTTACATAAGTTTCTACTTCCTTAAAGAACTAGGAGGCAAAATTATTAGTTGAAAGCACAGTGGAGTTGATGGATAATAGGAATATACATATACATAACCTCCTAACACTATAAAATAAATTTTAAATTATAAAATACAAAGAAATTGAAGAGCCTTCTGCTGTGTCAATTATCAAGTATTACCAGAGAAAAAGATGTTTCATCTATGTCAGCCCCTAATGTTTAAAGAACTTTATAAAAAAGATAAATTTAAATCCAATGACAAACTCTCCACCTAATCAGGTGGTGATAAATTTCTTCTGCCCCTTCTGAAGTTGCACTATATCCTTTTATCTATGACATTACTGATACTGGTTTATAATTGTTCCCAAATTGTTTATCATGGAAACTGAGAACATTAAGTATTATTTAATATTCACTAGCATAATTATGTCCAAAAGCGTTTGTAAAACTGTAGAGTTCTATTAGTATTTGTATCTGCACATAGTGCTTTTACAGCAAGACTTAACACAGAAAGATTCATGGCAAAGCAATATATCGCATATAATTTTCACTGTTATATTTTAAAACTAATTAGAATCACGCTGGGAGGACTGGATGGCTCAGTCAGTGGTGCAGTGAAGCGTGACTCTTGATCTTGGGGTTGTGAGTTCACGCCCTATGTTGGGTGTAGAGAAGGGCGCCTTGGGTAGCTCAGTTGGGTAAGCATCCGACTCTTGATTTCAGCTCAGGTCATGATCTCACGGTTTGTGAGATCAAGCCGTGTGTCGGGCTCCGTCTGCACTGACAGCATGGAGCCTGTTTGGGAATCTCTCTCTCTCCTCTGCCTCTCTCCCCAGCTCATATGTACGTGCGTGTGCTCTCTCAAAAAGTAAATAAATAAACAAAATAAAGTAAAATCTTAAAAAAAAAAAAATCACCTAACCTAAGCAAAAAAAACAAAAAAAAAAAAAACAAAAAAAAAAAACAAACAAACAAACACAACCAGAATGCTTAATTGGTTGCTTAACATATTTTATATGTTATCCACACACTTACTAGGCACTAAAAGTATTTTTTTCCCTTAAAATGATTACCTTAAAGGGAAAAACTTACTAAGCATTAGAGGGACAATATTAGAAAATCTACTGGTAAAATTACTATGAGCACCTGGGCTCATGTTCTCACCTACTAAACTATGTCATTTTCTGTAATCAAAAGCTTCATGTAGCCTGAATTCATATAATGAGACATTTTAAAAGCTCTCCTAATTCATCTCCATCCAGACACAGCATATCATCAACAATAACTATTCATATCCATCATCAATCACACTTGCAAAGCCACTAGTAAAGCACTGCACTAGCTGCTTTAAATACATGATGTGAAATTCTCATGACAACACACTTACTAAAATCCTTATTTACACGTGTAGACACGGAAACTCAGAGCAAATAACTTCCCCTAGGCCTGTCTGACTTCAAAGTCAGAGGTTACAACTTGCAGCTGTAAAATAAATAAGTCATGGGAAGGAAAAGTACAGCAAGGGAATACAGTTGATGATGTAGTAAGTGTATGGGGACAGGCGGTAACTACACTTAACCACGGTGAGCATTTGGTAACTACACTTAACCACGGTGAGCATTTTGTAACGTATACACAATTGCTGAATCACTATGTTGTACACCTGGAACTAGTATTACATGTCAACTATGTTTCAACTAAAAAAGAAATTGGAGGTTATGTTGATTCCAGTGCTATTCATACTACTGCAAAAGTTACTCACTTTTTTTCTATTGGAAAGGTCTTCATCTGTTCAGAGTATCTAATTTTAGTTTTTTAAAAATTAAGTTATAAATTGTTAAAGCAAGAGTATACAGGGGTACATGAGGGTAGATAATATATTTCATACCTTAATCAGAGTACAGGTTAATCTCTATTGTACCTAGGGGAGTAAAAGGAACACTTTCTAAGTAAATAAACAGGTTAACATGATTACAGGGCAAAAAGTTTCAATAGCATCTATTTTTAATCTCTTCAGTCACTTTTACTTTTCTACTGAAACGGTTCACATGATTATATACAGCTGAATACAAAAAACAGAATTACAATATTTTACATCTACTTTTAATACAAGAGGTATTTAACCACTAAGTCCAAAGAAGTGAAGTGACTTGCCAGACTCATAAACAAATGCACACCAGCTCTTAGAATTCAGGTTCCAGACTCTCCATCTTCTCTCCAAACCCATGGTTTGTCAATTTTTCACCATTATTTCAGAGATTTTCATCAAAATATTATGCTTATTAAGTAGTAAAGCTATAGAACTGTAAAACATAACTTCTGAGCTAATAAAGCACAGAAGCCTAATGATGTTCTATGATTCTGACCTTTCAAGAGAACTCTCAAGGCTGTGACATAAAGTGACATTTGGCTGAGGCTTCATTTGCAGTGACACATGCTATCAGGCTGGTGTGCAACAGCACGTCAGGCAGAGCCAGAGACTGTCTAGGACCTTCTACTGTGCTGATCTAACTTTGCTCCCATAGCATGAAAGAATTCTGGCTCCACCAATTTGCAGTTTTGTGATTATAGACAATACTCTAATTTTTCAGGTTTATTTCCTTCTGTTGAATGGCTGAATTTTCTCAGAGGTCTGATATTGTTCTCTGTTTGTTCATCATTCTAGGGTGGGAAGAGAAAGTTATCTAGATGTTGAAATTAGTTCTGAGAGGCTTTGTGGGTCCTAAATCAGCTGGTTTAGGCTCAGTCAAGGGAGGAACAGAAGATGAGATGAGATGCTGTCATTAAATTTTGCTCCTGATCGGTCCAGATGTTTGTGGACTGGAAGGAAGCAGCTAAGTGCAACAAGGGGCACTAGAGCCTGCTTCCTAATTCAAGTAACCTTGCCCTGCCTCTCCACAACCCACCAGAGCTCCTAGCACTGAGCTTAGCAGGGTTCTTCCCACTTCTTACCTAGTGGACTCTTCAATGTCACACCTATTACATGCTAGGGTTGTATCAGTTAAGCACAATTTCTTATCTGCATGGGGCAGTGAAGGCTACCTGAAGGACTTTAAGCAGAGGAACTGTAAAATGATCAAATGTGTATGCTAAAAAGAGCTCTCACGTTCTTTATATACTCCTGCGTTGTTTCACTTGTTACAGCATGTACCAGTTTTATAAAACATCAAATTTTTTGGTAAAACACCAAATTTTGTAAAGTTGAAAACCATCACACAAAAAAAAGAAAGGTTCCTGCTAGCAATGCAGAGGAGAGCTTGGAGGATGGGATAGACAACAGAGAGACTGGTCAAGACCAGTAAGTAACACAGGGGAGGAATGTAGAGGGGATGAAAGGAAGTACATCGAGGCGAATAGAGAGGGAAGTGGAGACTCAAGCCATATTAATACAGTAATATCAACAAGAGGAATTACTTGTAGGTCGGAGAGAAAAAGGTAAACAGGAGAATTTCCAAACACAGGTTTGGGGTAGATATTTAAGAGGGGTTTAGAAACATATAAAAGACGATGAGATACAGGGGCTCCTGGCTGGCTTAGTCAGAAGAGCATGTGACTCTTGATCTTGGGGTCATGAGAGCTTACTTAAAAATAAATAAATAAATTTATATACATATATACGTATATGTATATATATATATACTTTTTTTAAAAAATAAAAATTAAGGGGAGTCTGGGTGGCCCAGTCAGTTGAGCGTCAGACTCTTGATTTTGGCTCAGGTTATAATCTCACAGTTCATGAAATCGAGCCCCACATTGGGCTCCACACTAATAACACAGAGCCTGCTTGGGATTCTCTCTCTCCCTCTCTCTGCCCCTTCCCTGCTCATGTGTTCTCTCTCTCGCAAAGTAAATAAAACTTAAAAAAATACATAAAAATGTAAAAAGGTGAGGTACAAATTTTTATATATTATATGCAACTGTATATATTATGAATTTTGCAAAACTATGCATAGGAAATTCATCAGAATGTTAGCAGTGGTTGGCTCTGCATGGTCAATCAACTTTTTTTTGTTTTAAGTTTATTTATTTATTTGAGAGCGGGGGCTAGGGGCGGGGGGACGCAGAGAGAGGGAGAGACAGAATCCCAAGCTCTGTCAGCACAGAATCCGATGTGGGGCTTGAACTCACAAAACCTGAGATCATGACCTGGGCCGAGATCAAGAATCGATGCTTAACCAACTGAGCCACCTATGCACCCCTCGATCAACGTTTTTTAACTCACTCTTCCCTACATGTTCTAAATTTATTAACAATGTATACTTTTTGAATGTTTTGTATACTTTTTAAGCACAATCATTTCAAAAAGCAGTTTACCTTTATTAATAAGAACCCTTTGGTTGTAAAATTCCCCAGATGAAAATTGGTCAAATGGCAAATCATTCTATATTTCACAAGCATATTATAGTATCCATAATGAATTCTCATGTCTTTGTGAGATCTCACTGACCGCAAAATTATAATAGTGAAGCAATCCCCTAGTTGGAGGTTTTCTGGGTTTTTTCACCTCTATTCTGATAATCTATTAGGTGAGGGAGGTGAAAGAATTGGAAGCAGGCCTCCTGCTGTTATTTGATTGTTCAGTGATAACTGCAGTCGCTTATGAACTGCATGCTCCCATCTCGGGGCTTTTCCACATACCTCTGCCTGACTGCCTCTCTCTCCTCAAGTGTCATCTCCTCAGTAAGACCCACTATGATTATCCTGATTATAAGAGCTACATACCCCTGCCATACCACCACCATAGGATAAGAGATCTTTACTTTTTTTTCAATATACTTATCACCGAATGTCTGATATAACTTATTTATTACATTTACTGTGTGTCTCCAGCCCCAGAATGTAAGCTTCTCAGGCCACCCATGGATTATATTGTTTTGTTCCCAGCGGTATCCCCATCACCAGAACAATGACTAGCACATAGTGGATGCTCAGTAAATATTTGCTTCATTAACACATGCACGAATTAATAAATGAATAAATTCAGTAAATGACTATTAGGTTAAAAACTACACACACGATTATGTTACACATGAGCATCAGTCTTCTCAGTCATTAATACTTTTTATTTTAGAAGACGCTGGTTCTTTGCTTAAACATGTAGAGAATAATTAAGCCTATGTGGTTCAACAAAATTCATTCTTCATATATATGTCTATTAAACTTTCCTTCAGATTCAATAAAGGTAAGAATTTATTACACAAATCACTTTTCTAATTGGTTAAATGTATAAAAATTAAGCCATAAAACCTGTACCAATAAATAATGCCATAAAGTCTTACTTCGTGTATTCAGAGCTTCCAAACTGCCTCATTTAAAAATGTTCATTCACTACTGAGAACCAGTAAGAAACTCTGCTGATAATTTCTCACTTAACCATGTGGTAAGCAGGTTGTTTTTTTTTTTTTTTTTTTTTTTTTAATCCTCAGTAATGAAACAAGCATGAGGAAAAAGGACAAGAAGGCAAGGGCACACATTCAGCTCGCTCTGATTTTAAGAGCAACTTAAAGAACTTTCACTTTATACTATGTCTTATAGGTGCAGCACCATCTGGTGTTTACTATGCAGAAAGGCTATGAGGGCAGGTGGTGTAAAAGTCCTTTGTCACTTTGTAAAGAGTGTTAGGCAGCTGGACAAAGTGATACAAGCATATGACTAAGTTGATAACACAGATCACATATTCAATTTGGAAATATAGAAATAAAAATTTGGCAATCAGTGTGGCATTAGAAGAATAAACTTTTTAAATAACTTCCAGACAAGAATACTCTTTAAGAAAAACAGGACAAAGGCAAAACATAAATAAGTTATTAAAAGAGGGCAAAAAATTTTCTGAAAACCATTCTAGAATCTTATTAATAGGTCATCTCAAAATGCAAAATTTGATAAAAAGTAAATTATCAAACAAAACAAAGAGTTTACATTTGAATACCCAGAAGATTGAAGTATAACTCTTCTTTATAATATAGCCTCAACCCTTAATCCCTACAGAGAACATCACAATAAGGTCTCACTATATAAACAATCCCGTTAACTGCATACATTTTATTATACTAGGACATGATGATTTTAGCTTATTCAGCTTATTTTAGCTTATTTTGGAACTTAGGTAAATTTTTTTATTGGCTAATGCCACTGCTCCTGTGTTTACAATGACACCAACATTACTTACACCAGTATAGGCTTTCCCGATATCCTAGGATGTCTTAGCACTTCTGACATTGTCTCTTTTGTCTCTTCCATTCTCTCTTCATCACTGGAATCCACAACAAATATTACCCCATAGGACTCAGCATAGTAATTCTTCCAGATACCCCGAATTCTTTTTCCACCTCCCAAGTCAAAGATGGTGACTTCAAATTTTCCTTGTCTGAGGTCAATTTTGGAAAATCCAACAGTAGGAGCTACATCTTCAGGATACTCTGTTTCAAATGACACAAAAGAAACAACCTTAGACTTTAAATTAATAACATTAACTACACAAATTAAAGGACATAAAAAGTATTTTTCATAATTTAGTCTTAATTGGAATGTTTATTATTTGCTTACACACTAAGCTTTACATCTAAGCATACTGGTAGATATGGGGAAGGGTAGATACTATAAAATATCCAACCAGAATTTATGCTCCATGCAGACAAAAATTTCTGTATTTTGCTTATTTGTTTTGTATTGACCCCAGCTCCTAAATAATGTCTACCATATAACAGGTACTTAATAAATATCTGTAGAATGAATAAATAAATAAATGAACTCTTGCCTTTAAGGCTACTGACTCTCCAAGTTACAAACAATAAAAATTTCAACCCTTCAACACTACAGCCATCCCCAGGGACCATTACAACTTCTGTGAAGCTATAAAGAAAAACTGAATATTTAGAGAATAGTTGAGAAGAACCAAAGAATGGGAGAAGCTATGAAGAGTAGGACCACTCTTTTCAAACTACTGAATTAAAGCTACAATTGAAATAAAAAAACTTTTCAGGACAGCTTATAAACATAGAGCAGATTTCATTGTTTCTAAGGAACATGTTTCATATGTTTTCATAAATTTAAAATTGAATTTTTTTGGACTTCTGTATATGACAATACAAAGAAGGCATAGGATGCATGATTATAACTGCCAAGGGGGTGGTAATAATGACAACATTAAAAAGATAACTAAGGTTCAAGAAAGACTTCAACTAGGAGCTCAGACTTAGGCCTTAAAGCTAGGTAGTATGTAGACAGGCAAAAGAGTGAGCTAAGTAGCAGAAATAGCAAAGGAAAGAAAGTACAAACTGAACTTTGGCGCAAACCCTTAAGATTGGGAATGCAGAGGGGCGCCTGGGTGGCGCAGTCGGTTAAGCGTCCGACTTCAGCCAGGTCACGATCTCGCGGTCCGTGAGTTCGAGCCCCGCGTCAGGCTCTGGGCTGATGGCTCAGAGCCTGGAGCCTGTTTCCGATTCTGTGTCTCCCTCTCTCTCTGCCCCTCCCCCGTTCATGCTCTGTCTCTCTCTGTCCCAAAAATAAATAAACGTTGAAAAAAAAAAAAATTAAAAAAAAAAAAAAGATTGGGAATGCAGACTTAAGAGAGTTCTGAAGACAGAGAAATGGAAGCTGAAGGTATTTCAGCAGACCAATCATATAATTAATGTGACTAAAGTAGTGCTTTTTTAAGGTACATCTTTGCAAAATCTCTAGAGCTGACTAGAAATGAGAGTGACGGCCACTTTTCAGAGAGATATGAAAATGAGAAGAATGGAAAGAGAGAGCTCATGAAACATTAATAGAACCTGGTGACTCAATGGTTATGAAGAAGAGTTCAAACTTCATGTTTGTCTCTTTCACTCTCTCTTCACCACCAGAATCCACAACAAACATTACTCCATTGGACTTTGTTTACAATGGCCACAATCTACACTAGGCTTTTTAAATTAAAATCAATTAAAATTAAATTAAAATTTCAGTTTCTCAATAGAACTATCTAGATCTAAAGTGCTCAGAGCCACACAAGGCTAGTGGCCCACACTACACTAGACAGAGCCAATACAGAACATTTCTATCATTGCAGAAAGTTCTGTTGAATAACACTAGTGTTATTATTCCCACATTCAACAGAATATTTGCTATTACAAAGATAAATTTGAAAGGCATTTGCTGCTAGGCTTAGGTGTGACTGGGCAACAGACTTGCCACATACTACTCCCTTTCAGCAACTACTTTAGTGCAGTTTAAACAACTCCCTAGAGGCACCTGGGTGGCTCAGTTGGTTAAGCCCCTGACTTTGGCTCAGGTCATGATCTCAAGGCTCATGGGTTTGAGACCCACATCAGGCTCTGTGCTGACAGCTCAGAGCCTGGATCCTGCTTTAGATTCTGTGTCTCCCTCTCGCTCTGCCCCTCCCCTGCTTGCGCACGCTCTCTGTCTCTCTCTCTCAAAAATAAACAAACATTAAAAAAAATTTAAACAACTCCCTAGAAAGTTAGCAGAGAGGTTACAAGTCACACTTTTCTAAGATCTTCTTTATCTAGGAGAAAAAGAAAAGTTTAGAAGCAATACAAGCAGCGTGATATTCCTAAAACAGGATTACCCTAGACATCTAAAACAAATGGATCTATCCAGGCCAGAATTGGTTTCCATAGTTAAAACAGGCAGCCATCTTTGAATACGAGTTTAGAGGTGCCCCCAGGAAATTATCAGTGCAAATAAACCAACTATGCTGGAGTAGGGATGAGGGAACTAATACGTATAGACACCTACTCAGTACCAGGACTTTGTTAGGCATTAGGATGTAAAGATGAATAAGATAGGGTTGCTGTCCTCAAAGAACATACAGTACAATATCAACAGATATGTATTAATGGAATTAACACAAGAACCTATATTTCTATGAAAAAAGTCTAGAGAAGATACTATAAGGATGTTATAGATTACATGTGTCCATGCCTCCCCCCCTTTCCCCCACCACCTTGCAAAACTCCTATGTTAAAACCCTAATCCCCAGTGTGTTAGGGAGGTGGAGTCTTTGAGAAGTAATTAGGTTTCAGTGAGGTCATGAGGGTGTAGTCCCCATGATGGGATTACTACCGTTATAAAAAGAGACACAAGAAAGTTTGTCTTGTGTCTCTCTGCACCACATAAGAACACAGAAAGAAGATAATTGTCTGTAAATCAGGAAGAGGACTCCCTCATCAAGAACCCAACCATGCTGGCACCCCGACCTCACACTTCCAACCTCCAGAATTGTGAGAAATAACTGTTGTTTAAGCCACCCAGCCTATGGATTGGTATAGCAGCCCAGACTACGACTGAGGGCATTCAAGAGGAAAAGGGTAAAGAGGAGGGAGGGGAAAGTTATGGTACACAAAGGCTTCAGAAAGGCCGTGAAATAAAAATGAAGTCTTAAAAACCACAAAATTATAATAAAGAAGGGAGAAGAACATTCTAGGCAGGAGAGCAACATAAGCACAGATAAAATGATGGCAACATTCTCAGGAAACCAATTCAAATTAGGTAATTTTTTTAAGGTTATATGGTAGGCAGAGCCAGGACTCAAATCCAGGTCAGAACTTTAAAAGTCTTCCCTCCCTGATTTGTCTATCCTTTCCTCTGGTTCCTACTCACAGTTCTGTGTTTCAAGACTCAGGATTAGGGGCGCCTGGGTGGCTCAGTCGGTTAAGCGTCCGACTTCAGCTCAGGTCACGATCTCACGGTCCGTGAGTTCGAGCCCCGCGTTGGGCTCTGGGCTGATGATGGCACAGAGCCTGGAGCCTGCTTCCGATTCTGTGTCTCCCTCTCTCTTGACCCTCCCCCGTTCATGCTCTGTCTCTCTCTGTCTCAAAAATAAATAAACGTTAAAAAAAAAAATTAAAAAAAAAAAAAGACTCAGGACTAAATGTTCTGCATACAACTTCCCTATAAATCCTTTCTGATAATTCCTTCCTACTTTCAGTATCACCTGCACTATCATAATATTCTGTCTTTTTGCTAGTCTTCACAATAGCCTATACCTTCCCAGTAGCTGGGACCAATCGTTGTATCCTTAATACTTAGCACAAAGTATTTAGTGGCTCAACATTACAGACTGCCATGACAGCTGAAGCTACTGTTCTTACATCCATCCTTCCTTTTGTCATGCCACATATTTATCCATCCATTCATGCTAGTAGCCATTTATCATGTGTCTATTATAGATCAGGGATCATATAAGAACCAGGGGTACAAAGACAAATGGTCCCCAACCCTGAGGATTTCGGTAAAGTATATGCGCTAAGACAATCTCTGCGAAGTCCAAGATAAAGTGAAATATATCATCAATAACTTATTTATTGAGCATCTATTGTATGCTAAGCACCGTGCAAGGTCCTAGATACACAATAATAAGATCCATCTTCTGACCTTACAGAGCTCTTACATAGAGGAGAAAAGGGGAAACATAAACAAACAACATAATACAATGAAGATATTTTAATATCCAACAATGTTAGGGACCAATTTACACAAAGAAGAATTTTGCTACCCAAAAAAACAACTGTTCCTTAGAAATTATTAGGAAATAGCACTGGACAGTCAGAGAATCCTAGTTTTTTAGCTGAGCACACACCTATTTAGGATAAAAACTTAAATCCCTAGCCTCTGTGGCAGCTAGGAATGGCTATTAGAACATATTCTAGATAGTGAGCTAGTGGTGTAGCATTAAACATTTAACCTCTCTTGCAGGACTTTGATATGTAGCGTTTGTCATTTTCCATGGTGTGAATACTCCCACTATGGCCAATTTCAAACTACCAGTGTGAGGTACCTGAACACATGGTTGGGAAGGGATATACCTAACTGGATCTCGATAGCTGATATAAGCCAATAAGAGCAAGTAAGAGCCAGCTCCAAAATACCACTGAAGTGATGTGGCAGCTTCTAGTCCATGCCCTTAAAGGAAAAGAAAATGGCCTCCCTTCCACTTTACCTCTTCCCTCAGCTGAAATGCACAGTACTAGTGAGCCATCTTGGACCAGGTAGGCAAGGGAAAAAAAAAAAGAGGAGAAGGAACATAACACCATAGGGGTGTTATGCCAGCCCTACACTACTTTTGCATGCACTATTATGAGAAATAAAATTCTATTTTGTTAAGCCATTGTTATTTTAGGTTTCTTGTTAGGACAACTGAACCTATATCCAATGAATACAATCACTTTGACAGCCATTAAAAAAGAGAAGTTGATTGAAAGAAGCAAAAGTCAAGGTATAGAAAGTATTCCTTGATTAGGAAGCTATAACATTCTAGATGAAAGACACTGAGGATGTGGATTTAGACACTACAGTTAGAAGAGAAGCAGATATATCCCAAAAGAAATGTGGGGGGGGGGGGGCGGGGGAGAAAGGGAAGAAAAGAAACAGAAATGAGGCAGAAATAAGCTGAAGAGTGGAAGCCATGGCAGATATGTTGTAGAAGACCACCTACTACACCTATGGCATGGCTGAACTGAGACACCAAAATGAGTAAAACTGCCCTTTGGGAATTTATGGTCTGGAGAGGTGAAGGGATACAGGAACAAAGGGGGTAATTAAGTAGTGATACAAGCAGGTATAGTAAGTATAGTCCAAAGCACAGGAAGTAGCCAAGTCTACTGATGGTGATGGGAATGGGTAAAGGTAGCAGGAGATTGGAAAAGACTTCATAAAGGAGACTATATAACAAAAAAACCATCTTTAGAGACATTTAGATATTCTGCTTTAAAAGCAGATATTCCCTGTACTAAGACAAGTGGGAAGAGCATGAACAAATACAAAAGCATGAAAAGGTTCCACTGGAAAATTTCATGTAGCTCTATAGAACTGGAATCTTTAAAAAAAGAAAAAAGGTAAGAAATCAGCCACTGGAGTAGGCTGAGGAGTAAACAAATATGAGATAAAGAACAAAAACAGAACCAGAGGGGAGCTCAAAGTGGAAAGCAGCTTTGACTTTTTGCTCATGATGTATCACCCTGAGTATTTTTTTCTAAACTCAGAAAGAGAAACCGATGAATATATGGAGGTGAAAATCAGAAGAGAAAGATCCTAATGGAAAGAGGATGTTCTAAGTACACACAACAAATTAGATAGTCTGATTCTTAGATTCTACTCCCTTGAATGTAAGGCTTTGAAGAAATGGAAGAAGTGAAGATGTTTAGATAAGCAGTCATGGCCTGCAGGCCAAATCTGGCTCACTATTTTTATATGGCCCTCAAGCTAAGAATGTGTTTCACATTTTAAAATAACTGCAAAAAATATCAAAAGGGTAGTATTTCATAACACATCAGATTTCAGTGTCCATAAACAAAGTTTCATTGGAAGGTGGCCATGCTCATTTGTTTACATGTTGCCTATGGTTGCTTTTGCATTATTATGTCAGGGTTGCATAGTTGGGAAAGAGACTGCGTGATCCTCAGTCTCAAATATTTACTATCTGGCTCTTTAACAGAAGAAGTTTGCCAGCCCCTGGTTAAGATGATGACAGTCAGTGCTCTGTGAGGATATAAGCTAGGAGATAGCACGAGGGGTACCATAAGAATCCACAGATAATAATACACAATTTATATCTAATATTACATGCTAGAATATGGGGTGGCAAAACATTTTCCTTCAAAAGCAAGTTTTGCAAGGTGTTAATTTTCTTTCATAAACCTCCATAAATAAAAGCCCCTGACTATTTGGTATGCGTATCTTGTTGCAACATTCTTTTTCAGCAAAAAATATATGTTAAGTTTCTTCTCAATTCATACTCATGCTTGGCTGATGCTACATCTTCTGGGTACACAACAAACTCACTAGCACAGTTGCTTCTATGTTGTAGTAAACAGCATTAAATTAAGACTAAGTAAATACACCCAATGAGATGTAATATAAGTGACATAAAACTCTTTAGTAAAAAAGAGGCCCTACTTTTAACATAACTATAAAAATTACATATCATATTGAAAAACAATCAAGACGCGCAAGGAAAGACATGCTGGCTAACTGTATTTCTACCTCCGTTTGATTTAGGTGCAGCCTTGGGACTAAATTCCAGCCAAGAGAATGCAAGTGGAAGATAGGTATCCTTAAAGATGGGCATGTCCTTTTTTTACTTTTTCCCTCCTGTGCTGAGAAGACAGATGTAATGTCTTTTATCTGATCAAAGACCTCAAGGATCCTCTGCACCTCTGCATTTATTCACATCTGAAACATGTTAATAGGCTGGTACTAGTAAGCTAGAATCTATTCCCCATATTAGCCACAAGTCTACTAAGAATATAAAGAGATGGAGTGTATACTATCTGTACCAAATGATTATGTAACAAAACAATTTACATAAATAAATAATTCAGAGTAATTTAATAAGAAACATTTTCAACTTACCTCCTTGGATTCCCTTTGCCGTTGCCGTTTTACCAGCATTATCAAGTCCCACCATCACAAGAGTCACCTTTCTTAAAATAATAAAAATTTAAAAATCACTTTTGAGTTAATCCAATATCAGGGGAAAATAAAAGCAAATTCATTCACTCAAGCAACATATAAGGAACATCTACTACGTATAGGACAATCTGCTGGACCTCAGGCAGTTCAGTAATGAATGAAACAGATTCAAAAAACAAAATTCTTGAGAAATATCCTTGAAGTGTCATCCTTTTGTTCTATAAGCAAAAAAGGAAAAAAATAAAAGAAAGTTGTACAAGAGAGAGTACAAAAGGTAGAGAAGAAATAAGAGAAAGAAGGAAAAGGATTCTAACACAAGAGCTATTTATCATGGCTAAAGATTCACACACACCAACGGTGTGTTCAGCTCTGTTTTTAGATATGCAGCACCCTTCCAAGTATAAATCTTAAATACAGTATAATAACATGATTATTAACTTAAGTGCTAACATATTTTGGAAGAGTGTTCCTAAAATTATAAAGCTTAAAATACTTTTGATGACATAGCTAAACTTCAGAGAATCAGAAAAAAAAAAAAAAAAGTCTAGTTCAATTTACAATCGAAGAAACATAAACCCAGACTTGTAAGACAACAAGTTGCTTAGAGTCAAAACCAGAACCTAAGTCACTTAATTCCTAGAGACTTCTTAAACCTGGCATAGGTATAAAGGAACAAACCTATTATAATGGTCCTATTACCTTGGCAATTCAGTCTACCACTAAAGCTCATTTCTGTTTCAGGCTGAACCACTGCACAATACAAGAGGGAAGACCATTCATTAACACCATGGATTTGGGAATATAGAGTGAAAGTCGCAGCATAACACAGCTGTTGTGTTAAAACCACAGGGCCACATTCCTATGCGATACAGTCAGGGTTTCTGCCAACTCATCTTCACTGAGGATCATCTCAAGAAGAGTTTAAAAAAACAGAGCTTAGGGGGCACCTGGGTGGGTCAGTCGGTTGAGCGTCCGACTTCGGCTCAGGTCATGATCTCGTGGTCCGTGGGTTCGAGCCCCGCGTCGGGCTCTGTGCTGACAGCCCTGAGCCTGGAGCCTGTTTCGGATTCTGTGTCTCCCTCTTTCTCTGACCCTCCCCTGTTCACGCTCTCTCTCTCTCAAAAATAAATAAAACGTTAAAAAAAAAAAAATTAAAAAAAAAAAAAAAACAGAGCTTAGATGTTAGAAGGGGTGTTCTTTCATCTTTCTAGCCCTGACTCTCTTGGATATGTTGTGTTGAGTTTTTTTGTTTGTTTGTTTGTTTTTAATTCCAGATGTCTTCAAAGGATTCATATAACAAAAAGAAAGGACAGAGTTGAGGTGTGAGGCAGACAAGTTAGGGGTTGCACACTGAGGAAGAACACACTCGGTCTTGCAAAAACCAAACTGGTCGCTTATCAAACCAATTAAATAGTTACTGACCACCCTCTGGACGCTAGACACCAGTGTTCTAGGTACTTGAGATATACCTTTTTATTCAAATGACTACAACAAAAAAAAAGCAAACAAAAACAGACACAGAAACTCTTCCTTACTAAATTTACACAGTGAAAAGAAACAATAATAATAAATGTAAGAAATAAGTACATTATAAGCTATGCAGTATGTTAGAAGGTGATTAGTTACTATAAAAAAAAGAATATAGAGTAAAGCAGGCTAAAGGGAGGCAGGAATGGAGATGGGAGCCAGGTTGCAGTTTTACATTAGGGTGATCAGGGCAGACCTTCTTGAGAAGGTAAAATCCAAGCAAGGCCTTGAAGGAGGGAGTTAGTCATGCAAATATATCTAGGGCAAGAGAGAACATCCAGGGCAAAGGCATTAACATGGGGGTATGCAGGAATGTTCTAGCATCAGCATGCAAGTCAATGTGGTAAAACCCAGAGAGAATGGAGCAGGGAAGGACAGGGAGCAGGGAAGGACACCAGAGGCCAGATCATGCGGGGGCCTTGTAGTTGAGCGCTTTGGTTTTTGTGAATGAAGTTAATTTACTCTCCATATTAATTTCCTTTGTTATCCAAGAGCCCTAGTCTTCTAAATGTTTCAACCATCTCTACCCACCATGGGAAATGAATGGAAGTATATCTAAGCTTGAGTAAGTGCAAGAATAAAGTAAGCCACAATTAGCAGCATCCCCTTACCCCAACCTTGTCAGCCCGTGGTGGGGTCAATGGGAATGTCAAAGAGAACCATGACAGATTACGAATTTAAGGAGCTGTCCAGACTTCAAGATGTATTACAAAGCTGTAATTATCAAGATAGTATGGTACTGGCACGAATTTAAGGAGCTGAGGTTGTATGTGAGGTCCAGATATCTCTGTGCATACAGAAATTTTGCCTGCATTATCAACTTTGAAAAATATGAATTTACTTCTTAAGGAAGCTGTGTGTGATTTTTAAGAATATAAATTTATTATTTTGTTTGAAGAATTCATAACTACTAAATATCAAATAAGACTTAAACACAAAATAATTCCCTAAACAAAATACAATAAATGATTATCCAAAAGAGATGGATGGATAATGTCGCATTTATATAATATTTTAGGTAACTCAAGTTACTAGATATACAATGAATTAGATTAAAATGATATTAAAACACATTCAATTGTCCTCTGAAAAATGTATGATGCATTTCAAGATCCACCATGCTTCAAACCTGACCATAAACCAAAACAATTACCATGAGGGAACAAATGCCCACATTATGCTTATGTGCATCATTTATTCTATAAATATTAATTATACACCTTATACACACAAACATCCACAATCCCTAGCCCTCGTATACCTTCCTTCTGTATTACACAGGTTGCATCTTAACGTTTTCTCTCCATTCTTGTCTGTCAGCCTAAAAAAAACCTTCCAAATAATTGCTATTACATATTTTGAAACACTGCTCTTAAAGCTAGCTACCAAAGATATTTGCTTTTTACTTTAAAAGCTTTCCTTTCTAGGGGCACCTGGGTGGCTCAGTCGGTTAAGTGTCTGACTCTTGGTTTCAGCTCAGGTCGTGATGTCACGGCTGGTGAGTTCAAGCCCTACACTGGGATCCGCGCTAAGAGTGTGGGGCCTGCTTGGGATTCTCTCTCCCTCTCTCTCTCTCTCTCTCTCTCTACCCCTTCCTGCTTATGCTCTCTAAATAAATAAATAAGTAAACTTAAAAAAAATGCTTTCCTTTCTTACTAAAATATTAGGTTCAAACAAAAAAAGTCCTTCAAACATACAAATCACTTTGGAAAATTATAATTATGCTGAGACTGGCACAAAATAAGCCTCTCTAGATTTCTTTTTTACTTTGACTACTGTTGAAAGTAGTTAATTTTTTAGATCATTATGCTATATACTTGAAAACATGACTTTAATTAAATACTTGAGGTCATTAAAGTCTTAATGAATAAACATAACATTAGCAGTACAAATAAAAATCAGCATGAATTACTGCAATCTCTGATAACAAAACATTGAATTTATACTTTCAGAATAGAATGGATTTAAAAGGTTAACATTCACCTAACACTCAAAATCCTATGCAATGTTTTAAAACATGATGATGTACATGGGGCGCCTGGGTGGCGCAGTCGGTTAAGCGTCCGACTTCAGCCAGGTCACGATCTCGCGGTCCGTGAGTTCGAGCCCCGCGTCGGGCTCTGGGCTGATGGCTCAGAGCCTGGAGCCTGTTTCCAATTCTGTGTCTCCCTCTCTCTCTGCCCCTCCCCTGTTCATGCTCTGTCTCTCTCTGTCCCAAAAATAAACGTTGAAAAAAAAAAATTTAAAAAAAAAAAAAAAAACATGATGATGTACAATCTAACACATGTTAAAATGTACATGTCATTACACCTGCTTAAAGTATGGTAAATTATCACTGGGAACAGTTGGCTGTGGTACAAAAATGGAAGACATTCTATGTCTTTTAATCTTATGATTACTGATCAAGTACATTAATCCTTCAATTGAAAAAAAAAACAGTATACAGTGTTCTTAGGGTCATAGCATCTGGAAAAGTTGACACTAGCAAAAAAACAATCATTTAGTCATTTGATCAGACAGAAATTCAATAAAAGTACATTAGGCATTAGGCATTACAGACACAAAAATGCCTGAGACATGGTTTTCTATCTCAGTGTACTCATCTTCTAATGAGAGTGACTAAAACATAAACAAATATTAGCACATTGTGACACTATGACAGTCGAATATGCACATCTATATATGCAAGATGTTTAAGTAATACAGGGCAAGATGATTTTATTTTTTTTTTAATTTTTTTTTTCAACGTTTATTTATTTTTGGGACAGAGAGAGACAGAGCATGAACGGGGAAGGGGCAGAGAGAGAGGGAGACACAGAATCGGAAACAGGCTCCAGGCTCTGAGCCATCAGCCCAGAGCCTGACGCGGGGCTCGAACTCACGGACCGCGAGATCGTGACCTGGCTGAAGTCGGACGCTCAACCGACTGCGCCACCCAGGCGCCCCCAGGGCAAGATGATTTTAGCCTAGAGATACAGATACAGAAGATCAGGGAAGCTTTTTACACAAGGCAATGCCTCAGCTAAGTTGTTAAAGTGGAGAAGTTTGCCAAGCAAGGGAAAGGTGCAAACAGAAGGAGGGAGAATGAAGAGATTCCAGACTGAGAACACTGCCTGGGAAGATACCATACCAAGGAGGGGAGAACTGGCAGGATGTCGAGTTGCTAAACCCAGGGGTTAAGAGCACACCTCAGTAGAGCCGTATTAAACAAAAGGAGACCATGCTTGCTAGAGGCTCATCATACATAATCACGACTCACTACAACTACACATTGAGTGTAAAGGAAACCTGATATACTTCTGCTTTAGGAACTATTATCAACAAATAGTTAACAATGTGACCTTCCCAGAAGTTATCACTTCATTCTTATTGCAGTTTATCCCTGAGTCTTTAATTATATATCAAACTAGAAAGGCTGGGATGGGAAGGACTATGTTTTTATCAGGAACAAATAACAGGGATTATGTGCAATCTGATATATTTGCACACAGTTGGTATTAGAGAGACCTGTATTCAAGTCCCAGATTTGCCACTTCCAAGCTATATGACCTGGGCCATGTTATTTAACTTCTTAGAATTTTATCAGTAAAATGAGATTATAACAACTATCCCATAGGGATGTGGTAAAATGAAATATGACAATGCAAGTGAAGTGCTCAATGTCTGTGGCACAAAATAAGTGCTCAATCAATAGCTATTCTTACTATACCACAAAATTTAAGCTAGGGAGTCCATGAGATGAGACCACAAAAACAGGCAGGAACCATATTACAGAAGAGAATGAACAGGTTTCAGTTTTACACACATCGACAGCAGTGCTCGCTCATCTCACACTGAAGTCTGAAGCTGTAGAAAGATCTGTCTCGGGTTTATGAGACATACCTGGTAATTAAAACTATGAGAAGAGATGAAAGATCCCAGGGAGAGCGCAGGATGGAGAAGAGCCAGGGGAACATGGCACCCCAAGAACCTTTGAAAAAACTCTTAAAACTGCAGTCAGAAAGAACTGAGACCAAAGAAATGGCTGCACCGGGAATAGTTTCCAGAGGGGTGAAGAGACAATCAATATCAAATACTGCAAAGTTTTGTAAAATAGAAGTATCTTTTATATAATTGCCCCAAATTAAGTAACTCAGAAGAAAATGCTCTCATCTTTTCCCAAATCCTGCAATAACCAATGCTTTGAATTTACACAGTATGTCTCAACAGTTCAAAGCTATTTTATCCTATCATTTACATCATACTGTCCCTGCAAGCAGAGCAGGTACAAGTTACTCAAGGCTATAGCGCTAATAAGAAGTTAGTCAACAGAAGTTTCCATGGGAAGTTTAAATACAATGGTTTGTAAAAATAGTAATAATTATTTTAAAGGAAACTTGAACCATTTGTTTAGCCTGTAATTTATTCACATCATATATATGCACACAGGGGCGCCTGGGTGGCTCAGTCGGTTAAGCATCCAACTCCAGTTTGGGTCATGATCTCACGGTTCCTGGGTTCAAGCCCCACGTCTGTGCTAACAGCTCAGAGTCTGGAGCCTGCTTCTCCCTAGCTCTCTGTCCCTCCCTGGCTTGCACTCTGTCTCTCTCTTTCTCGAAAAATATTTTAGAAAATATTTATATACATGCACAGAGATAAACATGTGGCTCGTTTTCATCAAGGAACCTTGCAAGTATCACCCCAGACTTAGGTCTGTCACAATCATAACCTAGTTTATGGACCTAACAGAAGGTAGATTACCTAGTAACAGGGATACTAAGGTCATGAATTGCATGCAGCTAATAAAACCTAATCATGATGTCGATGGAATCTAACTATAGCATTTTTCTGCTTAAAATCCTTAAACAGACTCAAGTCCCAACTCTGCAGACTCCTCTTCTGACACTCTCCTCCAGTAGGCCTACTAGTCCTGCTATTCCCCTAGTCCTTTCTGTCCTTCCTGACCGTCCATGCTACCACAGCAAACAGACCTTAACGTTCTCATGCAACTTCTCACATAGTCTCCTCTACTGGAACTTGTCAATCAGCTCGGGAGCCCCAGGATCAAATGTGCTGGGCACACATTAAACATCTTTACGGAATGACACAGCATAATATATTTTCTGACTCCCCCATTTGCCTGAGTAAACATTATGTAAAATGAAAATATATAATTTTCAGTTGATAAAGTATTATAATGGATTTAATTTATATTAATCTTCACATAAAAGTAACCGTTCAATCTTAGAGAACGTAATCACAATTATTTATTTTCTTACACCAAACTGACTAAAGTTTTCTAAAGAAGTTTACATGCCCAAGTTTCCAAGGAAATAATTAATGGTGAGAAAGATTTTTAAAACTGAAGCAATTCTGAGTAAAAAAAAAAAAAAAGTAGGGATTAAGAGTCAAAGCTTGTTTTATATATTTAATCTCAGAGTCTCTTTGTATGTAACAGATAAATAATTTGATATGTCAGAAATATAAGCAACATAATACTGGGCTTTTGAACTCAGATTCAGAAAATATTTGAATTATTAATCTTCTCTGAGTGATTTTATTGTGATCATTTGAACATCTACAATTCTAAACTTCCTGATCTATCAACTAAGGAGACAATACCTCAAATGAGATAATTACATAGAAACTATTTCTAACTTCAAAAATATTTTGCAAGTCAAAATAAAATATTTCAGTAAAACACTAAAAAAACCTGACACATCAAATTGATATTACTGAAAATATTTGGAACCACATAAAGCAAGTTCCAAAGTTAAAAAGTAATGTAGACACATGTAGGAGAAGACACGTGGGAACATTATTTTATGATAAATGTACAAGAGAAAGAAAAAACCTACCACAAAAAAAATTGATACAATAAAAAATACTTACCAAAAAAAAAAATTATGGTGTGATTTTATTGTACAAGTGCATTATTTGCTGGCATTTTAATTCAAACTGTGGAGTTCAGGATAATATTACATCAAAATCACTACCTAAATTTATGGAGCATTAATAAATAGCAAGAGGACCAAACTTGAGATCATATGCTAACTCTGAAATCTTAAGTCAAATTCTTAGTGGCAATTTATTCATTCCTAAAATATAAAGAGGTAGAATACAAATGTCTCTAAGTCCTTTTTATCCTAAAATTCTAAACTTCGTACTGAGGATAAACAAGAAGCCGTAGGGGTTTAAAAAGAAATGTGAAACATTCCAGTTCTGTGTACAGCACATCAGATAATCCTTGCTAATCTGTATGTACAGCTTAATTAACAAATTAAAAACTCAGCAATTTCTATAAATGGCCTAGGATTTATAGTTATATTTTTTTAAACCAAAAAACATGGCTATGTACGCCTTACCAAACACCACGGTGATGTACAGAAAGCATTAATCTGCAGTGTTTACTGTAACATCTGAGTCTCTTCCTTTAGACTTGGCCAAATGAATGACAATTTACTAATAAATCTGCGGTAAAGCTTAGATAGGCTGAATTGTAACAACAAAAAACACAGGTAGACAAGAAACTAATTCCAGCTAGTGGTTACCTCTGGGGATGGATTGGTAGGAGATGAATAGGATGTAGGGAGCTTCAAAGATTTGTTATCTATTTTTCTTTAGAAAAAAAGCAGAAATGTGCTAACCAAAAGTTAATACTTGTAAAATCTGGGTGATAGGCACATGAGTACCTAGTATATTTTTCTTTTTGTTTACATTAATAGTAAAAATACCTTTAATTTATTTTTTAATGTTTATTTATTTTGAGAGAGTGTGCACATGTGCACATGCAGGGGGAGAAGGGGCAGAGGCCAGGCAGAGGGGCGGGGAGGGGCGGGGGGAGTAGCATAGAGAATCCCAAGCAGGCTCTATGCTGTCAGCACAGAGCCTGTGTCGCAGGGCTCAATCCCACAAACGGGAAGATCCTGACCTGAGCCGAAAACAAGAGCCAGACGTTCAATCGAATGAGCCATCCAGGTGCCCCTACCTATTTTTTAATTATAATATTATATAACTCTTGTTGCCAAATTTTTTTCATTTAAATTGATATTAATTTTCTGCTTCTGTTAGGTGAGCCACTTCTGAATTCATGCCCATGGGAAGCTTGGGAAGCACAAATTTCTTCAAGATCCAGGCAAAATTATACCGCTTCCAAAATCCTGCTTTCTATTCTTGCTAAAAATCTTGGAAATTGTCTTTCAATTCTTGCATATTCTATCATATTTTATATGCACTAATACCAAGATGGTAAATAATAGGCATTCAAAATATGTAAATGATAATATGTAAGGGTAAGGACCTGTTTACAAGGTCCAGAATATACTGACCACCATGGCTTGGGGTCTGTGTCCAGGACAAAGCCTGTTCCCTATACACAAAATAAATTTCAGTAGAGTTTTAAATGTTAAAAATTAAAATATGAACATATTAGAAAAAAGGTGTAGGTGAATATAATCTTGGATACATATAATGGAATATAATCTAATTATTACACTGAAAGAGTGGTGCATTTAAATAAAAAATTTTTTTTAATTTTTTTAACACTTATTTATTATTGAGAGACAGAGAGACACAGAGCATGAGCAGGGAAGGGGCAGAGAGAGGGGGAGACACAGAATCCGAACGAAGCAGGCTCCAGGATCTGAGCTGTCAGCACAGAGCCTGATGCAGGGCTTGAACTCACAAACTGTGAGATCATGACCTGAGCTGAAGTCGGACACTTAACCGACTGAGCCACCCAGGCGCCCAATAAAAAAAAATGTTTTTAATGGTTATGCTTCAAATGCCACCAAAAATTTACAAATATAACAAATCAAAAAAATATATCTGCAATATATACTACAGAGAAATGGTTACTACTGTATACATTTAAAATCTGTTTTAGAAAATTCAGGAAGAAAATGCACTTGCCTCGATAGAAAAATAGAGAAGGAAATCGTTGGGAAATTCCCAAAACAAGAAATACAAAAGTCCAAGGGAAAAAACAATTTTACTAGGAAGTCAGAAAATAGAAACTAAAAGCAGATAGCATTTCCCCCTATAACTTGGAAAAAACAAGTGATGACTCTCACTTTTTGAGGGGAAAAAGGCACTTTTATATACTTCTGGTAGGAGTAACAAGTGATTTTCTTTAAAGCCTTGCTGAAGAGCAATTTGGCAACAGATATCAAATACATTAAACTTTTTCATACCATTTGATCTCAAATTCCATTTCTAAAAATATTTATATAAGGATGCCCACCCAAGCACTGCTCACAATAGTGAAATATTTTAAATATCCTAAATATCTAATAACAGGAATGATTAAACATTCTTTGGTGAATGTATAGAACACACTATTCTGCTTAAAAAGATGAGAAACATGTAATGTTGCAAAAAGATGTTAATTATGATTAGAACAAAAATAAATAAAAAGCTGTGAAACAGCAACTCTATTATCTATTGTTTAAAAATTCACACATATGGAAACTATCAACAAAACAAAAAGGCAAAGAATGAGAGAATATATTTGCAAATCATACATCCAATAAAGCATTAATATCCAAATGTATAAAACTTGGGAGAATATACAGACACAACTCAAAAAAAGAAAAAAAAAAGCAACCTGATTAAAAAACAGGCAGAGGACGTGAACAAGTATCTTTCCAAAGACAACTACAGACAGACAACAGGCACATAGTGATGCTTAACATCACTAATCATGAGGGAAATGTAAATCAAAATTATAATAAGATATTACCTCATACTGGTCAGACTGGCTATTATCAAAAAGACGAAAAATAACAAGTGTTGGTGGAGATATGGTGAAAAGGGAAATCTCATACACTATTAGTGGAAATGTAAATTGGTGCAACCACACCCATTATGGAAAACATATAGTATGGAAGCTCCTCAAAAAATTAAAAATAGAACTACCATATGATCCAGCAATTCCACTTTCGGGTATCTATCCAAAAAAACAAAACTACCAATTTGAAGAGATATATGCACCCCCATGTTCACTGCAGCATTATTTACAATACACAAGATACGTAACCAACCCAAGTGTCCATTGATGGACAGATTTAGAAGAGGAACTATATAGATATGCAATGGAATGTTACTTGGTCAAGAAAAAGAATGAAATACTGTCATTTACAACAAGGATGGACCTAGAGGGTATCACGCTAGGTGAAACAAATCAGACAAAGACAAATATCATATACTTCATTTATATGTGGAGTCTAAAAAACAAATAAACACACAAACAAAACAGAGACAGAGACAAGAAACAAACTTGGTTACCAGAGTGGGGAGAGATGGTGTGCAGGTGAAATAGGTGAAGGGGATTAAGAGATACAAACTTCCAGTTATAAAATAAATAATTCATGGGGATGTTATATACAGCATCACGAATACAGTCAATAATACTATAATAACTTTGTATAATGTCAAATCATAATTACACTTACCATGGGGATCATTTGATACTGTATAAAAATAGAGTAACTATGATATACACCTAAAGCTAATAAGATATTGTATGTCAATTACACTTCAATAAAAAGAAACTTTACAGATATGTAAGAGATTCTACACCAAAATGGGAATCTTTGGGTATGAGATTGAGGGTAACTAATATCTGCCACTTTTTTGCTTAGCCATCCATGCCATCAAGCCATCCTAGAGGACCAGTGAGAAGAGCTGAATAAACATTTCATTACAAAACATGGGTAAGTAGAGACAAATACAAGGTGCAAAGCAAACACAATGAAAGGGTAAAGAATCTAGCTGGAATGCAAAGACAGTTTCCTGAAAGAATTGCCCAACTGACAAGTGAGGAATGATTAGGAACAGCCAAAAAAAAGAAGGGCATTTGGTGAGGTATGGAGGGCTAGAGAACTTAAGTACCCCAAAACTGGCACAACAGGAGGAAAAAGGAAAAAGACCACTGGCAACAGTGTAGAGAATCAATCAGAAGGGAACAGTGGAAAGACTGTCAAAGACATCTGGGGGAGAAATAATGGAAAGTTTAGCTAAAACAGAGCAGTGGGTATGGAAAGGCTAAAAGAGTGTAAGACATATAAGTGGTATTAAACAGGTAGAAACCAAAGGACTTGATGATTTGAGAGAACAAAGCACAAAGAGGTATCTAGAATCACTCTTGGCTAGATTTGGGTAGGGATTGAGGATTCTTGTGGAACAGGATAAGTAAGTCTTCAAGCAGTAGAGGAGTCTTTGCTGGAAATATGAACTTGAGGCCAATGTTTAAGTAGCCGCTGAAGTCTCTGTGTGGTGAAATTGCCCAGGAAAGGAGAATATACGGAAAAAAGAGAGAGTTGAACACAGAATCCTGGGGAAGACTTGAGAGTGAGATGAAGAAAGGCTAAATGCCAAAAAGAGACAGAAAAGACAACAGATAGAAAGGTAAAAATTTTTTAATTCAGAAAAAATAAAATCAGAGAATTTCAAGAAGAGAATGGTCTTATGTGTCAAATGATGCCAAGAGATTGAAAAGAACCCATTGGGGCGCCTGGGTGGCGCAGTCGGTTAAGCGTCCGACTTCAGCCAGGTCACGATCTCGCGGTCCGTGAGTTCGAGCCCCGCGTCGGGCTCTGGGCTGATGGCTCAGAGCCTGGAGCCTGTTTCCGATTCTGTGTCTCCCTCTCTCTCTGCGCCTCCCCCGTTCATGCTCTGTCTCTCTCTGTCCCAAAAATAAATAAACGTTGAAAAAAAATTTAAAAAAAAAAAAGAAAAGAAAAGAATCCATTGGATTTAATAACCAGGCGGCACCATCTGGTGTAGCAGGAACAACTTCTGGGCAGAAGTCTCCTAATGTAGGAAGTTAAGGAATGCATGAGAGGAAAGGAGTTAAAGTGTCAGAGACAGGAATCCATAGCCAACTCTTCCATCTAGAGTGAAGGGAAAAAGCAACCATAGCTGCAGGGACAGAGGGTTGTTTATCATGGTGGGCACAGAATAATGGCTTCCCCACAACGTCCACATCCTAATCGCTGGAACCTGTGAATATGTTACCCTACATGGCAAACCGATTTTGCAGACACAATTAAGTGAAGGATCTCTTATGGAAGCTTATTTTGGGATGGCCCAATTCAATACAAGAGTCCTTATAAAAGGGACTCTTATTAAATGTCCTGGTAAAAGATCAGACAAAAGAGATGTTATGCAATTGGCTTTGAAGATGGAGGAAGGGGGCCACAAACCAAGGACAGCAGGCTACCTCTTCCCAACCCCCCCCCACCCCGCTTCCCACCCCTCTGGAAAAGGCAAAGAAAAACAGATCCTCTCATAGAACCTCCAGAAGGCATGCAACCCTGCTGACCCATTTTAGATTTCTAACCTCAGAAGTCTAATGCAGGATAATAAATTTGTGTTTTAAGTCACTAAGTTAATAGTAATTTGTTACAGCAGCAATAGGAAACATTTGGTTTGGGTTGTTTTTTTTTAGGTAAGAGAGGCTTGCGCATGTTTGGCACACTAAAGAAAACAGATCAATGCTATGAAGACAAAAGAGAGACTTTGTATTTTTGACAATAAAATTTAACAAAAAATTTTGGGGTAAAAGTTTAGGTTTATTCTTGTATCCCAAAAGTCTTCTCTGTGATCTCTGACAAAATGCTGAATAACTGAAGCTCACTAGGAAATGGGAAATCACAAGAAAATCAAAACTTTGTTATAATTTACTCTTGGTCTAATTCCAAAGTCAACATTATTTATAAGGAGTAACAAATTTAAGGTTTCTTTATAGGGTAAGCCTAAAAAAGTGTCATTTTCACGGACTCTTTCCTAGCACGGTACCTGGCACATGGTATTTTCTCAACAAATGAATGAATATCAAGTAGCAGGTGCTAAATATTAATACATCTAGCATTCCAAAATGAAAGGTTAAGAAGTGGACTTTTTCAACTAAAGGCTTAACTAGATGTTACATGAAAATTGAAGCTACACTACAGTTAGGAAGACACTTTCCATCAGCTATTCTCACTTAATACAACACTCTTAAGGCACAGAGATTATCACCCCCATTTAATCGATGACAAAGGAGGGGCCAAAGTGGTTAACTCATGTAATCATTAAGCAGTGGAGCCAGATTTCAAACCTAAGTCCTTAAAACAGTGAGTGAGTGTGTGTGTGTGTGTGTGTGTGTGTGTGTGTGTATGTGTGTGTGTGTGTGGGAAAATAATGTGTGGATGTTATGAAAACTGTATCCCATGCTTCAATGTTTAAAAAAAAAAATCCCATTACAAAAGTCAGGAAAAACACACAACGGGTATTTTCCAACTCCATACGCAAAAGACACAACTTCTTAAGAAATTCGAACCCGTTTAAATAATAAGAGTACGCATTCTGAGAAATCTGAAATGTAACTAGGCAAAAAAGCTACCTCCTGCTCTCTCCCTCGGAGACGATTCAAACTGGGAGCAAAACCATCCCCCGCGGCCTGGGAGCGACTCTTCCCGGAGGAAAGGTGGCGCCCCAACAGGCCCCTCAGGGGGCAACTGTCCAAATCCCCTAGGGCGGCCCCGGCCAGCCGGGTGCAGCTTACCTGACGGGCTCCCGCCACCGCTTGAACCAGCTGCAGCAATTGGCCATCAGACTGAACATCCCAGGCCGCTCCTCCCAACGCCTCCCATCCGAGCCCCGAGCGAGGAAGGGCCCCTAGTTGCCCCGGGCCGAGTCCCGGCGGCCGCAGCCGTTTCGAAGCACCTCGGAGGCGGAGAAGTCTGGAGTGGGGTCGAGGTGGTCAGTCCCAGCGCCAAGTCCCGGTAACCGCGCCGGCCGGCGAGCGAACAACGGCCTCCTCGCCCAGGCACAGCTCGGCCAAAGGCTCAGACACCTAGACCCGAGTAGTGTTAGCGGAGCCCCGCCAGTGAAAACCCCGCGTCGACGCGCTGACGTTTCTCCCAGGCGCGGAAGGCCCTCCCCAAGCACGGCCTTCCGCTTCTCCAATCAGCATTCGTCGGCCCGTGGTGCGGGCCGCTGAGTGGCTGAAGGGTCGGGCTCCCCTTCCCCCGGGACGGCGGGGGGCGGGGAGGTGGCGCTCGTAACTAGGCAACCGGAGCGTCCACAGATGAGTTGAAAAATCCCCGACAGATCTTGGGCAAGTCCTCTCTGTATACCCACACAAAATGTGTTGCCAGCCGAGGGTGTTGTTCCTCGTGTGTCTCTAACCCCAACTGAGATCCAGAGAGCTTACTTAGGTCTTGTGCGTGTTTTGTTTTGTTTTGTTTTGTTTTGTTTTGTTTTGTCAAGCAGGACTGGGATCCTTTGGGACTCCGGTAGACTGACTGCACAACTGCAGAAACAATGCCCTGCGACAGTTATTATAAGTTAAGGACGAGGGGAAAACTCATTTGCTAACTATCCAATAATTCAGATGACAGTGACGTTTTAATCTCTATAATGTTTATTGCTGTTTGTTACAGAAAATGTAAAATGATATTGTGGGGGGTTATGATTTCAAAAGAAATAGTATGTTCATTGTAGGAAATGTGAAAAACACTGAAAAAAACAGAAGATCAGAAAACAAGATCTCACATTCACCACCCAAAGATAACCAATATTAACATTTCAATATACTTTCTAGGATTTTTAGAAAGTATTCGGTTGCTAGCTCTTTAGTTTCTGCACGATGGAGATGATGATATGCTGTTTTTGTACTATGTCTTATTTTATTTACAAAGATATGTAATGTCTGCATTTGTTTTCATACTTTTTTGAAAAAGAAATGACAAGGGGCGCCTGGGTGGCTCAGTCGGTTAAGCGTCCAACTTCGGCTCATGTCACGATCTCGCGGTCTGTGAGTTCGAGCCCCCTGTCGGGCTCTGTGCTGACAGCTCAGAGCCTGGAGCCTGTTTCAGATTCTGTGTCTCCCTCTCTCTCTGACCCTCCCCCGTTCATGCTCTGTCTCTCTCTGTCTCAAAAATAAATAAACGTTTAAAAAATTGAAAAAGAGGGGCGCCTGGGTGGCGCAGTCGGTTAAGCGTCTGACTTCAGCCAGGTCACGATCTCACGGTCTGTGAGTTCGAGCCCCGCGTCAGGCTCTGGGCTGATGGCTCAGAGCCTGGAGCCTGTTTCCAATTCTGTGTCTCCCTCTCTCTCTGCCCCTCCCCTGTTCATGCTCTGTCTCTCTCTGTCTCAAAAATAAATAAACGTTGAAAAAAAATTAAAAAAATAAAATAAAATAAAAAAATAAAAATAAAAAATTGAAAAAGAAATGACAAGTACATTCCTGTAGGGAAAAAAATGCATGCATGGTCTGTAGGAACCTGTGTGTCTATTCCGTTTCTACTTAAATAAATTTTTTCAAATCTTGGTAAGAGGAGAGAGGGCCCTGTAATGTCCAGCGTATCCAGGGGAAAAATAATGGTTTGGGACTACAATAGATTTAGCTTTAAAATTGTTCTCTGTTCTTCACTCATTCATGTAACCCTAATTCAAACTCATATACATCTCTTACAGCTTGCTATCTCTGAACCCAAGCACCCCATCTGCCAAATGTCAATGAAAATACCTACACTGTGGGGATGCTAAGATGATGAAATGAGAGAAATAAAGCTTAAGTGCAGTTTCTAACAAATAACAGCAGATTTCGAAGTTGATGTCGCTTGCCTAATAAACATTTATGGCACATGACCTCCCACCTCTTTCTCCAAATTGGTAGGACCTTGTTTAGTATTTTTATTGTCCTAACTTGATAACTTCAGTTTTGTTTCCAGTCACTGCAGGCTGCATGACCTCTACTGGTTTTCCTAAGTGAACCTGCCCTTCATGCCAGATGCTTCCTCTGCCTGGACTGTCCTATCCAGAAACAATAATACTTCTATTCTACAGTGCTAATGGGAAAGTTAGGTTATACTTTCATGAATTTTCTTTTCTCACTGTTATCTGTTTCTTCTCATTTTCTAATATCTGAAGGTATCTACCTTATCTTGTCCAAGGTTAACCACTTTCCTGCAACTTTGACAAACATCACTTCTCAACTTTTCTGAAATCCTGTTCCTTTGATTATTTGTTTTTTTTTTAACATTTCGTTTATTACTTTTGAAACACAGTGAGGGACAGAGCATGAGTGAGGGAGGGGCAGGGGTGGGGGAGACAGAATCCAAAGCAGGCTCCAGGCTCTGAGCTGTCAGCACAGAGCCTGACATGGGGCTCAAACTCATGAGCTGTGAGATCATGACCTGAGCCAAAGTCCAACGCTTAACCAACTGAGCCACCCAGGTGCCCCTGATTATTTATTCTTGATCCAACATGTGAAATACATCCCTCCCCATTTTATTTTCCTAGACCTTTGGCTATAATTTCCAGGTGGAGAAGGGGTAAGAAGGCAGGGCAGGAAAGATCCACAATTTCCCCTTAGCTATGAGCCAGGTTAGTTCTCTTCTGATGACTCTACTTTCACAACCTAACTTTTTAAACTGGTAGTTTACCACTAAAAGCCTAAAGCACTATTTTTTTTTTTCTGTTCCCTCTTTTTATCAATGTACTGTGATTGGGCTTCCGCTTCATCAAACTATGCAAAACACATTTTTAAATGTAACCTCTATCTTCCTAATTACCAAGTCAGTTCTCATTTTCTTTTCTATTACTTAATACATTTAAAACAGTTAACTCTTTTAAAACTCTTTCCTCCTTTGGCTTTTCACAATTACATACTATTCTGGTTCTCTTCTGATCTCACTGGTCACTCTTCCTTCAGCTTCCAATATGTATTCTCCAGGATCTGACCTTATCCTTCTACTTTCCTTTTTTCCTTTTTTAATTTTTTAACATTTATTTATCTTTGAGAGACAGAGAGAGACAGAGAGTGAGTGGGGGAGGAGCAGAGAGAGGGAGACACAGAATCTGAAGCAGACTCCAGGCTCTGAGCTGTCAGCACAGAACCCGATGCAGGACTTGAACTCACTGACTGTGAGATCATGACCTGAGCCGAAGTCTGACACTAAACCAACTGAGCCACCCAGGCATTCCCTTCTACTTTCCTTTTCAAAAACATGTTCTCTTAAGGGTGCCTGGGTAGCTTAGTCGGTTAAGTGTCCAACTCTTGATCTCAGCTTAGGTCATGATCTCACGGTTCCTGAGATCTAGCCCCACATCTGGCTCTATGCTGACAGTGAGAACCCTGCTTGGGATTCTCTCTCTCTGCCCCTCCCCTGTTCCTTCTCTCTCTCTCTCTCTCTCTCTCTCTCTCTCTCTCCCTCTCCCTCTTTCTCTCTCTCTCAGTAAACAAAAAAAAAAAAAAAAATAAAGAAAGAAAAACATGTTCTCTTGACGAATCCAATTACTTACTTCTGTACCTGAAGGGACTTACCATGCAGGTGTTTCTTCAGCATTTCTGGAACTGTACTCAACACTCTTCCCGTCCCCCCCCCCCCCCCAAATATACTCAACCTCAGCTCTACTTCTTGTCTTCCCTGAGAATGATACATTACCAAATATTTCTGGTGTCACATATAGATGGTCAGTTAGTCAACTAAATTGAGTACTCATTTTTCAATACCGTAAGTGGTTTAGTAGACATACGCACTGCATACTATTTCCAGTTTTCTTTTCCTTTTCCTTTTACAAGCATATACGATAGTTATTCCTACCCTTTAGAAGTCATGCAACTTGCTTTGTCCAGTGAAATGTGAGTGAAATGGTAACTGTGGAAGACTATGTTGTTAACTTTGAAGTATTATGAAACCCACACAGCGTGGAATCCTGAGCCAACACATGGAAGATGTCTGTCTAGAAAGTCCTGCAGTGAACTTTCCATAAGCAAGAAGTAAACACTTAATCACTTACCTTAAGCCACTGTATTTTCATGACTATTTCACCATAGTGTACTCTAGTGTATTCTTAATAATGAAAACCATCTTGCTGTCATGATTCTAGCTAAGACTCTTATTTCTTCTCCCAGAGATTATTTAGCAGCCTAAATGTTACTTGATTTCTTTTTCCAGCTTTATTGAGGGATAATTGACAAAATTGTAACATATTTGAAGTGTACAATACGATGATTTAATATATGTATACATGGTAAAATGATTCCTACAGTTAACACATCCATCACCTTACATTGTTAACCTTTTTTTTTTTTTTGAGAACACATTTAAGAACTACTCTCATAGCAAATTTTAGTATATAATATAGTATAATTAACTATAGTCACCATGTTGCACATTGAATTCTCAGAACATATTCATCTTATAACTGAAAGTTTATATACCCTTTATCAGTGTTCCTCTGTTTCCTTACTCCTCAGCTCCTTTATTTCTATGAATTTTCTCTTTTTCAATTTTTTTTTTAAAGATTCTACATATAAGTGATTCAGTACAGTAGTTGTCTTTCTCTGTCTGGGTTATTTCACTTAGCATAATTTCCCAAAACCATCTCATATAAATGTGAGATATCTATTATCTATCTATCTCTATCTCTATATCATGTTTTCTTTATCCATTCATCCATTGATTAAACTTAGGTTGTGGTTTCCAAATCCTGGCTATTCTGAGAAATGCTGTAATGAATATGGGAGTACAGTATCTCATGATAGTGATTTCAGGGGTGCCTGGTTGGCTGAGTTGCTTGAGGGTCCAAATCTTGATTTCAGGGTGGGTTGGAGCCCAGGAGTGGGGAGCCCAGGATGGGGCGTGGGGCTCAGCACTGGTGGTGAGGAGCCTACTTGGGATTCTCCCTCTCTCCCTCTCTCCTCGGCCACTCTTGGCGCTTGAGCTCCCTCTCTCTCTCTCAAAATAAATAAATAAATACACTTTAAAATATCCTTACATTAACATTGTGAAAACCCATTATTATCCCCTTTTACAGATGATACAACTGGGGCTTATAGAGGTTAAGCAATTTGCTTTAAGTTACAGAACTAGTGATAGAAGTATCGAGATTTGAATCAGGGGTTTTAGCTCCAGATGCCCCCTTAAACATTACATAACATTTCAAATGTGTATGTCTAAGCACAAAAAGTTGGGGTTATATTGCAAAAAAAAACAAAACGAGCTGTCTGAAGGTGATGGAATTGATATATTTCTCATTTCCTTCTCAAAACATATTTTGCTATAGTTTTTTTTTTTTACACCATAAATGCAAAAACAAAATAAAAATGTAGGTGATCAAAACTATCCCATTTGTTTCCATTCTCTCTCTTCTCTGTCGCCTTCCTGGAGTTACTCGCTTCTAGGCTTGACGAATGTCTTCATCCCCAACATCAGAGTGTCTCGGCATGATTTTTCCATCTTAGCTCGGATACCCTGTCCTCTGAGTCCTCAATGTTCCCCGGCCCCTGAGCCTCTCACCCTAGCTCACTAGAGGTTTCCACTGCGTTTAAATTCCCTTCTCGGGCAAGGTCACATTGCGGAGACTGGGAACGAAACGCAGGAGCTGGGGAGCGGGCGAGGAAGGTGTCTCCACCGTGTTTACTAGGCCTCCAACACTCTCCCGGAGCCCTGCCCCCCAGCGTCGAAAAGCTTCCTGGAAAAGTCCTCGTTATCACTTCCCCTCTCGGGCTGGGGGCTGGGAGCGGGCGGTCCCCCCGCCCCCGGCTCCCGCTGTTCCACCGGAGCGCTCGCTCGCAGGCGCCGCCGCGCCGCAGTCCTCGGAGAGCGGCGCCCCGGCTCGCAGGTCCCCGCCGCGCCGCGCCACGGTCCGGGTCCCCGCCCGCGCCTCCGCCCGCTCCGCGATGAGGGTCCTGGGTGGGCGCTGTGGGGCGCTGCTGGCGTGCCTCGTGCTAATGCTCCCCGTCTCCGAGGCAAACTGTGAGTAAGCAATAGCGTCCTGTCTTCTCTCCCCAGCAGCGCCCTCTGAACCGGGAGCCCTGTCGGTAGGATTTTCTCGTCTGGGGCTGCAGCCTGCTAGAAAGTTTCCAGTAAGTCCCGACATCTCCGGGCTGATGGAAGCAGCCGGGGATCTAGCGGGCAGTGTAATGGTGGGGCAGGGGCGATATTGCCCTGCTCTGGGAGTCAAGCGCTGCCTACAGGACAGATTCAAGAACCCGGGTGACACTAAATATCAGTGAAGGAATTCCAACACCTACCCACTGGCCTTCAACAGCTGAAGTTCCCAGTCAGAAGACAGGGATGAGCACCTTCAAGTATAACAATAGGGGGGAAAGGGCAACCTACTATATTTTATACCCGTTGTACAAGTGGCTGTCCCCAGGCAGCACCCCTTGTTGCAATTTACCTCCCTTTTGCAATTTCTGGACTTTGAGCTTGGTTTGCTTATCTCAACATTGACAAAACAATTGTTTTAGGATCACTGCTGGTTTGCATGGCAGTAGGCAGATGTCATTTTCTAACCTTGAAATCAAAAGGACTGTTAAATGTTGTGTTTCTCGGATCATTTTGTACTATTTTTGACACTGTCACTGATCTGAGGTCATGGCATGAATTCTTTGTGCTTTATTTTTGTATTTCCAGTTCTTTATGTTCCCACGGGTGGATTCAAGGCAGGATATTGAGTTTTCTCTGTAAAGTATATAAGGAATATTGAGGCATTTAGTACATTTTGATTGCCTGTTAATTTGTTTTCTAAAGTTTAAGCATGCTCCCTGATTAAAAATGCTTACTTGTGCTACATTTTATTCTCAGGAAATGGCATGGGAGAGATAAACTTTGAATTGCAAAAACGTTTAGGCTGCTTCAAGCTCCTGTGGAAACTTTTCAAAGATGGTAATTTTAAGAGAATTCAGTAGGAATTTACTAACATTCCACTAGTTTGTATCAGTTACTGATCAGGATGAATGAGGTATTTTAAAATTCTAGTTTACAGGTTAAAACATCATCTGTTGATTTTATATTAAAGAGCTACAATAGCAGCATTTCTATTCAAACCACTGTCATTAAGCCTATATGTAGACCACATGTATGAATTTATTATTTATATGGTTCATTAGAACAATCAAATATTTGCCTGGTAACCAGAAAGAGGCAAAACTATCTTCCAATATTCACTCCTTGTCATCACAAACCCTTTCTTTCTGTAGAGATTGTTAAATTTTCATTGAATCTAGACAGTTAAAAATGATGTGAATGTCTGTATGTATTACACACAGGTAATCAAACCATATATATGAAGAGATGCACTTGTTATATACAAACCCTGATAGAATAGAGAAATTAATTGTACAAATACATCACATAAAGAATAGTTGGCCCTATATTGCCTTTATTTTTAATAAATATGAGTAGTTTCATTGGATTAAAAATCATCTCTGGTTAACTGATGAGGAAACCAAGATAGAGCTGGAATGTTTTTACTCCCTAAGATTTTAAATTTGAGATAGAATTAGAACTCTAAATATTTGATTTATAATTCATTGGTTAGTCCATAGAGATATAGTTGCTATTTCAAGAAAAAGGTTTACAAATCACAGTTTTAGTTTTGAGAGTTGTTAGAAATTGTCCAGTTCAACATCTTCCTTTTAACAAGAATTGGTCAGAGATGTTAACTGAATTTGCAGACATTTGTATATACGAAAGATTTTTAATATCTCTTATATTTAGAATAAATATGAGAGAGAGAGACAGAAAAGGAGAGACAGATTTAAAATATATACTGTCTACATATTTCATCATTTGCCACTAAGAATTGTGGTGAAGAGAAATAGGAGAAAAGAGATCTTCTCTGACTAGTTTGGCCCTATCCAGAGTTCCTCTTGTAGGTGGATATAGTGAGTGTACTCTTAACATTACTGACTCATATTTTTCTTCTCCTTTTCACTCTCTTCTCTCCCTAACTATTCCATTCACTGTTTACCTCTATTCTCTTATATTCCCTTTATTTCAGAGTTCAAACTGTTGCACTGATGGAGAAACTATTTTAAGGTTGGGATGAGTTAGAGACAATTTCTGCTACAACAACCACAATACCCTTTGCCACATTCTCTTATCATCAGTTCTATGCCAGGTTACATAAGTACTGCTTCATAATAGACCTTTTCTGTCCACCACGTTCAATATCCTCTTCACACCTAAATGATCTATATTTAAATTTTTGACATATTATGAGAAAAAAATGAGAAGCTTGATAACACAGATATCAATAGTCTTTAGGTACAAGCAACAGTAATGAACTCTTGCTAACTAATGCAGAAAGAAAGAAAGAAAGAAAGAAAGAAAGAAAGAAAAGAAAGAAAAGAAAAGAAAATGAAAGAGAAAGAATGGAAGAACAAAAAAGGAATGAAAGAAAGAGAAAGAAAGAAAGAAAGAAAGAAAGAAAGGAAGGAAGGAAGGAAGGAAGGAAGGAAGGAAGAAAGAGCAAGCTGAGTGAATTTATTGGAAGACTACTGAATGGCATGGTGGATAACTCGGCCTACAGAAGCCAGGAACTTGGGCATTTCTGTGATCTATACAGTGGGAACTCAATGCACTCACTGTTAGGAGCTGCCATCAGATGACTGGGTTCTAACTGCCTTCTAGTCCTGGGTGTCCCCGCTCATGATCAAAATTCCTAGGAGAGAGAGCTTGATCGTTTTGGAGAGTCCTGTGACTGACAGGTCACTAGAATCAGGTGAAGTGCCCCGACAGCTCCAGTGAAGGGATGTGTCCTGCAAAGGAAGCAGAAACAAGAGAAGTCTACACATTCTAATTGGTTGTACAACATTCACGTATGCCCTTCTTTCCATAAACGCCATTTGGAAATATTTCAAGTATAATGCAGATATTTTTCATATAATGCAAATAACTAAGGTACAGCAGAAAGGACCTCCTTCTTAGAAGATTCCAGTCACCACATCCAAAGAGGAAGGCTCAAGGCTACCATTTCCTAGTTTAGGGGATCATTGAGTGATGTGCCTGCCTCTTCTCATGGCAGTGTGCTATGCCTTGTGGATAAAATGATACATTGTAGTGTACCAATACTATAATAATAATAACAACAACAATAATAATATAACAATATAACATATAATATAACAATAATATAACAAAAGACAGCAAGGGAATACAAGTACTGACTTTAGGGTGAACTGTCTTTCTTTCTTTTGAGCTGGACCTGGTATTTACGATCTCCTTCACTACCCAATTCGACTTGTCTCTTGCTTTCAGGTAGTTCCCTTATGTTTGATTTTTTTGTCTGCTCTCTGAGATGAACCACACCCTTATTCAGGAAGAATCTGAGCCTTGTTCTAGCTGTGGTCGGTTGTATCCATCTCTTTGACAATTTCTATTGTGCATAATAGTCATCTTGAGGGAGCAGCACTCCTTCTAGCCTTGATTTATATGTGGCAACGTCACTCTTTTGCCTTGATTATTGTCATACCAGCACAATCTTCTTAATTTTTTTTTTCAACAGGAATAAGGAACTTGAAATGGCTACATAACAGCCTCAGCTTCTAATTCAGTGGAAATATATTAAGTCCCATGGTGAATGCATTTCTTCTTGGTTTACCAATTTTGAGATGAACAAGGGAAGAAAGCAAAAACACTGGGAATGGGTCATTGAATTAATTTCTTAGGCTGCTGTAACAAAGTACCACAAACTGGGTGGCTTAAATAACAGAATTTATTGTCTCACAGTTCTGGAAACTAGAGGTCTGAGATTAAGGTGTCAGCAGGATTGATTCCTTCTGGGAGCTGTGAGGGAGAATCTGTTTCATGCCTCTCTCCTAGCTTCTGGTAGCCTCAGACATCTCTTGGTTTATCGATGGCATTTTCCCTATGTCTTCACATCATTTTTCCTCTGCATGAGTGGTTCCATTGCAAATTCCCCCTTTTGATAAAGACATCAATCATATTGGATTAGAGTTGACTCTTATCACCTTGTCTTAACTTGATCATCTGCAAAACTGCTTTTTCCAAATAAGGTCATATTTGTAAGTAGTGGGGGATTAGGTCATTACCATCTTTATAGGGGGCACCTTTCAATCCATGACAGTCAGTAAGCATCATATCATGACAACTACTTCTTCCCTTTCTACCTTTATTCCTGACCTGTGTATTTTAGCTTTAGGGGAAAAAAGCACTAAATTTTATGATGTCTAGGACAAAACATGTACCACATTTTTTTAAGTAAGCTCTATGCCCAATATGGGTCTCAAACTCACAGCCCCAAGATCAAGAGTCGTTAACTCTACCGACTGAGCCAGTGAGGGGCCCCCAAAACATACCACATCTTTTAACCACATTTTGGAAGACAGTGTTGTGTCTGAAAAGGCAGTAACAGAACCTTCAATAATTGGTCAGTCCATCATGCTATAAGGCTAGCTCCTTTCAGGTATTAGTGTACACAGTAGGACCCATGAACACCATAATCAACATCCTATTGACGTATTTCCTTAACCATGGAGTTAATTCTTTAGTTAGAGGTAAAGTTGTGTGGTTAGCATAAAGCATTAAGTAAGCGTAACAATAGTGATACCAATAGAAAAACTAAATCTAAATACAGAATAAATATCTCTGTGTCTGGGAACAGTGTGCTGCTCCTGCATGATAAAAGAGCCCTAATTAATCAACCATTCACTAGATATCTGATTGGATTTTGCAATGTGTCTAATCTCTAACAGCAGAAGGAATGGTAATTTTGCCAGCAAATGTGGTGTCTTTTAGTAGTAAGAGCCTAGTAGATCTGAGGGAGGAAAAATCTGTATAGTTGAGTCAATATGTAGTGTCCATCCTTGCCACCTGGTATGTGTATTGAACAACAGTAGACCCAGTGACACAGCAAGTGATAACCCGAGATAGCCTTAGCACCAAAGGTACCCACGGACTTGTATGTTTGGCCTTCGTGGCATTTTAAAGATCAGGAAATTTCACCTAAAAAGTTTGTGTTATGACTTCTCTTGAAAAACAACTAAAGGGGGAGCAGCCACCTGGGTGGCTCAGGTCATGATACTGCGGTTCATGGGTTCAAGCCCCACATCCCGCTCTGTGCTGACAGCTCAGGGTCTGGAGCCTGCTTCAGATTCTGTGTCTCCCTCTCTCTTTGCCCCTTCCCTGCTTGTGCTCTGTCTCTCTCTGTCAAAAATAAACATTAAAAAAAATTAAAAAGAAAAAAAAGGAAAGCAAATAAAGGAAGATCTGGCCATACTGGACACACATTCAAAGCTGCCTTCTTAAGATAGAATATACTCTATCCATTAACCACAATTCTAAGCATCCCCTGTCATCTCTCATTAAATTCTCTTCTCTTATTTATGGTATCTATCTGAAACTTGTAGATTTCTGTGTTTGTGACCCTTGTACTACATTGCCTTGGAAAGGAACACAGCTGGCAATCCTTAAGTGGATCATTCTATCCCCTCTTATTAAGAACTTCTCTGGTGTGGTGCTGTGTTGTGAGTATTCAACTGGAAAAGAAATATTCTCAGCTCTGGGCAATTCTTTCCAAACTTCCTTGTCTCTAGACCTGATATCTAGCTCTTTTTAGGTCTCTGAACAACTAAGCAGACCATTTACAACCATTCAGGAAGCAGAATAGATCTTGATCTCATTCCAAGCAAAGTGGACAATGAGAAATACTGCTTATATGTCTGCCCATTGTGAGGTTTTTGTTTCTCCAAAAATTCTATTTCTCCTCAGGATTCTATTTCAGCTGCAGGGAGGCTGTAGTTTCTTTATTTGTTCATTGTAAGCTGTATCTTCATAGCAGATCTACCTCTTGCTCATATTGGTACATTACAAAGAAGTATCTGTAAACTAGAGATTTCATCTTCCGTAGGTTGATTTGCATCTTCAGTAGGTTGGTCATGGGCTTTCCCTCCTAAGGCTGTAAAGGGAGCTTACAGGAGGACTTCTTCAAGTTAGAAAAGTGAGCAACCTGCTCAGGCCACATAGTTTTGCCTTTAGTTCCATCTTGTTCATACCATTTGAACATGTCACAGTTGAACTGCCGTCATAACTAAATTTCTGGCTAGACGGAAAAGGTAGCAGCCAGTTCACGATGAGCTATTTAAATCACATGGTCACCAGGTATCCTGTGGTCAGATTTGCAGATTTCACTGAGGTCCAAAAGGATGCCAGGAACAGTTTGTCAAGGGTAGACTAGTTACTTGCAGAAAGAAATGTGACTTGCTCTCTAATCGGAAGGACCTCTACGGAAATTCTTCTTTTGGGACTTGCTATGGTACCCGGTATAGGACCAAAGTACCCTGCCATCCTATGGACAGTTTGGCACAATTGGATCTGATGGGTCACTGGCTAGTCTGACTGACAGACTGCTTGAATTGAACTTTGAAATAGGTAGAGAGCATTTTCTTATTCTGGTTCCCATCTACATCTGGCACCTTTTGGATTCATAGGGTAAATAGATCAGAATAGAACACCTAAAAATGGAATATGCCTCAAAAATGAGAGGTCCACAAATATGTATTCTTCCACCTTAGTGTTGGACACCTAGGTTTATAAAAGGTTGTCTCTCACTTGGGCAGTAATATTCTACAATGACCAAACTGTTGCTGAAAATAGTTCAATGCTCTCAGGGGAATGGATCAGTTTGGAGTTTGAGTTTTATTGGACCTATAGTTAGGTAGTTTTAGGACACAATTCCCATAATCAACTGACCCCATAAGCTTCAGTTCTAATGAGAAACCTTAGATTTTAGATGCTTTGCTTCCCCAAAGGCCAATATCTAATAATCACTAAAGGTTTTTGGGATCTTTTCTCTTAGTGCAGTTGCCCAATGCAGTTAACTTGCTTTGGAGAGAACAAGGAGAAAAGTTCACAGTATACAGGAGGCTTCTTCAAGGGCATCTCTCCTCTCCTCCATTCGAGAGGTTCTGGATCCATCAACTGACTCAAGATTGGTGATTCAGGAGACGTGGTGATTTCTTTGTATTGTGACTGAAGTACAGCCTCTGTTTGCTAACCCACCGAGTTTTTGGATAAAAAAAACCCAGTGAAGAGCTTTGTGGATTGTCTTCCCATCTCATTCGAGGAGGATCTTCACCTGTTAATTCTTTCTCCAACATTCAATCACTACAACACCTTGACTTTGATTCATGTGAATATGAGCTGCCACCTAAACTCAGCCACCCACCCCCCAGGTTCTTCCCATTCCACCTGAGATCTGGGAGCCCATTTCTATTGCAACCTCTCCCACCAGCATTTCTGATCCAGGGAGAACAGCCAGTAAAATCCCTTTTAGAAGGCCCAGTGGTTCCCTTAATAATTATTTCTGTGATAATCTTGAAAATGCCTTCTTTTATTTCATACTGGGAGGTGGGATGGGTAAGTGAGGAAGTGAATAGGTAGGAACAATGTGACAGATTCAAGCCAGAATGTCTGTCTCCTAGCCTTTGTGAATTCTTGCTTTAATACTATGCCAAGGAATGTCTGGATTTTGAGTCATTTTAGGGTGTGCCAAGGTTTTGTCTAGGATGGCATTAGCCAACCAAGCCACTGTTAGAACTGAAACTGGTGGCCCTAGCTAGCACATGGGATGGAATCAGCAATATTAATACATTCAGTCTGATGGAAAATTACACATGCCTTTTGTGTTGGTTTTCTATTGTTGTATAACAAATTACCGCAAACTTGGCATCTTGAAACAGCACAATTTATTATCTTGTAGTCCAGGCTCAAGTCCAGGGACCTGCTCAGGGTCTCATAAAGCTAAAATCAAGGGGTCCACCAGGGCTGAGATCTCATTTGAAGCGTCCTCTTCCAAGTGCACTGATCTCTCCAATGAGAGGAAGGAGAAGGGAGAGCAGTGGAGGAGGTGGACTTGTGCGCGGAAGTGAAAAACTCACTTCTCCTTATAGTTCTGTTAGTTCCAACCCAAGGAAGCACATGGAATATTTGGTCAGCATTGTTTCTGTTACAAATATCTTTCCTCTAAGGTTAAGATTACTATTTCTTCCTCTAAGAGAAACACAAATACTTACTGCTTATTTTACCTTTGGTAATATACTTACAAAGTGTGAGGTTGTAATAACTACTTGTTAAATAGGGAAGGCATAATTAACTGTGCCCAATAGACCTAAGCTGGGGACATACTCTGATGACAGTGAGTTGGCGGTTAATGTAGCAAGGTGAAAAAAAATAGGGTAATAGGTGATACTGAAATTATTTCTCTTGTGAGAATGGTTACTATTTGAGATTGAAAAGTGGCTTTAGGTTTAGAAAGTGAAGTCCTGAACACATGATCTATAGCTTTGCTGTTCTAGAATAGTTCATGAACCAGTAGTGGGAGCATTACCTGTGAGCTTATTAGAAATGAAGCCTCTCTGGCCCCACCCCAGACCTACCAATTCAGAATATGCATTTTAAGAAGATTCCAGGTGACTCCTATGCACGTTTAAAATTTGAATCATGTTTGGTCTATAAGGAGATAGCAGAAAAGGGTGATCAATGGTTTTGCATAAAAAGTGAGCAGAAATTTACAGGGGTGGCAGTAGGGGGATAGCAGTAGGAGGCAACCAGGGAGACAGAAGGGGAGAGGATGTCAGAGAAGGGAGAAAAGAAGCGAGCACAAGGCAAGAGAATGCAGCTTGTGAAAAGGTCTCCAGGAAGAAATTATTAGATGTGAGATGGACAGAGGACCTTTAGGAACTGGCTTTTTTTTTTTTTTTTTTTGAGACTCAACTTTAAATTGCAAAAATTGCTTTAATGTAAACCATAGCCCTTTGCACCTTCCCCCTGCCACCTACCCCCAGTTTTGTTCAGAAGAGGTTATTTCCACATTTAAGTTGGTTAAGAACGAAGAGAAGAGTTCCATAAGATGCAACGGACTTGAACAGTTTACTGAAAGCTAACACACTGAGTGAGTAGTGACTCATAAGAACCTCAGCTACAAAAGAATGCAGAAGTCTTAGGAGACGTTTTATCAGGTATGTGATTGGGGTTTTGGTCACCAGTCAGTGAATCAAAAAGCGCAAGATGGAGGCACCTGGGTGGCTCAGTTGGTTAAGCATCCAACCCTTGGTTTCAGCTCAGGTCATGAGCTCGTAGTTGGTGAGTTCAAGCCCTGCATAAGGATCTGCTCTGTGAGTGGGGAGCCTGCTTGCAATTCTTCCTCTCTCCCTCTTTTTCTCTGGCCTTCCCCCGCTTGTTCTTGCTCTCTCTCTCTCTCTCTCTCAAAACAGATAAATAGACTTAAAAAAAAAGGTCAAGATGGTATGTGACATTAGCAAAACTCAAGCTATTTTTAAATTGTTAAGCTTTGATTGAGGGTAAATATTTTGTTAACACTAAAAGAAAAAACTCACCTTGCTGATGCAAAAACAGACAGTAGTCTTGACTCTTTTTTCTATTAAGTGAAGCAAATCCTTTTTACCTAAATATTCCTATTTTATTGTACATATATTTGGGAAATACATAAGTAAATAATTATAATAATATTAATTAATTAATTAATAATATTAATAATTCATTAATTTTAGACAAGAAAATACTGTGCACACAAAAGATTGGAAAAAAATGGGTAACATTTTAATAGTGAGTGTCTTTAGAGAGTAGAGGCATGATGCTTTTTTTTTTCTTTTCAAATTTTTATGTGAATTCTAGGTAGTTAACATACAGTGCAACATTGATTTCAGGAGCAGAATTCAGTGATTCATCATTTACATACAATAGTCAGTGGGAGTTATGATGCTTTTTATTCCTTGTTTACCTTTTTGTTTTTAATAACTATAATAAATTGTGTTATTACTCTAGTATAGGAAACAACCTCATATAAGAGTTTTGTTTATATTATATTGTTCTAACTATAGAAATTGAATCCTCCAGGCTTGAGGGGAAGTGAAGTAAGGATATTTATCTAAATAGATTCTGAGTGTTTCTACAGTAAGTAAAGTAATATAAACTGGTTCTAGGCCATTAGTAGAATTCTTCTTAGTCCTCTTGTTCATTGTTTTTGGAATAGACTTTGAAAAGACACATTCAAGAAAAATGGCTTTGTGGTGCCTGGGTGGCTCAGTCGGTTGAGTGTCCGACTTCAGCTCGGGTCATGATCTCACAGTCTGAGTTCGAGCCCTGCGTCGGGCTGTGTGCTGACAGCTCAGAGCCCGGGGCCTGTTTCAGATTCTGTGTCTCCCTCTCTCTCTGAACCTCCCCGTTCATGCTCTGTCTCTCTCTGTCTCAAAAATAAATAAACGTTAAAAAAAAAAATGGCTTTTAAATCTTCATAAAAATGGCGAAATTATAACTTCATGTGTTTGTGTGATGGTTTCCATATTTCAAAATGGTGTCTTTGGCATTTTCTCATTGAGTTTTACAGCTGTTCTGTGATTCACCTTCCCATCTTTAGGAAAATGTTACCTTTACTCCCCCTCTACAGAAAGTTATTACCCCCTCTTTCTTTTCCTGCTCTCATTTGAACTTCTTGAGGAAGTAGTTTATTCTAGCAGTTTCTATTTCCTTTCTTTCTTCTGGTATACCTCCCACTGGTATTGGTGATAGGGAATTTTAATGGTGATCCTATTGTTAAACCAACTACATTTCACCTCTCATCGCAAATCATGGTAATTATTATTAATAAGTTCCTTACAACATTTGACACTATTGAAATTATCTTTTTGAAATTGACCTCCTTTTATGTCTATAAACATTATCTTCAACTTTTCTTTCTCTCCTGGGACACTTGGGTAGATCAGTCGGTTGAGCATCTGCTCTCGATCTCAGCTCAGGTCTTGATTTCAGGGTCATAGTTCAAGCCCTGCTTTGGGATCCATGCAGGGTGTGAAGCCTGCTTAAAAAAAAATTATTCTTTCTTTCTCTATATATGTGTGTTACTAATTCTACTTCTGTTGTTTTGTTGATCTCTGTTTTTCCTTAAATATTAAAGTTTCCTTGGCTTCCACTTGACCTTCTAGCCTCATTGAACATCTTTTTCCAGCTTAAACTACCAGCTATATTCTACCAACTCCCTAACATATTTAAACCATTCAAGTAATCCATGATTAATATAATCTAATTTGGGAATACAGATATTCACTGTAATATTGCACTAAACAAAAAAATAAAATCCATCTGTAGTTCATTAGCCAGAGACCAAAGTATTGTTTTGCTTTATATTCTTCTAAGCAACCTTGTCTGCATATACACATTCTTAGAAATTAAAATACATAAATACAAGAATGGAATTGTGCTCTAATACTATTTTTTTCTTTTAATATTATTATTTTTTTAATGCTTATTTTTGGGATGGGGTGGGTAGGGGCAAAGAGAGAAGGAGACAGAGAATCCGAAGCCGGCTCCAGGCTCTCAGCTGTCAGCACAGAGCCCAACGCAGGGCTAGAACCCACGAACCATGAGATTGTGACCTGAGCCGAAGTCAGACACTTAACTGACTGTGCCACCCAGGTGCCCCTTTTAAATTTATTTTTTATTTTATTTTATTTTTTTCTAATATTATTTTTAACTTGATGTTTCACCTAAATATATGGTGATGCACCAAAACCCATAAAATATCTAGGAATAAACCTAACCAAAGAGGTGAGAAATCTATATACTGAAAACTGTAGAAAGCTTATGAATGAAATTGAAGAAGACACAAAAAAGTGGAAAAACATTCCATTCCCATGGATTGAAAGAACAAATATTGTTACAATGTCAATACTACCCAAAGCAATCTACACATTCAATCCAATCCCTATAAAAATAACACCAGCATTCTTCACAGAGCTAGAACAAACAATCCTTAAATTTATATGGAACCAGGAAAGACCCTGAAAAGCCAAAGCAATCCTGAAAAAGAAAACCAAAGCTGGACGTGTCACAATTCCGGACTTCAAGCTGTATTACAAAGCTGTAATCATCAAGACGGTATAGTACCGGCACAAAAACAGACCCATAGATCAATGGAATGGAATAGAGAACCCAGAAATGGACCCACAAACATATGGCCAACTAATCCTTGACAAAGAAGGAAAGAATACCCAATGGAAAAAAGTCTCTTCAGCATATGGTGTTGGGAAAACTGGACAGCGACATTCAAAAAATGAAACTGGACCACTTTCCTACCATCCACAAAAATAAATTCAAAATGGATGAAAGACCTAAACATAAGACAGGAAGTCATCAAAATCCTAGAGGAGAAAATAGGCAAAAACCTCTTTGACCTGGGCCACAGCAACTTCTTGACATTTCTCCAGAGGCAAGGGAAACAAAAGCAAAAATGAACTATTGGGATCTTTTCAAGATGCAAAGCTTCTGCACAATGAAGGAAACAATGAGCAAAACTAAAAGGCAACTGATGGAATAGGAGAAGATATTTGCAAATGACATATCAGATAAAGGGTTAGTATCCAAAATCTATAAAGAACTTATCAAACTCAACACCCAAAAAACAAATAATCCATTGAAGAAATGGGCAAAAAACATAAATAGATACTTCTCCAAAGAAGACATCCAGATGGCCAACAGACACGTGAAGAGATGCTCAACATCACTCATCATCAATGAAATACAAATTAAAACCACAATGAGATATGACCTCACACTTGTCAGAATGGCTAAAATGAACAACCTAGGCAACAACAGATGCTGGTGAGTATTTGGAGAAAGAGGAACCCTTTTGCACTGCTGGTGGGAATGCAAACTGGTGCAACCATTCTGAAAAACAGTATCGAGGTTCTTCAAAAAATTAAAAAATAGAAATACCCTATGACCCAGAAATTGTACTACTAGATATTTATCCAAAGGATATAGGTATGCCGTTTTGAAAGGGCATATGCACCCCGATATTTATAGCAGCACTATCGACAATAGCCAAATTATGGAAAGAGCCCAAATGTCCATCTACTGATGAATGGATAAAGAAGATGTGGTATATATATACAATGGAATATTACTTGGCGATCAAAAAGAATGAAATTTTCTCATTTGCAGCAATGTGGATGGAACTAGTGTGTATTATGCTAAACAAAATTAGTCAGAGAAAGACAAGTATCATATGACTTCACTCATATGAGGACTTTAAGATACAAAACAGATGAACATAAGGGAAGGGAATCAAAAATAATATAAAAACAGGGAGGGGGACCAACCATAAGAGACTCTTAAATACAGAGAGCAAACTGAGGGTTGCTGGAGGGATTTGGGGTAGGGTGATGGGCTAAATGGGCGAAGGGCATTAAGGAGGACACTTGTTGAGATGAGCACTGGGTGTTATGTATAAGTGATGAATCACTAAATTCTATTCCTGAAACCATTATTATACTATATGCTAACTAACTTGGAAGTAAATTTTAAAAAATTAATTAAAAAAATAAAAAAAATAAAATTAAGATAAGATGGCTTTCATATCCATAAATTCTGTCACACTTTAAAATAGATTTATAATTTTCTTTCATATATGTTCATCATAATATATTTAACCAAAAATGTATCTTTGGAGAATTACATTATTTCCAGTGTTTTGCTTGTATCAATAATACTGTGATGAACATATTCATAAGTGTTTCTTTACATTCGTCCATATTCATTTCCTCAGATTAATTTCCTAGAAATAGGATGGTTAGCTGAATGTCTAAAGGCTTTGGGTATATATTGTTAGATTTCTCCCTGGAAATTTGGTTTTAAAAGTAGATTTTAAGAGTCCCTAATTCCTCTCATCTTTACCAACATTAGACATGAACTTCTTTTTAAATTTTTGTCAGTGCAATAGGGATATAAATGGGGGTGACTTTCTTGGGGTGGGAGAGAAAAGTAGTCCATTCTGTTTTTCAGTTTATCCATTAACTTTTTTATTTCAAAATCGTATTTTAATTCTCTCCTCCCTTTTCATAGCAGCCTACTTTTGTTTTATGGATGCCAGATCCTCTCAATTTACTTTAGGATATTTAGTATACATTTTTAAGTTATCTTTTGTGTCTTTAATACCGTCTTTATATGAACATTAGTATTTCTCATCAGCTCCAAAAATTTTTCTACCTGTACTTACATGATAATTTCCTCTCTCCATAGCCTCTGTTTTCTTTCTAGAACTCTTCCAGAATTGATCCTTCATGACTTTGACTCTCATGTTTTTATATCTTTAAAATTTTGCTCTATACTCCAGGAGATTTCTCTAACTTTTTCTTTCAAACCTTCTATACTGGCAATCATATTGTAAATTTCTTGAAGTATTTTTTTCTTTGATTTTACTTTCATCCTTTTACAGATTCATTATCTTCTTAAGTCACTATGACGATATTCATTAGACTTTAAAAAAGTTTTTTTAAAGTTCTCTTTTCTGAATTACCTGTTTTTTCTCATATTGGTTTTCTTTTTCATGCTATTGGTAGCTGTTAATTTTTTTCCTCCATATTTCTGAGGATTCTTGGTTGTCTCTTCATATTTAAGCAACAGTACTGGGTAGGCTTTAGGTGACTCCATTGTGTGGCTTCCTGCTGGTCTTTTTTTTTTCTTCCTTTCTTTCTTTTTTTTTAAAGGGAGAGTTAGCAAGTAGCTCTACGTACACTCATTACATGATTCATTTATACAATTAATGTTTATTGAGCCTACTCTAAGTGTACTGCTTCATGTATTTTGTGATGTACTGGGAAACCAGTGCTGTGTCATTGCTGGACTTTCAAATTAATCTTCTGCTTCTAGTTGCCTTTCTCCCAGTCTCCCACTAAATGCTGTATTACAGTCTTTCTGAGCTTTTATTTCCCAAAGGCAAGAGCATTCTTACTTCTGTTATATCTCTATGGGTGTATTTTGGGTCAAGGCTTCCTCTCCCTTATTTATTAATAGGTTTTCCTCAGCTTTCCAGCTTCTGGAGAATTTGTTAAAGTTTTATCTGCCAAAGACCCTTCCCATTGTCTCAACTGTTGTTGGTTTTTCCTTTTTAAAATTCTCCTGCAGTCATTTTAATGCTGTCTTGGATAGAGAGCAGATAAATGCTCTTTAACATCACTAACCATAAACACCACTTTCCATGTCTTTAAAGAGCATCTAGAAACAGTCACCAACCTTCTTGCCTTATATGTTAGTCTGCTTGGACCACTCTGACAAAAATATCATAGACTACATGGTTAAACAAGAGAGAATATTTTCTAACAGTTCTGGAGGCTGGAAAATCCAAGATGAAAGTTTTGGCCACTTTAGTTTCTAGCGAGGACTCTCTTCCTGGCTTGCAGACCTTGTTTTTTCACTGCGTTCTCACGTGGCGTTTCCTCAGGGCCCATATGCTTGCAGGGAGAGAGAAGGGGGGGGGCGGATGGGGTGTGCAAGCTTGCTAATGTTTCCTCTTATCAGGACACTAATCGTATGGTATTAGGGCCCCACCCTCATGACCTCATTTAACCTTAATTATTTCCTTAGAGGCCCCTTTTCCAAATACAGCTGCACTGGGGATTTCTACTTGAACATATGAATTCAGGGCGTAGGGGATGGGAGGTGGATATAAACATTCAGACCATAATACCAAACATTCAGTCCATAATGCCTTGTCAAGTGGCACACAATTGCTTAATTTATTATTTTTGTTATTATGGAATGAGAGAGGTTGTTTTTTTAAATTTTGTGGCTAACTTTTTTAAGTGAGCCTGAGTTTCTGTATGTTAAGTGTACCTTTCCTTATTGCTTGTTTTACTATCCTTCTTGTTCCCACTCCTTATCCCAATCGCTTTCTCCCTTTTTTAAAAGAAATTATGTTATTCCATTGTTATTTAGACTGTATCTTACAGCGTTTTAGAAAGTCAACAAGGGGCTAGCAAAAATGTAAAAATTGAATTCTAAGCATTTATTCAATACTATACCAATATTCCAAATAATCTCATTTTCACATCAGCACTTAAAGAAAGATATATCCTAGGAGTCAAAGGAGAAGCATCTAGAGTCTTTCTAAGTCTTGTTTCATATCTGGGAGATATTGCAGGAAGTAGGATAGTGCAGAATTAGGCCAACTCTTTCATTGTTGCCTTTAAAAACGTCCAGGAACAGTTTGCCTGTTGCTTTTCCAAACATAAACACAGACACAGGCCAGTGAACTAATAATATTAATTGATGCTATCCTAACAAATAGGTCAAATAGAACAAAAACACAACTTTTCCTGGGCTGTAACCTCTTGGTACATGACGTCAAAATCAGATGGTGTTTTGGTGTCCTAGTGTGTAGGAGATAAAAAAGACAAGGAGAGCTGACTGCGTGAAATATCTTGTGCATGTCATAAAAGAGGCCTCCTGCCGTAGCCTCAGGAAGGATAGCCTGCAGTGTGGTAGTCGAGAGAAGAAAAGAGAGGACTATAGAAAATTCTTCTCCACACCTTGCCAAAATCTGAACTCTGAGTCCCTTCAAATGCAGTACCGTAGTTTATCACTCACCAAGAGCAAACAAGTCAAATGAAAGAAATGATTAACGTAGTGTTTTGGTCTGTTTTGTTTTCTGGGTAATAAACTGTCTTTTGGGTAGAAGTATTTGTTGTTTTGGAAAGAATAAGTGAAATGTACCACTTTCTCTGTCTATGGCTACAATCAAAGGTTTTAACCTTGGGTAAACAATAGCAGAGTGTTTGATTTGTTCTCCCCCATCCCTACCCCCCCTAGAATAGGGACTGTAAATTAAAGTCATAATTAAATCCTGGAGTAAGGAAAGGTCCATGTCACTCCAGTTGTGGCTAAACAGTTCAGGCATTGTTTCCCTCCTCATCCAGAATGGGGGTCGATGATCGCATTTTTTTTTAATGCCATCAATGGCTTTTCAGCTTCTAAATGAAAGCCGACCTCCATCTCTTCTAATCCAGATGTTTCCAGGACTCAGCTTTATATGTACAACAGGTAACTCACAGATTATTTCCTCTTTTTGTTTCCCAGATTTAAATTCTTATCCAGATCTATTCCTTATACTCTTTTAAAGTATTTCTTACTAGCCTATTTATTGCTTAGTCGCCTTGAAGAATGGATAATTCTCTAAAGAGAATACTTTTTTCTAACATGTTTCTAACCTTTAACATAAAAATATGAGAAGAATCAGTTGCTCAGCGGCATAGTCCTCATTGTAAACAAAAGTAAGAACTTTAGAGAAAAGTAAGTGTAATAGCTGTCTTCAAAAAATTGACTTAAAAAAAGATTGAAGTGTACCATGCATACAGACATAGCATATCTTCCTGAAAGCTAGCCCAAGCTTCTCTGAAAATTGGTAATAATTATACAGGCTGACAAATGCCTAATTAAAAATCTGTCTTTGTGGGGGGTGCCTGGGTGGCTCAGTCAGTTGAGCGTCCGACTCTTGATCTAAGCTCAGGTTGTGATTTCATGGTCATGAGTTTGAGCCTTACATTGGGCTTTGTGCTAGGTATGAAGCCTGCCATAAAAAAAAAAATCTATCTTTTGGTTTTTCATAGTCCCTGCAACCTTCATATTTTATTTTATTTTATTTTTTTTATTTTTTTAATTTTTTTTTCAACGTTTATTTATTTTTGGGACAGAGAGAGACAGAGCATGAACGGGGGAGGGGCAGAGAGAGGGGGAGACACAGAATCAGAAACAGGCTCCAGGCTCCGAGCCATCAGCCCAGAGCCCAACGCGGGGCTCGAACTCACGGACCGCAAGATCGTGACCTGGCTGAAGTCGGACGCTCAACCGACTGCGCCACCCAGGCGCCCCCAACCTTCATATTTTAAAATATCCTTCCTCAATTAGAAATATTCTGTGGGAGAAATCTTTATGGAAAAAAATGAAACATTTTACATTTGATTATCATGTGATTATTTTAAATACAATTGGTAATATCTGGGCATATGTTTTCCCATCATTATTAACTAACAGTTTTTCTATATTACATGCAATTCTATGTTTCTCGGGCTTTGACTAATGAAAACATGCCATTTCAACAGTTGACACATATGAGGCACAGTTATATCTCAGAGTATTGTCTAGTTGTTCTATTTGTACATTGAAAGCAATTTTCCCCTGCTTCATCCCAGACTGAAGCAGAAACAAGGATTCAAACACTCTGCCAACCCAAATTCTACCAGAGATTCTCAGACACATTTTCTAGGGTAGTTTTTCATTCCTGGGATGCCAGATAAGTAGATCCTGGGGAAAAGAGACAGAAAGCAGAACTAGAAAAGGATGAGCTTTTGGAAGGAGGGATGTGAGAACCAGCTTTGCGAAGGACAAGAGAACAGAATGGAGAAGATTCAGAGGATGGACTTTCCTAAAGCATGAACCTTCTTCATCTCCTTTGTCTGAAACCTCACTCACATCTGACTGATCAGTTTTGGGCAAATTGCGGATCTGTGGTCCTCACCCCCTGAACAGATGGTAGCAAGTTTGAAAACTTAAGTGGGAAAAGGGCCTGAGGAAAGTACCGCCCTGTGACCGTGGTGGAACTGAATTAACACTGGGAAATTCTCCTGTGAGCAGAGGCAATGCTAATACTTATTATTAATAATGCTTAATTATTAATAAGGATAATGCTTATCCTTATTACAGGTGCTTTGATGAAGTACCAATAACAATAAATTACTTTTTTGGAGATAAGACAATCAAATTTTGTGCTCAAAAAACAAAGATTTGCCCCCACAGAAAGAGGAACATTTGAAGGCTGTTAAGCAATGTCAAGAAAGAATTCCAGTTAATGTTTGAACAATGGTTATGTTATTGACGTAGTTGTTGAACCTGCTATGGACACTGTTTGAAGAAGGGAGGACTCAGATAAGTTAAAAATGTGAATAGTTCCATCATTCTTCTAACTTGAAAGACTCTTAACTGAACCTAATAACCTGAAATTTTGAATCTGAATGTAACACATTTCAAGCAGCAAAGTTGAGTTTTAACAAAGGCTTACTTGAAATACTTCTTGACCCAAAGAAGTGAAACAAATGACTAGCCACAGTGTAGTAATGCAAAAGGAGAACATGTTTTGGAGGCAGGCTTGGCTCTGTGATCAGCTGTGTGAACTTGGTGAGATGAACTCAGCTTCCCTGAGTTGTAGTTTGTTCATGTATAAAATGGGACAATTACTGTCTACTTAGAACAGTTGTGATTAGTATTGAAGGAGATCATTTAAAAACAGCATACATATGCTTATATACCATGACTATTCTGATAAATAATGGAACTTTTTAATAATGGAGAAGTCCAGCAGGGTGGATGCTTTTAGGTGGATAGATGGAGGCATCTGGTTAAAGCACTTCTAACACACATATTTTTCTCATCCTACAGTTCTGTAGTTTTTAATTCGGATCTGTAATGTCATGTTTATATTTTTTTGAGAAGGAATAGTAGACTTCTTTGAAAGCACACTTGTTAAATGGATGGGTTTATTTTCTAAAGGGCAGTAAATGTCTTATTGAAGATATCAAACTTGTCCATGCCACAGTCACATAATTTCTTTTTTTTTTTTTTTAAGATCAAGTACATTGTGGTCATTTAGTGGCAGAATATACAGAGGAAAGAGCACTTTATTAGAAGGATGGGTATATTTGAATCCCTGTCCCATTAGACCACATCTTAACCCTATGACTTTGGGCTAAATCATGAAGCCTCTCTCAGCTTAAGTTTAAGTAACTCAAGGAAAGTGGGGATGATAATTCTACACTCTAGTTTATTTCATTATTTATGTGAGGATCAAAATGAAATAATACACACATTGAAAATTATTAAGTACCGTGACAATTTAAAGCATTATTGGTTTGAACCTAGATGAAATAAAACATAAACATTCAAATCTAGACAAAATTAGTTATTTATTGTTAGCTTCATTATCCTTTAGGATGGAGGTGTTAATAATTTTCCTTTTTAGTATTCCTCTAATCACTGGAGAAAACGAACCCTCTGTTTTTTTGAGAAGCAGCAATAGTAATGGATAGTCACAGGTCTGGACATTGGCATCTAAGTCCTAATTTTGCTATTATAACTTAGGGTAACTATCTTGCATGCTCTCTATGTGAGTTTCATCATCTCTGAAATAATGGAGGCTTTTTTGTTTCCTTCTACTTCTATAAACTTACGTAAGCATTCCTTTAAATGTCTACCTTAGTTCTCTCTGGACACTTGAAAGCTTTCCCTTTCACAAATGTGAATATAGTCTGTGTTATCAACCCTGTTCTGTGTCCTGTAGCAGGGTCCCTTGCAGGGGACCAGATATTCTTAGATACCAATATTAAGATCTAAAGTCCAAAACTTAACATTCCATAAGGAAGAAATACCAAAGAGTGATGTTTATAGTTAGTTTCCTAAGTGCATTTGACCTTGATTTTTTTGGTTACTTAATCACTGTATTTATCTTTCAAAGAATGATGCTCTTGCTTTCCCCAGAAAAACGTACATATTTGCTTTGAAGTTCAAAAGGGACATGTTTTTGCTATATTTATTATAAAGTAGCATCCTTAAGACTATTTCAAATAAATGAAATAATTGGCCATGTCAGACTCTTTCATTGTGGATAGGACTACCATTTATCAGTCAGTAGCACACTTGGGAGGTAATGTGCTCACAGAAACCCATCTGTTAGACACATACAGCCTTGATTTAATCTTGATCTTAATGAACACTGATAAAAATGGTAAAACAGAGCTACAAATGTAACCCAGACACTTTATTTATTTAATCATCACATTTAAACATCTGTTTTGGCAAGTAGGAGAAATAGTAACATTACTTCCTTCCCTCTTGAAAGATTTTTGATTAATTAGTTCTTTTACTTTTTTTCTTCCTTCTATTGTCGTCTGTTGTGTGTGCCTTATTTACCAGGTAATAAGATAAATAAGAGAAAAACAAAATTATCTATTTATATTACTTGCTTATCTTAATGAAAGAACCATTTGTGGTTAAAATCAAGATTAAAAAATGATTTGTAGATTTTAATTTTGGCTTAACAAATTTGTACTATAAAACAATGTTCTGTTTACATACTAAAGCAATGACACCAAAGCTTCATACTGTCTTTTTTTTTTTTCAAATATAATTGCAATCAGTAGTTTGTCTTCTCAAACTCTTTTCTATGAATTTGCCCACGTGATACTTACACATCTACAAGTATGGCTGATATATATATCAGGTTATGCTATAGGTGTGGCATTCCACAATTTTCATTTTTAATTTTTTTAATGTTTATTTTTGAGAGAGAGAGCAAGCTGGGGAGGAACAGAGAGAGGGAGACACAGAATCTGAGGCAGGGCACAGGGCTCCAACTCACAAACTGGGAGATCATGACCTGAGCTGAACTTAACCAACTGAGCCACCTAGGCATCCCAGACAATTTTCATTAAAAATTTTTTTTTAATATTTATTTTTGAGGGGCGCCTGGGTGGCTCAGTCGGTTAAGCGGCTGACTTTGGCTCAGGTCATGATCTCGCGTCCGTGAGTTCGAGCCCTGCATCGGGCTCTGTGCTGACAGCTCAGAGCCTGGAGCCTGTTTCGGATTCTGTGTCTCCCTCTCTCTGACCCTCCCCCATTCATGCTCTGTCTCTCTCTGTCTCAAAAATAAGTAAACGTTAAAAAAAATATTTATTTTTGAGAGAGAGAGTCAGAAAATGAGCAGGGGAGGGGTAGAGAGAGAGGGAGACACAGAATCCGAAGCAGGCTCCAGGCTCTGAGCTGTCAGCACAGAGCCCAGTGCAGGGCTCGAACTCACAAATGGTGAGTTCATGACCTGAGCCGAAGTCGGACACTTAACTGACTGAGCCACCAAATGAGCACACATTCTCATTATTCATTGTCTTAATGCTGTTGTTATTGTTTTAGTTTGCAAAAGTTGTCTATACATTCTATAATGTGTGATTTTTTTCCATTCTATATCATGAAATATTTTCCTCTAGTCTGTCGCTTGATGTTGAACTTTGTTTTGTTACTTTTGTTGTTGTTTTTCAGTTGTTTAAAATTTGTTATGTAGTCGATATTACCAAATTTTTTTCTCTTTGCCTTCTGTATTTTGTGCTTTGTACAAGGTCTTCCTTGTTTCAAAGATTCCTATTTTCCTTGTATGAATAAATCAAGTGTTTTAGCCCATCAGGTATCTTTCAAATAGCTGATTAGACCGTACTCCTGCATTTCTCTATCTTTACAGAGATCATGTGGTTTTCCATTAAAATTGAGAAGGTTTGTTACTCCAGCTTTAAAGATGTGTGGTTGTAACTTTTTTTTTTTAATTTTTTTTCAATGTTTTTATTTATTTTTGGGACAGAGAGAGACAGAGCATGAACGGGGGAGGGGCAGAGAGAGAGGGAGACACAGAATCAGAAACAGGCTCCAGTCTCCGAGCCATCAGCCCAGAGCCTGATGCGGGGCTCGAACTCACGGACCGCAAGATCGTGACCTGGCTGAAGTCGGACGCTTAACCGACTGCGCCACCCAGGCGCCCCGTAACTTTTGATATAGACATTTCAGCATGATGCTTTTTCCAGTATGGTCATAATAAAGTGAACATTAAATATTGTCTGGTATGTTTGCCCTTCTGTGTGAACTTGAATGATTTGTGTGGATCATTCTACAAGTGCTATAGTTTGCACACCAAACCCGCTCTTTGAATTGTTAACCAAAGTGCTTATGTACCAGCATTTTTTCTTCTCAGTTCACCTATACTGAGTTTAAATGTTATGCAATTCACAATCAGACAATGATTTTAATTCTCACTGTTTAATAAAATATTTTAAGTGGAGAAATGAAAGACTTACTCTTCACCCCCCCCCAACTTGTTTTTTCCTTCAGTTTTGTCAAAGCAGCATGCTTCACAAGTCCTGATTAGGAAACGCCGTGCAAATTCTATGTTTGAAGAAACCAAAAAGGGTAATCTGGAACGAGAATGCATTGAAGAACTGTGCAATAAGGAAGAAGCCAGGGAGATCTTTGAAAATAACCCGGAAACGGTAAGAATTCATGAAAGCTAGTAAGTTAGCATACTAGCCATACAGTGAAAGACTGAACATTTCCAGCTTGAATCCGCGTTGCCTTGTGTCCTTTACAAAGTTAATTGTGTCTATCGCCTTCCACGTGTAACCACTGAAGCATTTCAGTAGGGAGTACCTTCAAAAGAAAGTGGGCTTTGTTAGGGAGACACTGCTGCCATAGCCATGTGCTGTGACCAAACTATGAGTTCCTTATACTTCAGAGTCAGCATTGGTTTTGACCTCATGGTTTATAAATACTTTCTCCCAACCAGGATTTGGTGGTATTGCGTAGATGGGGAAGAAGGTGTCTCAAGTGTGGTGTGTGTGTGTGTGTGTGTGTGTGTGTGTGTGTGTGTGTGAGACTGCATTATCACTATCCTTCATTAAATCTCTCCATTGGCATTTTTTACCAGGCTTTAGAAAACAAGGCCCTCTGATCCAGAGTTTGGTACATAATTGGTACCCAGTGAATACTTACCGAAGAATTCATGACTGTATTATATTCCCTGAGTAGAATCTTTAACAAAGATCCTTGGGATGTTTCCTGAGTCCACCTAATATGATCAGTAATTCCTGGGGTTAGAATATATATATTTAGTGTCTACATTTTTCCAAGTTAGTCTCAAAGAATTTAATCATAAAGACCACTAAATATCATACAGAAATATGGAGCCCTCGACCTGATCTGTAGTCCCCCAGTTTCCCTGGGGGAGGGTGTTTGCTAATATGCCTGTGGAAAACAGGATTATAAACAGTGCCTCTAAAAGTTAGGATGAGGATGACCGTGAGAATTCAAATCTGATACCTCTCAGGGTTACCTCAGATACTTTTCCTGAGATGAACTATGTAACCAACATGAAATGAGGGAGAAGACATATACAAAGTACTTCCTTCAGCTTGGCAGTGGCTTCTGGGACCGTGACACTAGATGAGAGAGGATGAACAGGAACATTTGTCTATATTAGAGAACTTGTCCAAGACAGTAACAGCTTGTGTTCTCCACAGTTCCTCTTTAATCCTTTTACCTCGACATATTCTAACAGGTTCAAAGACATTTTTTTTCCCCAAGATATCCAAAGAATTGTTTGTAATATTCTCCAGGATTAAGTCAACACGTTTCTCTCTCAGTTTTGTTGCTTTGTGTGGGTAAGCAATTGACAAGGCAACAAAATTTTATTTCACACAATATAGCAGACCAGTACTCTTGTTGTGTGGGGTGTAAAATATTATATTGTTTATTATAGAAATTTAAATACCATAGTATGTATTTATATACTATATACTATACTGTAATATACTATACTATAATATACACACACACACACACACACACACACACACACACACACATATATGTGGTATATATAGCATACCTCCCTAGACTTCAACAGTTATTAGCAATCAGCCATTCTTGTTTTGCCTGTTCTCTACCCCACCCAGTCTAATTTTTGTTTTGTTTTGCTGGATTGCTTAAGGCAAGCCTGCATCCCTGAGATATCATATTATTACATTGCCCATAAATACTTGAGTACATATGTCTAATACCATAGATATGATCTGGTAGCTTAGCCTCTGAATAGTAAATGGAGAGTGAGGTAGAAGACCATAGTGGAGAAGATGGAAAGTAGTGGAGAAGGGAACCTCATTTATGTGCTTCCTCTCCTCCACTTTCTGACATTGGCCTCATATATGAAAGCGAAAGATGACAGAGAGAGTAATGAAGAAAAGGGAGAAAGGAAAAAGCATTTGTGACTGCTTCTCATTTTCTATCCCACCCCAGCCTCTCCCTGTCCATGCTGTAATAGTCCGCACTCCCAGTATCCACCCTATTGCTCATCTCTTCACTGCCACTAATATCTTCCGTTCCCCTCACATCATCTCTCTTTGAACCCATTCGTCGTTGCTTGTCCTCTTGGCTTTTGTTCTGTAGAGGAAAACACCACTGTTGGAATCACTTGGTGGGAGATCCCATCCTTATAAACTAGTAGGTAAGTGTTGTGTAGGTTTATATGTGAGAGGAGGCAAGAGTGAAGACTTTGACTCTATACTGGACCAGGTATGTTCCTTACTAGAGTATGTTTTTCTGTTGAAGCACTGGTTTTTTGTGTTACTAATGTTACATATTAGATATATTGTGGCTTAAGATGGCCTTGGGGAACCAGCCTAGAAATGTTACCTGCAGAAATCATTTTTAACATTTTTCTCCATTTGGTAAAGTACATTCCTTAGCCCAAATTACCGATTTACAGATAAGCTTTTGGTACGTAACCAATTTGTAAGTAAGGGATTACATGTACAGAAGATGCTAAAAGATAATGTTCACTTTAATTAATTTCAAATTATGGCACTGTTATTCAGCATTAAATCTGGTGTGTGTCATCAGCATGACATGAAATGTGTCACCTGGGTATCTGATCATTATGGAAAAATTAAAGGAGTTACAAATAGAGGGCATATGTTATATTTAACATCTTCAATAGAGCCTGTTTTCAGATTAGAAGCTTTTGTGACATGATTTTATTGATCAATACTGAGTTAAGCTAAGCATCTTATTGACTTAATGTTATTAGTTACCTACTCTTGCTATATTTTACTATAGCAAAAATGTAACATGGAAATGATACTTATATGTAATATATTTGCATCATTAATACAAAACACATGATAAAATTGAGTTTTAACTGTATAGTGAAATTTAGGCTTGCTAAGATATATTTTTCTCTTTTCTTTCTTTCTAGGATTATTTTTATCCAAAATACTTAGGTAAGTTCAAAGAATCTTAATCATATAATCTTAGAAATGGAAAGGAAGTTCGATTTGATCAAGTCCAATCTTCCATCCATATATTCCATCCAATATAATTTAATTTGCCTTGGGAGTAATATCTCATTTTATATTCAGTTTTGCTGTCCTTTTATTTAAAGACATGTAGAAAAATTTGAAATGGTTCTTTAACTACCATGTGGCATTTTGACTTTTAGCCTTTTTCATTCTCACATCTTTCTTATAAAGGTCTATGTGCTGTTGATAAATTATATTTATATATCAGGACATTCTTTATAAGCATGTGAATTTTCATGGATTACCTTTTAAAAATTTTTATTTAATGCTTATTTATTTTGAGAGAGAGAGAGACAGAGTGTGAGCAGGGGAGGGGGAGAGAGAGAGGGAGACACAGAATCCGAAGCAAGCTCCAGGCTCTGAGCTGTCAGCACAGAGCCCAACGTGGGGTTGAACTCACGAACCGCAAGATCATGACCTGAGCCAAATTTGGCGCTTCACCAACTGAGCCACCCAGACACCCTGGATTATCTTTTCAAAATTGATACATAATTAACATACATACATATAATGTTGGATTAGTTTCAGGCATACAACATAATATTTAATATGTGTATGTATATATTACAAAATGATTACCCAGTAAGTCTAGTTAACATCCATCACCACACATAGTAAATTTTTTTTCTTGTGATTAGAACTTTTAAGATCCACTTTCTTAGCAACTTTCAAATATTATTAACTGTAGTCACCATCCTATACATTATACTCTACGACTTGTTTACTTTGTAACTGGAGCTTATAGATGATCTCTTAATGAAAGGAAAGATCTCTATACTCCCCAGAGCTTATGACAGAAATCATCATAATTTAAATAGTTATAGAAATCATTACTAGTATCTCTCTTTGAAACATCATTTCACCATTCCCTGAAGTATCCCTACCCATGTTTTGCCTTTGGATACCATTCTGGATTCTCAAGGAGGGAGGTGGTATTTCTACACCCAAATAGATTAGATGATTTCAACTCAATAGACATGAAAGATAACAAGGCTCCAGTTTGCTTTAAGCAAATGTTGAGATATATTAATATTACTTGGGAAAGTTGTCAATATTTCCAAACAATAAAAGTAGACTATAATTTGCAAATCTGCAAAAATCCCCTTTTTCTGATGGAATTCTCTGTAGGTCCAACCTACACAGGCATGCTCTCCCTCCTCCTTTAGGCTCAGAATATTCACCATTTGTACCTCTTTCCACCCAGCTCTTATCCAAGCCAATTTGAGGGTTCAAGCACTGCAGAAATGAAAAATCTTCCTTGGAGAAAGAATATTAGAAATGTGCTCTTATACGCATTAATAACTATGCAGCTTAGAGTTATTAATATAATATTGCAAATAACTCTTTCTGTTAAATGCATTTCTCTTGAAGTTAGATGGTTTCATTATAGTTTCATTATAGTTTGTTTGCTTTTGTTTTGTTTATGAAGTTTCAGAGACCATCTTTAGATGGTCTTTAGATTTATACCTTTCCCCTTTTCCTAGGAAGATTTATACTGAAATGATGGTATGTTCTTATATTTTCCCTTCAGGACAATTAGCAAGAGAAGAGCCCAAGACTACTGGGTAGAACACCCTTTTAGAACCACGTGCCCTTTTTCATAATTCCTGAAGTGGTTACTCTTACATGTTTTGTATCCATGACGGTCTGAATTCTTACTTATGTGGCATATCCTGAGCCAAGGAGACTTAACTGCAATATACTCCATCTCATTTTACCTGTGTTAACAGTTGTAAGACATCAGTTCAGTGGTATCTCTTAGATCTTCATGGCATGACCCATTTGAACCCATGTTCTGTGGGCTGCGGGGTGTTTTCCAGCTGACTTATTATAATTTCTTTCTATAATTTCCAATCTAATACGTATCTACTGCAAGATCTTAAAATTACTTTACCTGAAGGAGCCCGAGTTTTCTCAGTGGTCAGATGGATAACAGCAATTTACCAATACGTTTTTGCAAGAAATAACATGAGATGATGTTTTGAAAGTACATAGAGGAATATGTTATGCTAGTCCTTTTTAGTTTTCTTCCCTGACTCCCCCTCTATTCCCATTTTCTTTTTTTCCTTCCCTTTTCTAGCTGCTGATAACAAACTTAAACAGTTTCCTTCAAATTTGGAAAGAGGACACTATAAAGACTGTGTAGTAATATTACTCATGTCTATAGATGTGAAAATGCAGCAAGATTCTCTAAAATCTTTAGCTGCCGTATCTTAAAGAGCAATGGGGTATAGATACACATCCATGAAAAAGTTCTCTTCTCTTGTAAAGTTACACATGTAAAGTTACTCACTTTCTAATACAAAAACTAAGTGTTTATACTGTTAAAATGGAGAAAAATTAGAATATCAAGGCTGCTTCAGCTACTCAATTTTAGGTAGGAATTTACATATTTTATTTAAAAACAAAAGATAATATTTGGCTATGAAAAATTAAAAGCTTAAAAAATAGTATTAATTCTTGTTTCTTAGGTTTATGTAATGAAGCTGTGTTTCTGCAGATATCAGTACTCTAGAAGCACAGACCTTTGATCACAGAGTATATTTGGATGAAGATAAATAACATTTTAATACAGTATTATGTATTCTGGGGAAGTGCCTTTAATAAAATACTTTGCTTTTTTTCTCCTTTTATGCTTCTCAACTTCCTCTTTTCTGGCTCGACTCAACTTTTTCTTTGCTTATCTTATGTGGCAGCTTGGTAGAAAAAACAAGTGCAAACAAAGGAAAAAAAAACGAAAACACAAGATGTGGGCTCTACTCCTAGGTCTAAAAATCTCTACTGTGTCGGGTTAAGCAAGTTATTTAGCTTTTCAGGTTCTGCATTTAAATGTACACCATAGGGGCGCCTGGGTGGCGCAGTCGGTTAAGCGTCCGACTTCAACCAGGTCACGATCTCACGGTCCGTGAGTTCGAGCCCCGCGTCAGGCTCTGGGCTGATGGCTCAGAGCCTGGAGCCTGTTTCCGATTCTGTGTCTCCCTCTCTCTCTGCCCCTCCCCCGTTCATGCTCTGTCTCTCTCTGTCCCAAAAATAAATAAACGTTGAAAAAAAAAATTAAATGTACACCATAATTACATTTTCTAACTTTGGACCTATTGGGAATAACAAATAAGTATATGTATGCAGATAGGTTTTTTACTGCATGGAACTGTCTTGAAATGTAAAGTATTATTATTTAACCAACTCATAATATAAAAAATATATACTTTTTATTATGTTTTATTTTTTGATTCATATTTTATATTTGGGTCTTTAGTTATTTATATAGGCATATGCAATGAATCCCACTGCTGAAAACAGAAAAGAAATGCTCTACCTAACTTAAACCTTTCTGTCATTTGATTATGTGCATTCTAGAGGCCAATGGCCCTAATTGGAAACAAACAAACAAACAAACAAACAAACAAACAAAAACTTTGTAATCCTGTCTTTGGTAAATCTAACATAATTTTACTAATTATCATAGCTCATTCAGAAAACTTGCAGCAGGATAAGGACGCCTAAGAAATTAGACCACTAATACTTACACAGTGGGCAGTGTTTAGATTTAGAGATTCAGAGGCTTAGAAAGTGGTTCCATTTATCCACATATCCTATGTGCTGCACTGGAAACATAGAATTTGGTCAGAAATACTCTGGGGCTTCATTATACAAACATAAGTTTTTGAGTTGTGTTCTTTCCTTAGAAAATAGAATAAATAACTCTACCATTTATATGAGCCTTTAAAATATCACCTGATAGAATGGATGATTTTATTAATGGGAGAGAAAATTTTTGGAAAAATGCTAATTCTGAGCCTAAATATAAACGTTAGAAGTAAGTTTTAGTTATTTAGTTCTTACCAAGTTGGCGAACTAGCCCAAACTGCTGACTCCTTCTCTTAAAATCATCTCAGGAGAAACATTGGCATTCCAGGCCCTAATGATAACAACATAAAATGAAAAACAACAAGAAATGTGAGGAATCCATGGGTAAGCTGAAGTCTGGATTTACCTAGTGTGTGTGGGGACTGGGTGGTGACCTCTGAAGCAGCAGTGAAAAAACACATTGGAGAATTTACAAGATGACCTAAACATACAAATCAAGAAAAATTCTTAAATTTGACACTGAATAGCAAAAAATAATAACAAAAATAGACATGGAAATTAGTTAAAAGGAAAACAAAACAAAAGAGAACATTCACAAAAGCAAAATTGCATTTGGTGCAAAGGTTATTAAGTTAGCCTGATCTTTAGCAAGAATAATTAAGGAAAAAGAAAAAGAAGGAAAGAGGAAATGCCAAAATAGAAGGTGTAGGATAAAAAGAAGAAATACTAGAAGTCCAACATTGATTGAATTTATAATGGTAAGATAAAGAGTATCATAAAATAAAATATAATCACAAAAGAAGACAAACAGCTATACCAAAATATATTTGAAAACTTGATAAAATGGATACATTCCTAGAAAAGTAGGAACCATCTATAATTTTACATGAAGATATAGATAACTTGGTTATAAATAACTAGTGAAAAAGTAAAACCTCAACCAAAGCCCTCTTCCGGATCTCCTAGATCTAGATGTTTTAGAGATGACTTCTTCCAAATTAAAAAAAAAAAAAAAAAGTTAAATTTTCTCTTATAAAATTGCCCTAGTAGAGAGAATAAGATTCTATGCTGTGAGCTTATTCAGAAAGGCTGGTATAATCTTGATTCCAAAATCAGGTAAGGGGTGCCTGGGTGGCTCAATCGATTAAGCGTCTCAGGTCATGATCTTCGGCTCAGGTCAAGATCTCATAGTTTGTGGGTTCAAGCCCCACATTGGACTCTGCTGACAGCTGGGAGCCTGGAGACTGCTTCGGATTCCGTCTCCCTCGCTCTCTGCCCCTCCCCCACTCATGCTCTGTCTCTCTCTTTCAAAATTAAATAAAAATTTGAAAAAGTCAAAATCAGGTAAGAACAACACAAGAAAATAATATGATATCCAATCTATCTAAAATGTATCAAAGAGAGTATATCATAATAAATTAGGTTTATTCCAGAAATTTAAGAGTGGTTTAACATCAGAAAATCTATCAATGTAATTATCCATGTAAATAGTATATTATTACTTCAGTTCATACAGAAAAAGCAGTTGATAAAATTCAGAGCTTAATTATAAAACCTTTTTGCAAACTATAATTTTAAGGGAACTTTCTGAACTTGGTGAAGGTTATACAGAATAACCATATAATTTACAAATTTTGATACTTTTGTCCAGGACCAATACTACCCAGTACTAGGACTGTTCTGGGAAAATTGCCATGTATGGTCACTTTAATGATATACACACAACTGGAGAGAAAAAAAGAAGGAAAGAAAGAAAAAGAGGACGGAAAAAAAGGAAGAAAGAAGGAAGGAAAAACTCAAAATCTGCAGTAATTATACTTACTGGATAAAGTTTAGATATAGTCTATGGTTGAGGACAAGAAGAGAAGCACTGGAAGTTATAGCCAATGAAATAAGGAAAGAAAAAGAAATAGGAATTGTATAGCTCATGGGCAAAGTATATACCTAGCATTAATTATAACTGATACAATGATATGCCTAGAAATAAAAATGATCCGTAGACAATATATTAGAACACATAGGAGATTTTTAGATAGCTCTAAGACTAGCCTATAAAAATCAGTAGTAGTTCTTACACAAACAGTAGTCCACTAGAAAATGAAAAGATGATACCTTTTTATATAGCTGCAAATTCTGTAAGGTCTCTATAGAAAAAAATTTTAAACTTGAATTAAGGATATAGAGGATGAACTGAAATCATGGAAAGACATTTCATGATCTTGAATTGAGTACTGCTAAAGAGAGATCAGTTAACTTCAAATTGATCTATATAGTCAAAGCAATCCCATTTAGAATTTCAGATTTTTTAAAGGAATTCAGTAAGTTCACTTTAGCATTTAAATCAGGGAATAAAAGTTCACCTATGTCTATATAAACCTTTAAAAATATAAAAGGAGGAAGTACCTCATCAAATATTAATTCAAAGCTATAAAGAAAACCATATAATATTGTCAGAACATGTAGACTAATCAACCTAGAGAGTTCAGAGACCCATGTATATATGCCAACCTAATATCTGATAAAGATGACACCACACATCACTGTGGGTTGTTGAGAAGATGGTGTGGGGGAGAATGGCTAACTCTAACCAGAAATATAAATCTGGGTTCCTAAGTACCACCAAATGTAATGGTGTATTCTAGGTGGAATAAAGACAAAAATGTTAAAGACAAACCATGAAATTAAAGAAATAACATAGTAGAATATCTTTGTAATATCTTTGTAATCAACAGCATGGAAAAACACCTGCAAATTCACAAACCATAAGGCACAGTATTTGGTAAATTTGATGACAACAAAGTTAGGAACTTCTCTTAAAAGAGACGTAAAAGTTTAAGAGACAGATAACAGAATGAGAGATGATATTTATAAATGTTTAAATTTCTGCAAACCCACATGAACGATAAATAACTGCCAATAGAAAAATGGTTAGTAAGTAATGAAAATTTTCGGAGGAGGAAACTCAAACATTTTTTATTTCTTTATTAAATTTTTTAACGCTTGTTTATTTTTGAGAGAGAGAGAGAGAGAAAGAAAGAAAATGAGCAGGAAAGGGGTAGAGAGAGACACACACACACAGAATCCAGAGCAGGCTTCAGGCTCTGAGCTGTCAGCATAGAGCCCGACTCGGAGCTCAAACCCACAAACTGTGAGATCATGACCTGAGCCGAAGCTGGAGACTTAACCAACTGAACCACCCAGGTGCCCCTCAAAAGTTTTTTAGATGACATAACGGTATGCTGCATCTCACTAGAAATCAGAAAAACAATATGCGATGTCACTTTATTACCTATTCTGGCAAAAATTAGACAGCCAAGATATAGAAATTCTTGTGCTCTCTGGTGGGAATGCACCTCTAGAGAGTCGAAAAGTACCTGCCTATCTAATGATCTCACAATTCTGGACCCCCCAGGTATCAATTTCTTATGCATATACTAATGAGACACATATGAAGATGTCCATCGCAGTGCACCTGTGGAGGTGGGATGTTGGGGGCAACCTGAGTATCTTTCATTGGTAGAGGGGATTATAAAAATGGTCGTTGCTTGCCATGGAGTAATGTTTAGCAAGCAATAAATTAGAAACAATAACTTCTATGCAGCAGCATGAAGTGCTCATAAAAATATAGTGTCCCCTTACCCCCTGACTTTGGATGGCCCCTGGGATTGCTTTGATCAGTAGACTGTGGCAAAGGTGACAAAATGCCTCTTTCATTGGCCTGGCAGTTTCTGCTTTATTCCTCTTGGAAGTTAGCTACCACGAAAGAAGTACCACTCTAGGACCAGCCTGCTAAGAGAAACCCAACCACAGTGAGAAGCCCTGAAACATGACATGTGTATAGAGAGAAATGCCAAGGAGCCTGAGCTGTCAGCCATGTGAGTGAAAAACCATCTGGGAAGTGGATCTTCCGATCCTAGCCACCCTGGCTGACTCTTATGTGCAGCAGGGACAAACAGCCCAACCAAACCCTTTCTAAATATTTGACCTAAAATTTAATCTAAAATGGAGTTGTTATTTAAGCTTCTGATTTTGGGGGTTGTTAGCAAAAGATAATAAAAATACCACTTTTTTAGTAAGTTGTGATTAGCTGTACAGTGAAGTAAGATATATACGTGTATATATACATACATATATATTTATACAATGTTGTCTTGAGGGACTATTAAGAAATGTTATGTTGTTGAGACTAAATGACTCCTAGTTAAAGTATATAAGTAAGTATTTTATTTTATTTTTTAAGTATATAAGTATTTTATCTGTTATTTCAGCTGTTATTGCTGCCAGATTGCTCTAATTTCCCAGAGTTGTAGTGAGGAATAACATGAATGAAGTAAACCTACTTTGTAATACTGAGGCATTACACAAATATTATTATATTAATCTATATGCAACACTAGGAGAAGTAGAAGTTGCCTACAGTGACCAGAAACACTAAGTTAGTCTATTGATTTAATTATAGATGCTTTTAAACCAGGCTCTGATCTACAGATTTGAGGGTAACTTTAGGTCTCTGCTGCGGAATGAAGAACATAGACTTATTTGCGAATAAATTTTTTTGTTAACCTAAGATCGTTTCACTTCTTGCTTTAAGGTTCTTCTCTGAGAAGAAGCTTCCATAAACCTGTCTTTCCTTATTGTCATCTTGCTTATAGATACTTAATTTTTCAAAAAGGTGGATGGAAACATTTAGGGCTCATGTTTCCATCACGTTCATCATTTTGAATGCTGACTCCTATAAATCCACAGGAACATAAATATTCTATCACTTTGGATAATTTCTACTTCCACCATTATTTCACATGAGGTAAATGTATCTACTCTAAGATTACATTTGTGTTTCCAGATTGTCTTGGCTCTTTCCGAGCTGGATTGTTCACTGCTGCACGTCAGTCAACCGATGCCTACCCTGATCTAAGGAGCTGTGTCACTGGTAAGCACCGCTGTCGTCCATTTGAGTAACAAAACAAAACAAAATAAAAATCTGCAAGTAAATGCACCATGTAAATATAACTGATGTTTAAAATCAACGAATGAGCCCTACAAGACTTGTTATGCCCAGCAAGGAGATATTTTTGACATCATTTGGAAAAGTGTTTTTTCAAATGCATATGCTGCTCTTTTACTCAAAATAAATATTCCACCTAAGGTTTAAATTGAACAGTGTTCCTTGTTTACTAAGCTTTAGGTCATTGACTTCAGAATTTTATTCCCAAACAGTTTTATTTTGGATGTTGTTGCATAATCATGTAGTATGACCAAATGTTACGGTTGATTGATAGGTCAAAGTGGAGCCATGTTTATTCTTCTAACTTTTGGCATCAGTAACATAAATGTGAAAACTGTTTGAATATCAAATTAGCCTTCTCCTGCTAAAGTTCACATAGGGCGTAGTGATAATTCTGGTAGATTATTTGTCTCTCATTACCCATTTTCCCAATTGAGAGTCAAAAAGACAAAGGTGAAATTGCAAGGTGTAAATTGGGATGTTTATCTAGTGAACATTGTACATATAGCATCGGCATTATCTAAATATTCATTTATCTGCATTTTCTCTAATTTTAAGTTGGTTTTAATTACACAGGTAAAACGGTTTGCTGAACAAACATATTTAATTCATACTTTATTTATTTATTTTAAAGTTTATTTTTTGAGAGAGAAGTGTGAGTGGGGGAGTGGCAGAGAGAGAGAGAGAAAAAGCCCTAGTGGGGGAGGGGCAAAGAGAGAGAATCCCAGTCAGGCTCCAAGCTGGTAGTGTGGGGCTGATGTGGGGCTCAAACTCATGTGCTGTGAGATCATGACCTGAGCCTAAGTTGGACGCTTAATCGACTGAGCCACCTAGGCACCCCTACTTTATTTAATTAATTAATTAATTAATTAATTAATTAAAAAAATTTTTTTAACATTTATTTATTGTTAAGAGACAGAGGTAGAGCATAAGCATGGGAGGGGCAGAGAGAGAGGGAGACACAGAATCCAAAGCAGGCTGCAGGCTCTGAGCTGTCAGTACAGAGCCAGAGGTGGGGCTCGAACTCACAAACTGTGAGATCATGACCTGAGCTGAAGTCAGATGCTTAACCGACTGAGGTACCCAGGCGTCCATACTTTATTTATTTTTAATTTACCAAAATATATGAAAATAATTTGATAACTTGCTAATTAGCTTGTTTTCTATCATTGTAACTAATACCTATTTTATTACTACTTTTCAAAAAACTTGATGATTTTATGAGGATGTTTGTTGAAAAATTGGGTAATTAGGTTTTGGTTAGTTTTTAAACTTTTTTTTTTTTTTTTTGCAAGTCACAGAAAATTCCTTAGCTAACTTAAGCAAAGGGAAATGTGTTAGAAGGATGGAAGGAACTTGCAGAGTTAACTAGGAAGACTTGAGGAACAGAAATGTACAGGAACCAAGGGACCATTGCAGTGTCTAGTGGAGGGAGAGAGACCACAAATTAGTAAAGAAGCAAATGGGCATATCATTTAAGATCATGATAAGGTGCTATAACATTTTATGAAGAAAATAGCCTTCCCCTGGGCATCACCAATACTCTGCTACCTGTTGTCCAGTGTCTGGAAACCACTGTTTTATGTATTTTGAGCAGGAAGATAAATCTAGTCCATGTTACTTCTTCTTAGCCAAATTGGAAGTCCCAAATTCATTTTCTGTTGATACTGAGTAGTTTTATTTGTTCTGCACACCTCACTGAATCATTTTAAGGATCAAATAAAATAATTTATATGAAAAATATCAAATTGCAGTTAAGTACTGTCTATCTTTGCAAATAAAGAAGTAGTTCCCTTTTGCAAAATAATTATAAAGGTTTGTTTAGTGGAATCAGTGTTTTTTTTTTTTTTCAGGAAGTTATGTGTTTTCTTTCTTTTATTTCCTTTTTCTTTTAATGTTTTATTTAAATTTCAGTTAGCCAACATAAAAGCAATATTAGTTTTAGGTGAGCAATATAGTGACTTAATACCTACATACAACACCCTGCACTCATCACAATCGTAACTCCAATTCCCATCACCCATTCAACCCATCCCCCCACCCATCTCCCTTCTGGCAAACATCCGCCTCTTCTCTATAGTCAAAAGGCAGCTTCATGGTCTGCCTCTCTTTTTAAAGAAGAATGAAATCTTGCCATTTGCAGAAACGTGAACGGAGCTGAAGAGTATTATGCTGAGTGAGGTAGGTCAGTCAGAGAAAGACAGATACCATGTGACTTCATTCGTATGTGGAGTTTGGAAAACAAGGCAAACAATCATAGAAGAAAAAATAAATATGGACTCACTTTTCTATGAAAAAGTGTTACTTGAAGGAAGGGGTTGTAATTTTTTTTGGTATTGATTACAGGCTTCGTGCACAGGATTTCTATTCAAGGGCATATAATTCTTTTTTTTACCATGGCGCGTGGTAAAATTAAATAGTTGTCTATCTCCTTCAGCCATTCCAGACCAGTGTAGTCCTCTACCATGCAATGAAGATGGATATATGAGCTGCAAAGATGGCCAAGCTACATTCACTTGCGTTTGTAAATCAGGTTGGCAAGGAGACAAGTGTGAATATGGTACGTATGGTGAATCCGCCTGGCTCGTCCAGAGTGACCTCCTGGGAAGGTCTCCAAAGGCTTTATCTCTTTGAAAACAATCTGTTCTTCCCTTCTCAGATATAAATGAATGCAAAGATCCCTCACATGTGAATGGAGGTTGCAGTCAGATATGTGATAATACACCTGGAAGTTACCACTGTTCCTGTAAAAGTGGTTTTGTTATGCTTTCAAATAAGAAGGACTGTAAAGGTAAGTGTGAGAACAAAGTTCCGCTACAGGAATTTCCCCCAGAAAATGCTTGGAACTCTCTGGTTCTAAGTGCTTCTAATATATATACGTTATTATCCACCTTGAAGCCTTATGATACTAGGAGACTGCCTTTTAGGTTAATGTTTATACTCATACTTTGTTATTTATAGAATTTTTCAGTGTTTTCTTATTGTATTTTATTACTGAGTATTTTATTGTTTTCTTACTGTGTGTATGTGTGTGTGTGTGTGTGTGTGCCTGTGCACGTTTGAATAAAGAATTTCATCAAATGGTGATAACGTGAAGTCTCAGTGCAAATCCTTGCTTACTAGAGTCTTTGCAAAACCATTGTTGGTAGTTTTGTCAGACACTATAATATTATGCCCTTTATTCCAATAAGGTAAACATCTATACAAAGTATACCCAATCTATACAAAGTAGTGCACCATAATCCAATCCTTCATAACCTCTCCCACTGTAGGTCGTATTTCCTTGTTAGAAATACCTTTTGCGTATCCAGTATAAACCTTTCCTCTTGCACCTTATCTCCTGTTGCAGTTTTGGGAAAGATGAAGAACTTGTTTTCTTTCTCTTTATACATTTAAGATCTCATCTTTGGTCATAACTATTTTTTTCCTTCGGATTAAAAAAAATTCCTGTCAGGTTATTTCAGTAAGTCATTTTACTAGTGTATTTCTTTTGTTTTTCTTTGTCTTTATGTTTCCCTTCAATTTTTGCTTTTTCTTTCTGCCTATTGTCCTTTCTATTTGACTCCTTTATCTGCCATAGGTAAATATTCAAATATTTGTGCTAGGTGTGTGGATGACTAAAAATGAAATTTCCCAGCCTGGAGTTAAATTTTGCCTTTAGAAATTGGGAGCAATTTTCCCTTTCCTTCCTTCCTCCCTCCCATGCCTCCTTCCTTCCCTCCTTCCTTCCTTCTATTCTTCCTTCCTTCCTTCCTTCCTTCCTTCCTTCCTTCTTCCTTCCTCCTATTCCTCTTCTTTTTGCTGTGAGGTTGAAAATTTAGTAAGTTAAAACATAAAGTATCCTTGTTCAACTTTATTCATATCTGCTTTGGGAAATCCCCAGATTGAATTCATATTCAAGAGATGATCTGTCCCTCATCGTACTATAATGTTTAGTATAATTTACTATATTACTTAAAGTGCAGTTAAATGACTCTAAAGTGAACTGCATTCATTAACAATTATTCCTGAACCATTGTCCCAATTTGTGACTATACACCTTTCTCATCTGCCTATTTGAAGGTCTGTTTGAAGTTAGAAATTTAGAATACCAGTATTGTTAGAACACATTATAGAAAGCCATCATAATGCAGGAACCATATGCATTCTATAAGCAAATAATACCCATTTATACTTCTGCATCTTAGTACTTGAATGGTCTGTTCTTCTAAAGAAGTTGTAACTTATATTTTTAATTAAAAGGTATTTAATTCTTATCCATTGAGTTAATACACATGTATACAAATTATTACAAGAAGTTCTCACACATAGAATGTCCCTGATGACCAGAACATGTGTTCTGGTATACTTCATTTACGCAGTCTTTTTTTCAAATATTTTTTTCTTATTTGTTTTTTTTAATGTTTGTTTTTTGAGAGAGAGAGAGAGAGAGAGAGAGAGAGAGAGACGGAGCATGAGGTGGGAGAGGAATAGAGAGAGAAGTAGGCACAGAATCCAAAGCAGGCTCCAAGCACAGTGTCTGATGCGGGGCTCGAACCCCTGGACCGTAAGATCATGACCTGAGCTGAAGTCTGATGCTTAACTGACTGATCCAACCAGGCATCCTGATTTACAGTCTTTATCTATAAACTAGGTGATAGAAGAATATGTGTATAGCTATTACAATAAGGCCTTTGCCAAGATGTGGATATGCTTGAGATCAAGTTGCCAGTAATTGTCTAAAAATGGAAGAATGAAACTTTTTATCAGACATTAGATGTCAGTGTAGAGTAATAAAATCAACATACTATAACTTGGACTCATATGATTTAACTAATTCTCTGCAATATGCCTGAAACCAAATAATTTTAGTCATATGTTTTTACTATTTTATTTTATTTTTAACGTTTATTTATTTTTGAGAGACAGAGCGTGAGCAGGGGAGGGGTAGAGAGAGAGGTGGACACAGAATGTAAAGCAGGCTCCAGGCTCTGAGCTGTCAGCACAGAGCCCGATGCAGGGTTCGAACTCATAAACCATGAGATTATGACCTGAGCTGAAGTTGGTCGCTCAATCCACTGAGTCACCTAGGCGTCCCTACTTTCATTTAAAAATATGGATTTTATAGCTCTTTAAAAAAATGAATATTTTATTTGAGGTAATTGTAGATTCACATACAGTTGCAAGAAATTATAAAAAGAGATCCCATGTACTCTTTGCTCAGTTTCCCTTAATAGTAACATTCTACAAAACTACAGTACAATATCACACCTATGACATTGACATTGATACAGTCATGATACAGAAAAATTCCCTTACCACAGGAATTGATTCAATTATTTCTGTGCATGCTTTTTTTTAGCTAGAGTATTATCTGAAATTTTGGTTATTAGTCTGTGAAAAAATTAAACTCTCAATTTTTTAGAGTAGAAAATATTTTTCCTATTCTGAACTTATCTGTCTCCAGAGATTACAGATGAGAAAAGTTCACTAAAATAATTACATCTCCATTGAACTATTTCTGTCTCTGGCTTTGTTTTTCTCATAGATGTTTTTATCTAGTGACTAGCTGCAATCAATACTTTATTTCCTACTCTACCATGTAATATAATAAATGCATCTGAAATTTCTGGATATTACTTTAGTACTAAAGTTTGTATTGGGATTTTATAAATACTTTGAGACCTTACTCAATTCCATTTTAAATTTGAATCACTCTTGAATACTTTAGCCAACAATAATAGTATGCAGATTTAGCTAGTGTATATTTCCAAAGGAAAAAGTGACTGATGAGCCACCTCTTTTTTATTTTTTATGATTGTGATAATACAGAGTGAATCTACTTTTAAGAACATACTTCAAAAACATGCATTTAGGGGTATATATTAAGAATATGGTGAATCTTTTCTCCCATTTATTCATGTAATGTAACCCGGTAGATAAGAAAATAACTACAGCCCTCTCCTTTTACGTAACTATAAAGAACATAGCAAACATCAAATTCCCTGTATGTGTGTATGAAGAAATCATATTTAGTAAACTAAAACATGGTGACAGATTTAAAATTTTGTTATTCCCAGGCCACTCTCTTTTCTCATTACATATGTTAAACTAGATCCAGGAAACACAAATCAAGCATTCTTTGCTAGTATTCTCTGGTATGGGAAAAAATATATTTTTTTAATCTATTGGTTTCACTTATAGATGTGGATGAATGCTCAATGAAGCCAGACATTTGTGGCACAGCTGTGTGCAAGAACATTCCAGGAGACTTTGAATGTGAATGCGCTGAAGGCTACAGATATAACCCCACATTGAAGTCTTGTGAAGGTAGAGTTGTGGTGGTATCATTGTTGATGGCGCAGAGGGTGGGTTTGAGTCCTGCTTTCCTATTAGAAGCACTGGTTCTGTGTGAAATCGGCAATCAGATGTTCTACGGTGGCAAGCTCCGTGATGTAGCTTGGCCGGTTTGGGGGTCATTGGCTTCCTTCCAGAATAACAGTACGTAAGACACATGGTCTTTAGGTCTGGGGTTGTGCAGTCTGTTTGCCCTCAAAGCTGTGTATGAATTGGAGATCTCCCGTGGATGATAAAAATACGTTCACATCATTTAAATAATATTCAAAGACGAAAAGCATTTCAACCTGGAAGGAAAAACATAAGCAAATGAAAGATAAGTTGAAAAATCACACGGGTGTTACATGGATGGTTAGAAACCTTCAGGTGTATGCCAAGCTTTTGGATGATTTTCTGTGCGTGTATTATTATGTCATTTATTCTCAAACAGGAAATGACGTAGTTTTGTGATAATTAAATACGTGTAAAAGGAAAATCTCATCATAATTAAATGATAACTGAGCTCTAGAAATTTGACAAGTATTGATTAGTACTGTCAGCACCTGCGCATTTGGGAGAGCCCTTTGGACTCATTACTTCATTTGGCTGAAGGTGCACTGCCAGGTGCGCCCCAGAGGCTTAGATATTTGGGGGATTTTTTTTATTATGGATATATGCAAATAGACTCATATCCTCCTTTAAATTTTGTAAAATTTCAAAATAAACTTAATATCATAATTAAAACTAATCAAATCAATAGTGATTTTTCATAGTGGAGATATATATACATATATCTCCATACATGTATACATGATATAAGATACCCTTTTAACCATTTTTAAGGGTACAAGTCAGTGGCATTAATTGCTTCCACATGGTTATGGAGCCATCAAGGCTATCTGTTTCCAAAACTTTTCATCATCCCAAACAGAACTCTGTAACCATTAAGCAATAAGTTTCCCCTCCTTCCTCTCCTAAACTCTAATCTACCTTCTGTCTCTATCTACTTTTTGGGAGATAACCTTTAATCTAATTCCTCTCTATATTAATTTGCCTAAATCAATAGTAATTCCAGAATAGGTTTTTTTTCTCAAATATATGTGCTTCTCTTGGTATTTTGATGTTTTACCTCCCATACACTCATCAAACATTATGCCCTCCACATACTATCTCTCTTCTCCCACGACTCCAGATAGAAATTACTGTGGTGATATTCAGATTTATTATTAGCCAACTTCATTGTGTATATTTTAGTTTTATTCAAGAATGACAGATTTTTTTTTTTAAAAGATACATGTGTGGTACCTATGTACAATATTCAGAGTACTTTATATGTCATTTTTTTTTTTTTGTAAATCGTTTATTACTTTGGATTTGGCAATAGGTTCTTTTTTTTTTAATGTTTATTTATTTTTGAGAGAGAGAGAGAGAGAGAGAGAGAGAGAGAGAGAGAGAGAGAGCGCACAAGCAGGGAAGGGGCAGAGAGGGAGAGAGGGAGACACAAAATCCGAAGCAGGCTTCAGGCTCTGAGCTGTCACCCTGAACCGTGAGATAATGACCTGAGCTGAAGTCAGATGTGTAGTTGACTGAGCTACCCAGCCACACTGAATTATATGCCAATTAATTTTAATGCTAAGGGATCACTAATTTTGGAGTTGTATGTTGAGGCATTTTTATGGGGGAATTTGTATGCCATGAATATATGCGTTTATGTACTTGGGAACTTTCAAAGATTGCAGGGTGCATTCATTGAAAATATCAAGGATCCTACGTAGCTCTGAAGTGTACTTTAGATGAAGTGTATCATTACAACTTTTCAAGAATGATTTTCTCAAAATATGGAGTGAGGACAGGGCCATATCAAAGATTTCACGATATGGGAGATTATAGTACCGTGAGGTGTGTTTTTCTTTTTTAATTGATAAGAAATAAAGATAGAACCTTAAATATATTGCCACCGTTAATCACTGCATTATGGAAAGTCAGACGTTCTCGATATTATTTAATACCCGATTACATTAACCCTCAGTTAAAAGGGATCTCTTTCCCCTTCCCCTCTCTTCACTATCTGCTCCTCCTCCCCTTCCTCTCTTCTCCCTTCCTTACCCTTCCCTTTCTTTTCTTCCAAGAAAAGAAGGGTGAAGCAGTCTTAATGGAATTTATTTAGTCAGAAACGATACTTATCCTGAGACTCTTAGTCTTTTTTCCCTCAAATTCAAAAATTGGAAAATTAGTGTAGTTGTTATATTTTTACTAATTATTTATTGCTGAAAGTTATACATTACAGTTGTTGCTTTAGGTGTATAAAATAGATAGGCATTACGCTTGTAACTCATTTAAATTTCTGCCAAGTGTTGAAATGTGATTTCATGTCACAGAGATTCCTTTCACTAAAGAATCTATTATCACTGATTATCTTACACTAACATCAGAATACTCCTCTGGGATTGAACATTTAGAAGATATTAAGATTTATGTTCTCTTTTACCCCAGATGTGGATGAATGCTCTGAGAACATGTGTGCTCAACTTTGTGTCAATTACCCTGGAGGTTACTCTTGTTATTGTGATGGGAAAAAAGGATTCAAACTTGCCCAAGATCACAAGAGTTGTGAGGTAACATTTTGCAACATTAAACTTCCCATCTCTTTTCTAAAATGAGAGAACTGGGTACTTATTGCCATATAGCTGAGGTAAGTCGGGGAAATACAGATATTCTATAATTATTGCTATAGATCTAGCAGGCTCAGAGTCACAGCCTATTTACTAATTTTGCTCATGTAAGCCATAAATATTGGGGATAATTAGTGACTAGGTTTAAAAAAGGCTGCAAGGTCATAGTTCAGAGAGCACTCATCTGTATAGCCTATACATTTACAAAATCCATTGTGTATGTTTATTTAAAAAATTAAGACAAGCTGAAGTTCATACTTCTCTTTGTGAGGAAAACAATCTTATGTAGAAACCTTAGCAGAAACATTTTCCTACGTATACTTTATCCCACTCTTGACGAGTCTGATCACATTTCGTCATGTTGGTACTTGCAAGAGGGCTCAAAAAATCTCAGGTGGAAATAACTGTCAGGATAGGATTCAGTGAGGTTTAAGTACGTCAAAATTCAGAGAGGTTGATTTTGTTAATCTGTATGTCTCAAACTTGCTTTTAGTTACTTGGATTTAATTCATTATTGATCCAGGAATTGAATGTTGGGGGTAGCTTTTCCTTCACTGAAATAAATAGGTCAACATCTGAAGCGTTTCTCCCTCTAACTAAGGATCATGTGTTAATGATTGTTGGTCCAACTCCGGCATTTCTTTTCATAAGTGAAGGTAAAATGTTATATGATCACGAAGCAGACAGTAAGAAAAAAAAAACAAAAAACAAACAAAAAACCCCACCTCAATAATGATTTAATCATGTATATACACAAACCTCTGTATCTGTTAGCAAGACAAAACTGTCTATGTCCAAGAATGAAACATTCAATATATGCTACCTCCTTGGTAAAGACAGGGAAGGTGAGATTATACTATATCTATGTAGTAACTTTGATTTTATTGAATGGAATTCCATGCCACGTGAATGTCTACTTTGTAATTTAATCTTTTATTATTTTAGTATTCATAGTAGTTACACATCACCATCTTCCTTAGAATAGGTTTGTTAAAGTTCTAAGAGGAGATGAGATGTTGTTTACGTGCCATGTGCACAGTTCCCCCAGAACATCCCTGTATGTATGCCTGAAAACTTATCCCTAAAAATCTTTCCATTCTATTTTTTTTTATTTTTTTAATCTTTATTTATTTTTGAGAGACCGAGAGAGACAGAGCATGAGCGGGAGAGGAGCAGAGAGAGAGGGCAACACAGAATCTGAAGCAGGCTCCAGGCTCTGAGCTGTCAGGAAGGGGGCTGATGCGGGGGTCCAACTCACAAGCTGTGAGATTGTGACCTGAGCTGAAGTTGGACGCTTAACCGACTGAGCCACCCAGGCACCCCAAAATCTTTCCATTTTAATGTTTGGTGTTACTCTTTGGAAAAAAAATACTTGATATTAAATTTAATGACTCTGAATCACTTTTTTTGTAAATTCCTTGGAGACTAACACAATCTATTTGCTTATATTTATCCTATCTAGGTTTTCTAGGCATTCTCTTTGATGCTGTCAGGCTGAGTCCGAGAACCTGGGTTGAGGTGGGGCGGGGTGTCCCCATGGGATCATCCAAGAGGTCCCTTGGCTTTGCAAAGGGTAGAAATCAAATGCAAACCGGAGAAAGTGAAAGCAGAGTTTATTAAATAGCATGAATAACAGAGTATAGCAGACAGAGTGTCTGGGGGACACAGAAAGGAAAAGAGAATGAGTCTCTTCGTTGTTTAGGGTTAGGGGTTTATATTGGAAAGGGTCCAGAATACATGTTCCTTCAGGAATCTAGATAGGGTCCAATCAAAGGCAAGTGGTGGTGGGTAATAGTCGTTATTTTACAATCATAGAAGGTAGGGGGTGTTGATGCCAGCATCAGCTGGGGTTTATCCGAGGCTAATGTCCTGCAACATGTTTGGGATCTGGCTCTTCTTAGATGTTATCAGGTGTTTGGGGGCCCTAGGACAAAATTCAGAAAATGATCAACTTTCTTGTTTCCCCCCTGGAGTGGGAATATGGCTTCTTTGGTTTCTATATAGACTCAAAGTGAAATAGAGAACAATAGGGCCTGGCAAGAAAACAGCAGAAATGGAGCCTTTCTAAAATGGATTTCCTTCAACTTCCCTACTTCAGCTTCACTGTCTAGATAGTATATTTTTGCTCAGAAAATTTTTTCTTAATAAATGAATGAGTGTATGAGCTGCTACTTATTGGTGTATTAATTCTTCCATGATTTCTGACTCCAGTTTTTTTTTTTTTTCTTCCAGTGTAATTCTTTGAAAGCATCAGAACTGCAGTTAGTTAAGGGGATACATGTTGTTACTGGAAGGAAAAGGTTGTGTTTTGTTCTGAGATTTGCAAAGGAAATATTAAGGACAAAAATATAAAGCCACACACATTGAACAAGACTTTAAAACATGTGTTCTGGGAGGTTTTACTTGTGGACTATATAAGGAAGTAAAAGCTGTTGCTTTATTACCAAGGGTGTTCTTTATTTAATGTATCCCAAAGAATACATTTGACAAGATCACTAGGAACCAGAGAAAGAATATATAACCTGACACAAACAGCAAGCAATAATCTATGCATGTTTTTATGTGCTTTGTTTCCTTTTCTCCAGGCTGTTCCAGTGTGCCTTCCCTTGAACCTTGACAAAAATTATGAATTACTTTACTTGGCAGAGCAGTTCGTAGGGGTGGTTTTATATTTAAAATTTCGTTTGCCGGAAATCACCAGGTGAGGTACTAATGTCAGTGATAATCTCTAGAGGTAAGCAGGTAAGGACAGAAGAAAAGTGACCAAAAAGGTTTGAAATGTATGAAATTGCACTCCCAATTAGATAATTTAGATATATTATCAATCAGATAATTTAGGGAACCCTAACGTTAATTCACCCCTTCACACATGTAATTTTCATGCTAAAATCATTTGGGTCATTCTAGGCTGAACTTCCCCAATGATCATTGGACCTTAATCCATCCTTTTTCCATTTCTAGTGAATACAAATTTACTAAGAAGTTGGGAAAGTAGATTTAATATATTTGTCAAATTTTCATTCTTCTTTATACATGTTATAAAAGCTAAGTAAAAAGAAAATACTGAAAGTATTGCTTTCAGAATATAGCCGTATTCATAATTACTAAGGAAAATTCATAAGATTGTGTAAGTGGTATTTTAAAGAAACACATCACATGATTTTAGTTGATTGTCTGAGTAGCTTATCTGCTATTCCTGTAGTTAGGTTGTGTCTAGGGAAAGAATAGTTGTTGATGATTTAGAGTCATGGTTCTCCTTTAATTATCACATTTTCTAAGAGTCATATATGATTGAAACTAGAAAAAAGGAAATTAGAATTTTGTTGTAATAATAGAAAGGGAATGTATTTAAGACTGATTACAGAATCCATATTTTAAAATATTTTAATTAGATAAGCATGCATATGAACAATTTAATTCATTAGATACATGAATGATTATTCATTAAATAATTCAACTAAATTCATAGAAATTGTATCCTTAAGGAACATTATTCTAAAATTCACTAATGTAATTGTGCTCCTTCAACACTCTCTTATCTACCAAGACTTGGTTTTCCCCTTTAATATCTCAGAGCAAATAATGTCATCTAGTGACATAGACTGGAGACAACATTTCCTTGCTAAGACAATAATGAGAATGAGAGAGAAAAAGGTTAATTATTGCATACCTTTAGTCACTGTCAGGGGGATTCATTTCTGACAATTCACAATAGCTTGGGCTGTAACACGGAATAACATAAGCCAAATTATTATTTTTTCCAGTATTTATTTGTCCTTTATTTATATAGTTTAAACTTTTTTATTGAAGTTTAATATATATATGTGTATAGAAATAAACACGTATCTTAAATATACAACTTGATGAACTGTTTATAAACTGCCACCTGGTAACCAACACAAAAAATAACTAGTGCTTTGTTGTGGCTTTTTTCCTTTTTTTTTTTTTTTTTTTTTTGCAAATTCCTTCAGCTCAGTCTCCAATGATCAAATACTTATCCCACCCTAAAGTTAACAAATTCACTCTTCTTTTTCATTCTACAAAACTTCAGAGAAAGAATGAATTGTTCCCCGGGGTATGCTGATGTATTCCAGACAGAAAGAATGTAGAACACAACTCTTTGTGTTACTGGTGTAGCATGATTTTGCAAAGAGAAGGAAATTATCTCCCTAAGAGGATCAACTTCTGGAAGATCCTGAGCATACGCAGATTTGGGTTTTGACAAGATAATACCTGCTTCACATCAGCAAAATGTGATGATTATGAAAGAGAATAGAGGTCCTTATCCTAAGCAAAAGTAAATAAACAAAATAATCTTAGTTCAGTAAATCCCTACTACATTGTTATCTGTCCAACATACTTCCCTCCACATAACCTCTTTAAAATATTTCTTTGGAATTCTTAAGATTAAAACATTTATTTCATCAGCCTTTCTTTGTTCTGTTTGAAGTTAAGTCTGTTCCCCATTGCATATAGTGCCTCTATGGGAATTCTTTCTGGCCTTTCTTGCAAATTATCTGAAGTCCTGACTTTTTTTTAACTTAAATCACCTTTATTTTAATTTAATTCAAGTGACTAACAGTTATACAACTATTTTTTTCTATTCTCTGTCTTTTTTCAATCATTTTGATTTGATGGTTTCCTGGAAATGTTAATGCTAATTTTCATTACAGTGTCATAGGGCACTAATCAATACATGTTATTTTTTCTTAAAATTTATTTATTTATTTTGAGAGAGAGAGAGGGAGAGGGAAAGCATGGGAGGGGCAAGGAAAGAGGGGGAGAGAAAGAATCGCAATCAGGCTCTGCACTGTCAACGTGGAGCCCGATACGGGGCTCAAACTCACAAACTGTGAGATTATGACCTGAACCAAAATCAAGAGTCGGATGCTTAACTGACTGAGCTGCCCAGGGGCCCGGATACATGTTAGTTTTTAACCCAGCATTTCTAAGATATTTCCTCCCCTGTAATAGCTACATATATACTCAGTGTCTTAATAGCAACAGACATTACGCAAACTCAGGTACCCCCAAACATATGACTAGACTATATCTTTTCAGGTCTCCTTCCATGTGCTCTAGTGTAATGATTTATACAATTAAAGCTTTGGAGAACTTTTTTAAATCAAGCTAACAGATCTATCTTAGAGTTTTTTACTTTACTTTTCTTACCACACACAAAGACTTAATTATGTTTGCAGTCATCCAGATGCTGTTTTGTATATCTCTGTGAGTGATTCCTTCCTGACATATATGAAGTCACAGGGAAAACAGGCCTTTTGATGTATAAACCAATCATGAGATGGTAACATCTTTTACTAATCAAGGATACAGCCAAAAAAAAAAAAAAAAAAGGAATCTTAACATCAGATTATATAGTGTATAAAAAGCTCCAGGAAAGATACAATATATCTAATATTTTGTACATATGGATGAATTCCAGCATTTACAAGAGTACCTGCAAAACAAATGCCAAAAAGAGATGAAAAAGTACCAAAGCATCTGTTCACTGGAGAAAAAGTCTCCAAGAATACGAAAGAAAATAGAATACCTTGATTTTGAGCATACACAGAGCCAGAGATAACACATGAACAGTCTAATTGTGCTCTACTTTTTTTACTAATTCCAGGAAAGAAAGAAATACTTGACTCTTTCAACATATTACTGTTTCTAGTATAAGAGAAAAAGAATAATGCATTAAGCATTGCCTATTTCTCTGTTAAGGCTGTCTCTTTGCCCATTATATAGATTTTCAGCTGAATTTGATTTCCGGACCTATGATTCAGAAGGTGTTATCCTGTACGCAGAATCTCTTGACCACTCATGTTGGTTCCTCATTGCTCTTCGTGATGGAAAGATTGAAATTCAGTTTAAGAATGAATATACAACCAAAATCACAACCGGAGGCAAAGTTATTAATAATGGTTTATGGAATACGGTATGTTTTATAGATTTTAGAAAGAATATCTCTACTTTAACACAGTTTAACATCATTAATAATTTATTTCTATGGTGATACCAAATCAAAATGGAGTTGGATTTATTTGATGTTATATGAAGTATACTACATACGCTGTAAATCCTTGAAACAGTCTGAGAAATGATAATGTCACAGAATATATTTAGGATTTTTGTAACATTGTTTTCAGTTATTTGCTTAAACTACTCTGTAACTTTTTACCTTTTTTAATGACTTATTGATGTCTCTCCTATAGGTTATTAGCGGGCATAACAGTTTATGCAAAGATACTACTGATCAAGGACAAAAATACTGAATAGCCACCAATATTTTTTAAATGAAAGAGAAATGCAATAGTAACATAGAAATACACATCGAAAGACTAGTACATATAGTAATTAATTCAATTTTGAATATTAGCATATAGATAAGGAACCAATTTGTATAGAGAGTATATACCAGCCAGTACCAATTACAGTGCTCTTTTAGATGATCACTAAAAGTGAGCCTAAAATGGAAGTTTTCGTGAAGGGATTACTTTCATCTATAATGGGGAGAACTCTTTTCTGCAAGAGTCATTGCTGTTTTCAGCAGGTTCTAACTGAGAAATCAGCTTCACCTTAGAACGTGGTACCCAAAAGAGACACTTTATATGCCTGTGGGATCTGGCAAGAGGTCTATATTGAAAAGACATGTGACATCATCACTACATTATTTCATTTCTTTATTTACCCACTCGTGCACTCATATATTAACTAAGCCTTTAGTGAGCACTTCTAAAATGTTAAGTGCCTGGGGCTCCTGGGTGGCTCAGTCGGTTAAGCATCTGACTCTTGATTTTGGTTCAGGTCATTGATCTCAGGGTTTGTGAGTTCCAGCCCTGCATCCGGCCCTGTGCTGTCGGTGTGGAGTCGGCTTGGGATTCTCTCTCTCTCCCTCCCTGGCCTTCCGCCACTCATGTTCACATGTGCCATCTGTCTCTTTCTCTCTCAAAATAAATCAACTTAAAACAAAGAATTGATGAAAATGCTAAGTTCCTGAGTTCAAGGCACTAGAGCTATGGCAAGAGATTTTCCTTGCTCTTGAGCTTACTTGGTACCTCACAATTTAACAGGTGATGCCTTATGAACTAATACAATATAATGTGAAATCATTACAGTACAGGTAGCAAATTAGGTACAGTTGCACACAGATATGGTTTACCAAAAATGGGGCTATCTGTCCTTTGATAGCCATAGATTTGGGGCTCTGGACTCTTAAATACACTTTTTTTTAAGTTTATTTATTCTATTTTGAGGGAGACAGGGACAGTGGGTAGTCGGGGAGGGGTAGAGAGAGAGGAAGAGAGAATCCCAAGCAGGCTCTACACTGTCAGTGGAGAGCCTGATGTGGGGCTCAAACCCACAAACCGTGAGATCACGACTTGAGCCAAAACAAAGAGTTGGATGCTTAACCAACTGAGCCGCCCAGGTGCCCCGGGGCTCTTGACTCTTGACCAAACAGTGCGCATGATCAGATGCAACTGTCAGAGAAATCACTAAAATTTTCTGGCTTCTCCAAATGCTCTCATTAGCGTAGCTTTGCCGCTACATCTTTCCTACTGCATCTATACGTAGAATACTTGGCTCATACAGCTATTCCTCCACTGTCCTAGAGAATACATTTTTAAGTTTTTTAAAAAAATTTTCTAATGTTTATTTTTGCGAGAGAGAGAGCACACGCGCACACACACACAAGTGGGGGAGGGGCAGAGACAGAGAGGGAGACACAGAATCCAAAGCAGGCTCCAGACCCTGAGCTGTCAGTAAAGCCTGACGTGGGGCTCGAATTCACAAACCGTGAGATCATGACCTGAGCCAAAGTTGGACGCTCAACCGACTGAGGCACCCAGGTGCCCCATTTTTTTAAGTTTATTTATTTATTTTGAGATGGCAAGCTTGAGCAGGGGAGGGGCACAGAAAGAGGAAGACAGAAAGGCAAGCATACCCCGCATAGTCAGTGCAGAGCTCGAAGTGGGGCTTGAACTCATGGACCACGAGATCATGACTTGAGCCAAAGTCGGACACTTAACCGACTGAGCCACCAAGGCACTCCTGAAGAATACATTTTATTGCCTCATGTCCCCACATCTCCTATCTAAAAATCACTAAAATTACTTTTTCAGCAAAAGAGAGCAAACAGAATTTTTCTGATCAATTGATACAAATTGAAAATGTCACCTGTTTGGAGGAGAATTTAGATACATTTTAGGTAATATAGAATTATATATAAAGAAGGTAAATATTTACCTGCAAGGCTAACATCTTGAGTTGCAGATAGTGTTTACTAATGAATTATCCATGAATGATATGTTAGAGGCAGGATTCTGGATTGGATAGAAGGCAGCTAGCTATTCAGTTCCATACATTTTGTCTTCTATATTTATGATTCTTATTAAAAATAAACTATTATTTAATGATATGCCCATATTTTAAATAAAACATAAAATTTCCCTTTGTAAACTGAATACAACTTGACATTAAAAATTTAAGAATAATAAGGAAATCAGAGAAAAACTTTAATCTGGTAATAAATTTGATGCTGGCTAGTTTTTAAAAATTCTTAATTTGATATTTTAGGAATTTATGAATTTTCTCCCCCGCCATTTAAATAAGATTTCTTTTCTCCCTATCTTTCATTTAAAAAATATTACTTCATGGTATTTTTACCATTTTAAAGTTTTGTTGGTTTGTTAATAACTTGTACAGTTTCAGGCAAATTTATGCAGACACGGAAATTATCTCAAATAAATAGATATTTCAAGTAAATGCTTTAATTGACAAAGTTAAGTTATATTAATCATTAAGCATTAATACTTAAGTTACATTAAGCAAACTGGAGTGTTCACTTAGTACCATTTGCTTCACTAATTTTAAATAATTTTAAAATTTCAAATAAAATACTTTAAACTTTTTTTAATGTTTATTCATATTTGAGAGACAGAGACAGAGTGCAAGCTTGGGGTGGGGGCAGAGAGAGAAGGAGACACAGAATCTGAAGCAGGTTCCAGGCTCCGAGCTGTCAGCACAGAGCCTGATGCGGGACTCGAACTCACGAACAGTGAGATCATAACCTGAGCCGAAGTCAGATGTTTAACCAACTGAGCCACCCAGGTGCCCCTCAAATAAAATACTTTGAAAATAAGAATTTAAAATGTAGAGCTTAGGATTGTTGTAATTGAGATAAATAGAATGTGGATAATTGTTAATTAAAATGGTTATAAACCATAGAAATAAATAAGGCTATATTACATCTCATATTTAGGTATAATTCCAATATTGGTGGGAAATTTGTACTTTGTACCATATTTTTATTCATTCAAAAAGGTATTTATTGAGTGCTTTGTGTGCTGTTCCTTCTTCTAGGTAGTGAGGCTACAATAGTGATTAAAACAAAATCACCACTCTTGTGGAGCTTGCACTCTAGTGGTGAGATGTTAACCACGAATGCATGAACAAAATAGCTACGTCAGATAGTGGTTAGTGCTCAGAGGAAAAGGAAAAGCAAGGCCAGGCAAGAGTCATGATGGTGAGTGTGCATGTGGAATCAGGAAAGCCATCTCCGATGAAATCACATCTGACCGGAGACTTGAGGGCACAAATCATGAGCAATATATGGGGCAAGATGATTCTGTGCCATATGAACAGCAAGTACAGACCATCAGGCAAGCGGATGTGATTGTTGTATTTGAGGAACGACGCAAAGCTCAGCATAGATGCAGTGGAGTAAGGGAGGGAGGGAGGAATAGAAAATGAGGTTAGAAATGTGGTCTGGAATAACACCAGGTAGGGCCATGGGGACTCTATTGAGAAATTAGATTTTATGCTAAGTAGAAAGACCTAAGATGATTTTGAGAAGTGGCATGATTTAATTTGCATGTATGTTAAAAGATAATCGGGGCGCCTGGGTGGCGCAGTCGGTTGAGCGTCCGACTTCAGCCAGGTCACGATCTCACGGTCTGTGAGTTCGAGCCCCGCGTCAGGCTCTGGGCTGATGGCTCGGAGCCTGGAGCCTGTTTCCGATTCTGTGTCTCCCTCTCTCTCTGCCCCTCCCCCGTTCATGCTCTGTCTCTGTCTGTCCCATAAATAAATAAAAACGTTGAAAAAAAAATTAAAAAAAAAAAAAGATAATCAATTCTAGGGGCACCTGGGTGGCTCAGTTGATTGGGTTTCAACTCTTGATTTCAGCTGAGATCATGATCTTATGGTCTGTGGGATCGAGACCCATGTCGGGCTCTGCACTGACAGTGTGGAGCCTGCTTGGGATTCTCTGTTTCTCACTCTGTCTCTGCCCCTCTCCCTCTCCCCCCCCCCAAAATAAGCAAACACTAAAAAAAAGAAGATAATCCTAATCAGGACATGATGACTTTGTGGAAACTAGATAGTAGAGAGTAAGAAAGAGACAGGATATGGGCTTATGAGACCACTGGACCACTGTAGTAACTCAGTGGAGAGAAGATGGCATCTCTGACTAGAGCGTTGATGGTAGGAGGTGAGAAGTAATCAGATTCTGGATATACTTTTGAGCTTCAGCCTTCAATTTAAGGTAGATAAAAAGTTTTGAATGTTCAACATAAAGAGGGGTTTAACAGCCATGAGATTGATTATTGTTTATCTGTGGTTCTAAACTGTCTCATCAAGTGCCCATATATTCATAATGCTCCTTTCCTGTCCTATAATGAAATGCATCAATAATGTAAGCTACTTTTGCATATCCCTAGTAGAAACCAATATAATACCCTAATTACTATACAAAGAAATAAAGGGAAGTAATTTATAAGAAAATAATACATATTTCAGTATATAAGGGCTCAAGTGCAAGTACAGTATTTGTCAAAGCTTGCTCCTATATGTAGAATAATGTGAAAGCTGCAAATGAAGACTCATGCTGGAGTATTGTATTGGCAATTCAAATACTGTAAATGCATAGATACCATCAGTAAAGGTGACCTTCCAAAATAGTGAGAAACTCTTGGTAAAGATCCACGCAAAACAAACATCAATTTATCCTTGGTTTGCAAGACTGTTGATATTCTTGAAAAATTCAGTGAATGCTGAAATGGTACAAAAAATGTTTTGTGTTCATATATGCCAAACTCAGATAAGCATGAGTACACTCTGCATGAATATCCTGCAGGGATATTCAGAAGGTTTGCAGGATATTGGACATTTTATTATTTTGCATGACGATCCTCCCTATTACAGGTATCCAGCATCTTGCAATGTGAGCATGCATCCTACTCATTGCAACAGCTAAGTACCCTCCCCACCCCCAAATTTTCCAAATGCCCTAGAGTGGGAGAGTAGAGCCCCCATTTAAAAGTATTTGCATGACTAAGGGGAAAAAGGTCTGAGAACTGAGCTCTGGGGCTTATTATAGAGGTTGAAAAGAAAAGGAGGAGCCCCCAAAAGAGACAGAGATGGAGTGGTAAGACTTCCAGAAGCAAGCTAGACTGAAGTTCTAGAGGCTAACTTAAATTTCTCCAGAAGGGGAGAGTGTGATGCTAAGTGAAATAAGCCATACAGAGAAAGACAGATACCATATGGTTTCACTCTTACGTGGATCCTGAGAAACTTAACAGAAACCCATGGGGGAGGGGAAGGAAAAAAAGAGGTTAGAGTGGAAGAGAGCCAAAGCATAAGAGATTCTTTTTTTTTTTTTTTCAACGTTTTTTCTTTATTTTTGGGACAGAGAGAGACAGAGCATGAATGGGGTAGGGGCAGAGAGAGAGGGAGACACAGAATCGGAAACAGGCTCCAGGCTCCGAGCCATCAGCCCAGAGCCCGACGCGGGGCTCGAACTCACGGACCGCGAGATCGTGACCTGGCTGAAGTCGGACGCTTAACCGACTGCGCCACCCAGGCGCCCCAAGAGATTCTTAAAAACTGAGAACAAACTGAGGGTTGATGGGGGGTGGGAGGTAGGGGAGGGTGGGTGATGGGTATTGAGGAGGGCACCTTTTGGGATGAGCACCAGGTGTTGTATGGAAACCAATTTGACAATAAACTTCATATATTGAAAAAAAAAAAAATTTCTCCAGAAGGGAATAGTCATTTGAGTAAAATGATACTGATTGGCTGCATTGAAGACAGAGCATTGACCAACTTTAAATCTGTAAATGTTACCAAAGTTATTTTACATTAGAGCATAATTTTTCTCTTCCTATAGTGGTGCTTTAACATGCCTACCTTTTCACTTCCATTACTGATGAGTAAAAGAAGAGTTTTCATTTTGAGTGCTAGAGTTTTGCTTGAGGAGATTGGTTCTTCAAGTCGTCTTTTTGGGAGGATTTTTTATTGTTGTTTGCCATCACTTTCAATCTTTTTTAAAAAACCAAACCACTTTCAAAATTGGAAAAACCCAATTTAATGTATTGTATTTCCTTATGACCTCAATTACTTTTGAATTTTGAAATAAAATATAATTTGTATGTAATGAACGGAACACTAGAGATACTGATTTCTCATAATTTATATTAAAAATTTATTTCCCTTATTGATTCCATATGTATACTTCCAGACAATTGCAAAATAAGAACACTTAAAAGTTTCCTTAAGATTTTGTATAATTACACACTGGGGTTGAAAGATGTATTATAATTGAATGTTTAAATTTAAAAGAATAATATTGATTTTTTTACCTTAAAATATTCATTTACTTTTCAGACAAGAATTATCACTTTAAAACACATTTTTACCACCTTTATAGTAATTAGACATTTCAAATGTGTTTATGACAAATTAATTATTACATTAAAATGATTATTTTGAAAAATTATTTACTGGAATAATACCAGGATTTTTTTCAATCTTAGTGTTTCAAATGACATGCAGTGATGTTTGGTTGTTTGATAATTTCTGTATTTTTAATTGTAGGTCTCTGTGGAAGAATTAGAATACAGTATTAGTGTAAAAATAGCTAAAGAAGCCGTAATGAATATAAATAAACCCAGAAGCCTTTTTAAGCCTGCAAATGGATTTCTAGAAACTAAAGTTTATTTTGCAGGATTACCTCGGAAAGGGGAGAATGTACTCATTAAACCGGTAATGATCCAAGCTTCTATCATTTATCATGGATGAATTCCTCTTGTCTGTAATAGATTTGAAGATGTGTTTTTCTTATAGTCAAAGAAGTTATTTTGTTGAACACACCAACTGTGACAACTTGAATTGAACAAGGAAAAATCACATAGTGATCCTTGAAAGTGTATTAAGGAAATAAGAAAATGAATGTCGTGTTTTTGAGCCCATTTAAATTCCCAGTGTTACTCATGGAGAAGTAGGCCTTTTCAATTCTCAAGCATCAATTCAATGTCAACATAACTGTCCATATTCAGCTGTTGCAGATACAAGTACATTTATTTGAGTCCCAAAATACAATATTTTATGGAAGCCAGTCAAAGAATTTTCTTAGGTCTATTTTAGGACTTAAAATTTGGGAGATAGAATAGCGTGTAGGATAGAACTTCTAAAAATCTTAAAAAAAAAAATCTTTGCTGGGAGTACAACTTCAGCCTGTCATAAATTAAAGTTATAAATAAAAGATGATTTTCTGCATATGATGTTTGTCTAATAACCATGGAATAGGTTTTATGAAGGAGACTAATCACTGTCCTTGAAGAGCTTTAAAAATTTCATTTGAAGTCATGGGCCTGCCAATTATACTTGCTGATTTACCTTAAATATTTACTATTTTATATCCATCTTTTACTCATGGCAATTCAGTTACCATAACTTTTGAAAGATTTCTGCAATATGGTATAAAACCTGAATTGGTTAACCCATGTCAGAGTGAATATATCTGTTCCTTTGAAATTGAGAAATCAAGACATTTTAAAAGTAAAATAAATTATTCAAAACCATTGGTAAAATGGCTACTGTGTGTCTTGAGTCTGGATGCTTTTTTGACTGAAGAAAGCAAACACTTTTGTTCCCGAAGACAGTCAGGGTCTGATGGCAAGACAAACCTATATTATAAATGCAACTAAAGAAAGCAGCTTGCAGCCCAGGGCCACAGCTAGTAGCGTACATAGAACTTGAGAGCAGAAAAACCATCTCTGGCTGGGAAAGGCCAGTAGGACTTGAGGTGTTAAAAATCATTAGGATCTCAGTGGGGCTCTGTGATGGCATAAAGTGAAAAAGACTGTCCATCTGAAGGATACCTTAAAAAATTAGATAAAATTCGAAACATTTAAAATATTTAAAAATGTCGTCAAAGAAAGGGTTTTCCCTCTAAATGAAAACTGCATCTATATTCAGTTAAACCACTCTGAGTCTGACTTGTTTAAGTTGCACTCCTTGACCTATATTTCAATTGGTTAGATTAACCCTCGTCTAGATGGATGTATACGAGGCTGGAATTTGATGAATCAAGGAGCTTCGGGAGTAAAGGAAATTATTCAAGAAAAACAAAATAAGCATTGTCTTGTCACTGTGGAGAAGGGCTCCTACTATCCTGGTTCTGGAGTTGCCCTATTTAGCATAGATTATAGTAAGTGATTTCTCATTTTACTTCTCTTTTCTCATTAATGACTAAATTTATTCATTGACAAACTTCAGTAATTCCTTCAGTAAGCATTATGGAGTACTTACTATGTGCCAGGAATGGTGTTAGGCTAATTCATATTGTTATATATTTTTTAAATTAACTTTTTGAAGTATATTAGGGGGAAAAAGTAGTTGAATATGCTTATGTTATTATTTAAAGATTATTGGCACATAACCCGATCAATTTCAAGTAAATTCGATTAACCTATTTTAAGGTTCACCCATTTCTCAGTTGTATTGAGTCTATTGATTAATGCATCAAAAGGATTTGTCTTCATTTCTGGCATTTTCATGTAATTGTTTTTTAAAACGTCCACCCCTCTGTTGAAATTGCCCATCTGTACACATTTTCTACCTGAGCCTTCAACTTATTATTCATAATTATTTTCAATTCCCTGTCTGATAGGTCCAATATCTGAGTCATAGCTAAGACTGGTCATGTTGACTGCTTTGTCTCTTGACGATGTGTTGTTTTAATTTGTTTCCTTCTGAATTGGATAATTTTTGGTTTAAAGATGAGCAACTTGGGGCGCCTGGGTGGCGCAGTCGGTTAAGCGTCCGACTTCAGCCAGGTCACGATCTCGCGGTCCGTGAGTTTGAGCCCCGCGTCAGGCTCTGGGCTGATGGCTCAGAGCCTGGAGCCTGTTTCCGATTCTGTGTCTCCCTCTCTCTCTGCCCCTCCCCCGTTCATGCTCTGTCTCTCTCTGTCCCAAAAATAAATAAACGTTGAAAAAAAAATTAAAAATAAATAAATAAATAAATAAAGATGAGCAACTTATGTAGAATAGTAGAGACAGATAAATAGTATTTTTGTCTGGAAATGAGCATATTTCTGCTTTTGCTAGGCCCTTAATTAGGTGGTTGAATCAGTCTCATCAATAGTTGAGCTGCTTAAGCTTTCTTGTTTCCACGAATATTCTTCAAATTCCTTTATTGTTACCTAGTGCTTATGGTAGGGAATGGTTTCTAGAGGATTTTTCTTAATAGCTGATCCATCGTTAGTTTTAGGTATTCTGTTTAGGGTATGCCTCAAGAAAGTGTCTCTCCATGGTCTTGCTTCACCCCAGAAGAATGCTCTCGTTACTTGACATTTGCTAGCAAGGCAATGGGGTCTGGAGAGCATTCTCTAATGTTCTGGTACAGATTCAATTTTTGGCAGATGTTGTATCTTTTGACTTTTCTTTCCCCCCCTCCCAACCACCAGCGGGGGAGATACCTAATGGTCAAGACTCAAGATGTTTTTCTGCTTCTTTTCCATGGTAGGTGCTCTTTGGTTGTTTGTTTTGTTTTTTTTTCCAGTTTCCTTTCCCTAACCTGAAGACGTAATGGGTCTTTGCATGTGTCCTAATGATGACAAAGTTTGTTGCCTTTCTCCCAAAGCTGTAAGGCTTTTGTTGCCTAAAGAAGACAGAGAAGGATCTGGGTGGGACTTGTATACTCCCTTCAGGTTACTGCTCCTCTCTTCTAGGCCTGCACCAGGAGGGAAGCTTTCTCTAATTTCTTTCTCTGCCCCATTTTTCTCTTGAGTACCCATTTAAGGTCTATGAAGAAGAGCCTATAAATGGGTGTGGATTCCTCATGTGCGTGAAGTTCCCAGGGCTTCTGTATTCTCATATGAGCCCCCATTTGGAATTATCAGTTTGTTAATATTTTTATTTAAATTCTTCTCATCAAATTGTATAGCATCTGGTGTCTGCTCTGAGTAAGAGAGGAAACTCTTCCTGTCTTTCCATGGAAGCACTTATCTTTCTTCAGATTTCTACTTTGTTAGTTGCTCTGCAACCACAGCTCCTTGACAGTTCAAGAAAATTGTGTTTAAGTATATAATTGGTCTTTTGTTGTTGTGGTTGTTAAGGGCAGGAGCAGTGCTATTTCCAGTTTTGTCTACAGTCTTAAGCAGAACAGGAGCTCTTGCCAGACTGATCCAGGTTTTTGTGTGTACAAATAATATATCTGTAATATCCTAGGACATACATCTTTGTACTTTTTTTTTTTTGTCTTTAATCTTTTTATTCTTCTCTTTCTACACTTTTGAAAAAGAGATGCTTACTTAGTTTCATAGCTTTGACCAAATACGCATCTATTAGGAAGATAACAGCTCTTGTGCAATACACAAGTAACTTCTAAATCCCTGTCTTTAGTATTTTAATTTCTCCTTATTTCTACTCCCACAATTTATTTTTTTTATTTTTTCCCCCATTTTATTTATTTATTTATTTTTTATTTATAAATGAAATTTATTGTCAAACTGGTTTCCATACAACACCCAGTGCTCATCCCAAAAGGTGCCCTCCTCAATACCCATCACCCACCCTCTCCTTCCTCCCACCCCCCATCAACCCTTAGTTCGTTCTCAGTTCTCAACAATCTCTTATGCTTTGGTTCTCTCCCACTCTAACCTCTTTTTTTTTTTTTCTTCCCCTCCCCCATGGGTTCCTGTTAAGTTTCTCAGGATCCACATAGGAGTGAAACCATATGGTATCTGTCTTTCTCTGTATGGCTTATTTCACTTAGCATCACACTCTCCAGTTCCATCCACGTTGCTACAAAAGGCCATATTTCATTTTTTCTCATTGCCACGTAGTATTCCATTGTGTATATAAACCACAATTTCTTTATCCATTCATCAGTTGATGGACATTTAGGCTCTTTCCATAATTTGGCTATTGTTGAGAGTGCTGCTATGAACATTGGGGTACAAGTGCCCCTATGCATCAGTACTCCTGTGTCCCTTGGATAAATTCCTAGCAGTGCTATTGCTGGGTCATAGGGTAGGTCTATTTTTAATTTTTGAGGAACCTCCACACTGTTTTCCAGAGCGGCTGCACCAATTTGCATTCCCACCAACAGTGCAAGAGGGTTCCCGTTTCTCCACATCCTCTCCAGCATCTATAGTCTCCTGATTTGTTCATTTTGGCCACTCTGACTGGCGTGAGGTGATACCTGAGTGTGGTTTTGATTTGTATTTCCCTGATAAGGAGCGACGCTGAACATCTTTTCATGTGCCTGTTGGCCATCCGGATGTCTTCTTGAGAGAAGTGTCTATTCATGTTTTCTGCCCATTTCTTCACTGGGTTATTTGCTTTTCGGGTGTGGAGTTTGGTGAGCTCTTTATAGATTTTGGATACTAGCCCTTTGTCCGATAGGTCATTTGCAAATATCTTTTCCCATTCCGTTGGTTGCCTTTTAGTTTTGTTGGTTGTTTCCTTTGCTGTGCAGAAGCTTTGTATCTTCATAAGGTCCCAGTAATTCACTTTTGCTTTGAATTCCCTTGCCTTTGGGGATGTGTCGAGTAAGAGATTGCTACGGCTGAGGTCAGAGAGGTCTTTTCCTGCTTTCTCCTCTAAGGTTTTGATGGTTTCCTGTCTCACATTCAGGTCCTTTATCCATTTTGAGTTTATTTTTGTGAATGGTGTGAGAAAGTGGTCTAGTTTCAACCTTCTGCATGTTGCTGTCCAGTTCTCCCAGCACCATTTGTTAAAGAGACTGTCTTTTTTCCATTGGATGTTCTTTCCTGCTTTGTCAAAGATGAGTTGGCCATACGTTTGTGGGTCTAGTTCTGGGGTTTCTATTCTATTCCATTGGTCTATGTGTCTGTTTTTGTGCCAATACCATGCAGTCTTGATGATGACAGCTTTGTAGTAGAGGCTAAAGTCTGGGATTGTGATGCCTCCTGCTTTGGTCTTCTTCTTCAAAATTACTTTGGCTATTCGGGGCCTTTTGTGGTTCCATATGAATTTTAGGATTGCTTGTTCTAGTTTCGAGAGGAATGCTGGTGCAATTTTGATTGGGATTGCATTGAATGTGTAGATAGCTTTGGGTAGTACTGACATTTTGACAATATTTATTCTTCCAATCCATGAGCAGGGAATGTCTTTCCATTTCTTTAAATCTTCTTCAATTACCTTCATAAGCTTTCTATAGTTTTCAGCATACAGATCCTTTACATCTTTGGTTAGATTTATTCCTAGGTATTTTATGCTTCTTGGTGCAATTGTGAATGGGATCAGTTTCTTTATTTGTCTTTCTGTTGCTTCATTGTTAGTGTATAAGAATGCATCTGATTTCTGTACATTGATTTTGTATCCTGCAACTTTGCTGAATTCATGGATCAGTTCTAGCAGACTTTTGGTGGAGTCTATCGGATTTTCCATGTATAATATCATGTCATCTGCAAAGAGCCAAAGCTTGACTTCATCTTTGCCAATTTGGATGCCTTTGATTTCCTTTTGTTGTCTGATTGCTGATGCTAGAACTTCCAGCACTATGTTAAACAACAGCGGTGAGAGTGGGCATCCCTGTCGTGTTCCTGATCTCAGGGAGAAAGCTCTCAGTTTTTCCCCGTTGAGGATGATGTTAGCTGTGGGCTTTTCATAAATGGCTTTGATGATCTTTAAGTATGTTCCTTCTATCCCGACTTTCTCAAGGGTTTTTATTAAGAAAGGGTGCTGGATTTTGTCAAAGGCCTTTTCTGCATCGATTGACAGGATCATATGGTTTTTCTCTTTTTTTTTTGTTAATGTGATGTATCACGTTGATTGATTTGCGAATGTTGAACCAGCCCTGCATCCCAGGAATGAATCCCACTTGATCATGGTGAATAATTC
>NW_024412403.1:43012318-43069925 GCF_014898765.1 Herpailurus yagouaroundi | reverse complement strand
CCCCCCCCCCATGCTTCCCCCCTCAAAACAAATAAATAAACATTAAAAATTTTAATAGGGTAGAAAGGCAGGTGTAGGGATCCCCTTCTTAGGTATCTGGCATGTCCAGTTTCATGGGTGGAGAGTCCATTTACCGTAAGATGGGGAAAACTGGAGGAAGAGCACATTCATCTTTAACTTAATATTGGAAAATATGAAATTGGCATCGATCTTTCATTTTAAATGGCAAAAATAATTGAGGGAGAGAGTTTTTGAGGAATATTTTCTGATACCATTTTCAGGTTATTGTCCTAGGAAAATTCTGAGTTTGATGTCTGGACTTCTAGTAATCTTCATTATATTACTTTAACTGCTCAGGGCCTTCATTTTTGTATATGGAAATTTTATCTGGGTTTTTGAGGAATAGAAGTAAAGATTCTATAAAAGTGATAGATTATGGGGCGCCTGGGTGGCTCAGTCGGTTAAGCGTCTGACTTCAGCTCAGGTCATGATCTCACAGCTTGTGAGTTCCAGCCCCGCATCAGGCTCTTTGCTGATGGCTCGGAGCCTGGAGCCTGCTTCAGTTTCTGTGTCTCCCTCTCTCTCTCTGCCCTTCCCCTGCTCACAGTCTCTCTCTCTCTCTCTCTCTCTCTCTCTCTCTCTCTGTCTCTGCCCTTCCCCTGCTCACAGTCTCTCTCTCTCTCTCTCAAAAAATAAACATTAAAAAAATAAACATAAAAAAATTTTTTTAAAGTGATAGATTAGACAGAAAATCTATCATTGTTAATTATTACAAAGTTACTTAAGTTACTGTGGATAATTATTAGGAAGTATCATTATTGTTCAAATAAATAAATTCTGTATCAAAATCTACCTCCTTATTTACAAATTAGTTGAATGCAATTTTTGTAAATCAGACAACAAAAGAGTTCAAAAGAGGTAAAACTGTCAAATTTTAGTGGTTCCAGGACTTTTTCACCAACACTTTAGATTGACTTCAGGTAAGATGTGTTTAAAAAAAGAGTGAGGAAAATTGAGGAGAACTGTGACAATTGAGATATTAGCAGTAGAAACAATGGGATAGGTAAATTACCAGTTAACATGCAAAATAGGCATATTGAATTGAATGTTATGAATTAAAAATCAGGGAAAATTGACGATTCTGAGGATTTTTATAATAGTGGCATAATCTTTGATGCTCTGCCAGACTTGAAAGGGTTTCATAAAAAATGCTGTGAGCCCCTAGAAAAGTATGGACTTTATTCACTGTATTGGCAAACTAGAGATAGAAAATTTGAACTGAATATTTTTTGCATAAGGCACTAAGGAAGAAGAATAAAGGCTGAAAAATGTGCATTGGGAACTAAATTGATGGAGAGAAGATGCCAAGAAAGAAGCAAGTATAGAGATGGCTGTTGTTACGATGAATCATAGCTCTTAGGAATTCAAGGGTGTAACTCAAGTACTAAGTCTGATGAAGAAAGTGAAAGTGTAGAAAGGCCCAAAGACCCTAAACTAGTCACTGAAGCATTATTAAAATTATTTTTTAAAACACCAAACAGCACATAAAAGTGAATTCCCTATCATGAGTTGCCATTTTATGCTCAGCAAGAAGCTAATTTTTGGGAAAATACAGAAATCTGCTTTTATTCTAGCAATAATAAAAGAGATATATTTATCATGACATTTTAAAAAGATTTCCAGTGGGGCGCCTGGGTGGCGCAGTCGGTTAAGCGTCCGACTTCAGCCAGGTCACGATCTCGCGCTCGGTGAGTTCGAGCCCCGCGTCGGGCTCTGGGCTGATGGCTCAGAGCCTGGAGCCTGTTTCCGATTCTGTGTCTCCCTCTCTCTCTGCCCCTCGCCCGTTCATGCTCTGTCTCTCTCTGTCCCCAAAATAAATAAATGTTGAAAAAAAAAATTAAAAAAAAAAAAAAGATTTCCAAGTAGCTATAGCTTGGATTTGAAAAATGATTTAAAAATGCTTATAAACTATTGTTCAAATTTAAAGAGAAAATAATAAGGGCGCCTGGGCGGTTCAGTCAGTTAAGTGTCCAACTCTTGATTTCGGCTCAGGTCATGATCCCAGGGTCATGGGATTGAGCCCCACATCTGGCTCCACACTGAGCATGGAGCCTGCTTGAGATTCTCTCTCTGTCTCTCTCTGACCCTCTCTCCTGCTCTCATGCTCTCTCTCTCTTAAAAAAAAATTTTAAAAAGAGAATAATAAAGTAGAACATCGCAAGTAAGAATATGCTCTTTTCGACTCTTTTTCAAGTGTGTTTACTTATCTTAGGTTTTGATGAGACTGATTGTGTTTATGAAATCAGAGGAACTCATGATATGCTGAATCCAGTGCCAGGCACAATACTTTATATACACGAGTCACTTAATATAAATTTATTGGATAGAATAACATTACTAACATTTGCCTTATGATTAGAATTAGGTTGGAAATGGGAAGTCTGAATAGTTCCTCTAGTTGTAAGCAAATAAGATGCCAAAAGTCTTGGGCTAATATTTTAACGTTCTGTTTTTACAGATATTCCGTTCAGCGCCACGCCAGTGAATGCTTTTTATAATGGCTGTATGGAAATGAGCATTAATGGTGTTCAGTTGGATCTGGATGAAGCCATTTCTAAGCATAATGATATTAGAGCTCACTCATGTCCATCAGTTTTGAAAAAAACAAAGAATTCTTAAGGCATCTTTCCTGTGCTGATTATATTTTTTTCCTGTGTGTAATTATACTTACGTTTCAATAATAGCTGAAGGGTTTTTACCTGCAGTGTGCAGGCCTTGATTATTTTATGGTACTTCGACTCTCCTGGAATTTCAAAAAAGGTTGTTTTTCAAGAGAACAAGACCCTTTTGTGATACAAACCACATTAAAAAATTCTTACCTCTATTGCTGCCTAGAAATTAAATAATGAAATACACAAACATTTCTAATTTGAATTTTTTTGCTACAAATGACATTTCTTCATGTTTATGTTTGCAAAAGTAAAATTTAATTTTATCACCATGAGTTGGTGCTTAAATATCTGTGTTTTTTTGGAAGGCAGGGAAGTAAACTCAAACAAAAGTTCACGTACTAAATACTTGTGATCATAGCAGATACTATTTTATTTATTTTCGTTATTTCCTAATGAAGGCAGAAGGAGAGACAGTGGCCTAAGTATGAATTGAGTGGAAGGCTTTAGAGCTTTATTCCCAGCAGCTCCTCAGGCGGACCAGTTTTGGCTTCATTTTTCTTTCTCTTAGCTTCACATTTTAACCAGTAGCTCTCGTGAGTTACAAGACAAGTGGGACACCTGTTCACGAGAGCTCGTGTTTCTTGCTGGTCAGTAATTGGAGTTCACGAGGATGAGATACTAGATTGTGCTGGAATGGGCGTGGAAACCTGGGACGGGGACACTCCTTAAATTTGGCTGTGTGGGGGCGCACAAGCTCTAGATTAGAAAAGGCAGAACCTAAGTGGAAAGGATGAATGAGAGAATGAATGAGGTGGACGTTCATAGTTATTCTTGAATCAAACTTCAATTACCAGGGTCACTTGCCAGCATGTGATTGTTGAAGGGCAATGAACTCTGAAAAGTAAAACAGATGTAATGAAAGGATAACCACACGGGGACATAGTTAAGACTGTGTCTTTGGAATGAGGAGGTAAGGATGCCAAGTCCTTGTTGGTAATGCATTTCCAGTGGCAGTTTTATCACTCCCAAACCTACCAGTCACATTAGGTAGGTACCAAAGGTTTCATTGATAGTTTTGGAAACAAATTTTTTTTTCTACTGTACATATTTTATAGCATGTAAAACATAATCGACTGGGGTATTTTCTAAAAATTATGTGAATCATGTCTATATTCTATCAACTCTTTGAACAGAAGGTATAATTATGTAATATACATGTGAGTCTTCACACAGTACAGTAGTTCTTTAGTTGAAAGGTGTAAAGCTCAAATATTTGATCAGTAGTTATGGGTAAGGTGTATGCTGGAGCTCAGAAAGGGAAGAAAAGCAAAGGTAATATGTGTTGAGTGTTTGACTCATACCAGAAATTGTGCTAGCTCATCTTACTGGCTGTAATCTTTCTCCCAATTACTACGGTGTACTATGGGTGATGAATTCAGTCAACAGCTATGGACAATTATGTTGGTGTAAAAAAGCAAAGAAGTACAAAAACTGAAAGCATATGGAAAGGGAAAAAAGGAAAGGAAGGAAGGGAAATGAATTCTCTTTGCAGAGGAGTTTTCACATTCTTGCTTAATTATGCCCAGATACGAGGACAGCTATAGGGATCAATTCCACATTTTCCATCAGAAACAGAAAACTTCCAACATGCAGTGACCTTCATAGAGGCTCCATCTTTCTTTGCGATGCATGTACATGTGGCTTGGGGCGGGGGGGGGGGGGTTCTAACAAACAAGATTCATCCGACAATGATTTTGCACATGGGTTACTTGTTATACCAGGCTGGAGATGATGTTCCATGCTGGGAGGCGGAGCTCTTGGCCATGTATCTGCTAAGTAGGGTACACCCCAGAGTGTCCCCAAAATCATCACCAAGGAATCCTCTATGGGAATTCATAGGTATGCTCTTGTACCATTCTGCCAGGAATGGATGGAAGGGCTTGCCACTAGCATCGCTGGCATTTTTCTTGCCTTATTTTTGACCTCTTTGAAATTAGGGGCACGGTCAGTTTACACCAAAAGGAATTGTCAGAAATTACATCTGGGGAAATGCAGAGGAGAGAGGGCACTCTTAAACATGGTGTGCGATCGATGCTACAATTGGAACAGTGAGAACTTACATTTTATTTTTTCTTTAAGTTTTTCTTTATTCTGAGAGACAGAGAGAGAGAGAGAGAGAGAGAGAGAGAGAGAGAATGGGGGAGGGGCAGAGAGAGAGAGGGGGAGAGAGAGAATCCCAAGCAGGCTCTGCACTGTCAGTGTGAAGCCTGATGCGGGGCTCAAACTCACAAACCGTGAGATTTATGTCCTGAGCTGAAACCAAGACTCGGGCGCTTAACCTACTGAGCCACCCAGGCACCCCAAAAACTTTTAAACCCACTGTCGTATGAGAATCCAAGCATCATAGCCTGTGGCTGCTGGCCTATTAATAGTGGTCTAGTTATATAAATGTGCGACCCCTAGGAGTGAAGGAAAGAAAATCCAGTCGTATTTGCAAATGACAAGTTTATGAAAACTACTGAGTTACAGAGTGTCATATCATATTTCACCAAGGAAGAAGCTTGCTTGAATTGCACCCTCCGGTAGAATCAATTATTAAGGTAATGTAGCTATCTCCTTATACCTCTTTGGAACAGCTTCTCTCGATTTTTGACATTCCTTTGTCTTTGTTATAGACCCCAAAACATGTAGAACAATTAGTTTTGGAAACTAATTGTCTGGAAATTTAAGTAATGTGTTTTTATTTTCCTTGCAAGCACCACATTTTTCCAGAATCTCCCCAAAGCGTGAAACTTGCTGTTGAACATGTTGTTCTTGGAAGGCTTTGGCAGATGCATATGAAACTAAAAATAGTAGCTTTCAAAGAAATTTTTTCTCTTATGCCAGGCCATTTTGAGCTGAATCCTCACACTCTGTGGTATCTGTACTTTCCCGTCTGTTGTTTAAAATACTCTAGAAATGCCTGAAAAGACTAGGGATATATAGCCTTTTTTTTTTTTTTTTTTTTTTTGAGATAGAGAGAGCCTGCAAGCAGGGGATGGACAGAGAGAGAGATGGTGAGAAAGAATCTTAAGCAGACTCCAAGCCCAGTGCATAGCCTGAGGCGGGGCTCAATCTCATGATGTGAGATCATGACCTGAGCTGAAATCAAGAGTCAGACGCTTAACAGAGCCACCCAGGCGCCCCAAGGGATCTGTAACTTTTAAATAGTAATTGTTATTTCACTCTTAGCTCAATCTAGCTTCACAAGAGCTCTGTGCATAGAGCATGGCATCTAATCATGAATCTCCCTTCAAGATCACAAAGATGTCTTCCTCGCTCCTGCCTTTCTTTCCTTCCATCTTTATTCTTTCCTCCCTTTCTAGTAAGGAAGATTAAGCCTTACAGGCCCTGATTGCTTGAAAACTATTGGTATAATAACATCAAGTCTTCCTGGTGATCAGATTGTTTACCCCAGAGAATTATCTGTGGGGTTTCTGAAGGCCATGAACTGCACATGATTGTAGGAAAACTTCTGAAAGTTTTGTTGTGGAACACATACAATATGCTACACTTGTTCTACACTTGTAGGTACTTGGGCTACATGAGTGAAAACCTTGCACCTATGTACAAATATAGTCATGGGAAAAAAAGAAACTAGAGGTCCAACCCAGAAAGCAAAAGTATCTTCTGTGACTCTTTGCATATCATGGCTTAATTTAAATCAGGTTTTACTTTGTATTTCAGATTTCAGTTTACTTTTTTACTGCTCATGTTTATTAAAAAAAAAAAAAAAAGCAGGAGGGGGCACCTGGATGGCTCAGTTGGCTAAGCATCTGACTTTGGCTCAGGTTATCATCTCACAGCTTGTGAGTTCAAGTCCCACGTCAGACTCTGTGCAGACAGCTCAGAGCCTAGAGCCTGCTTTGGATTCTGTGTCTCCCTCTCTCTCTGCCTCTCCCCTGCTCCTACTCTCTCTCTCTCAAAACTAAATAATAAAACATTAAAAAAAAACTTATTTGAGTCTGGAATTCAGATAGAAACCTAATCAGTAGGACCAGATGATATCATTGAGAAGCAATCCTTCAGGCTCTGTGTGAAAACCTTCACTGATGCAGGGCTCACTATTTGAGAAAGCTCCTTTTCTCTTTGCTCAGTGCATTAGTTTGGAAGCTTCAAGAAGGAGATACCAAGAAGGTATTAGGCAGATGTTATGAACTGAATTGCATGTCCACAAAATTTGTATGTTAAAACCTTAAACCCCAGTGTGGCTGTATTTTGACATAGGGCATTTGAGGAAGTAATTAAGGTTAAGTGAGGTCGTAAGAGTGGGGTCCTAATTCAATACAACTGCTATCCTTATAAGGAGAGAGAGAGAGAGAGAGACAGGATGTACGCACACAGAGGAAAAATCATATGAGGACATAGCGAGAAGAAGGCAGCCATCTGCAAGGCAAAGAAGAGAGAGGCCCTAGGAGAAACAAACCTGCTGATACCTTGGTTTTTGGACTTCCAGCCTCCAGAACCATGAGAAAACAAGTTTCTGTTGTTGAAGTCACCTGATGTGTACTATTTTATTTTGGCAGTCCTAGCAAATACAGCAGGCAATAGATTTATTGGGAGAATCACCTATGAAGGAAAAAGTGGGAGACAGCAGGAATGGGTAGGGAGAATCTTCAGGTAGCCAGGTATGTCTGAAACCCATACAAAGAGAGAAGGAAATAGATTGATAGGAAGAGTCTAGTATCTCAGTGTAGTTCTGAGAACGTTTCATCTAGGTTGATGAGGACTTCTTGAAAATACTGTCCATCAGAAGAGTTTTGCACAAGGCAGGAGTGGCCTGGCGTAAATGCTGTAACTGTGGTTAGTTATTGGCTGGGAAACATTCCAGATGGGTCCAGGGAGGGAACAACTGCAGCTGTCAGTCAGCTGTGTTCCAACAGCAGGTTCGCAAAGGTGGTCTAAGCAGCATGCTTCCCTATCTGCCACCGTCAGCTCTCTGAGAAAGCTCTCCTTATATTAAAAGAAAATCAGAGTATCCACACTTAACACTAAATGCTCCTCTATTACTGACACAAACGAATTAGGATTCTATTGGTTGCAAGTAGCAGGAATTCAGTTGGAACTAGCTTACACAAAAATAATTTTTAGAAAGGTATTTAGTTGACTTTCAGAATTTAAGGGTAAAAACTGTTCCTGAGGGTTGGATTGCTGTAATAAACGAGGAAAGTTTCCTCACATTGTTTCTCACGGCTGTTTCTCTCTGAACAACTATAGTTTGCCATAAGAATACATACTGGTTTCCTCAACTATTGAATTGGAACATCATGGAATATGGCTGCCAACTGTTTCTGAATTTGCATATGCAGGTCACATACAGCTCAGAGGGAATATTTTTTTCATCTCCAGTTCCAGAATTCCAAGGGGAATATTTGAGTGGCCCAGCCTGGGTCAAGTGTTCATTCTGAACCATCAACAATGGTAGGAAAGCAACAATGGTGGGCTTACATTAGACCAGTGGTCCTCAAGCTTGATTGCACAGCGAAATCACCTGCAGACCTTTAAAAATACTGACCACTTACCTCCATCCCCTTCGCCTCACCCCCAGACTCCAAACTCCAGCCCAGGATTCTAACCTAGTCGGTTTGGTGTGCCATTTGGTCATGGAGAGTTTTAAAACTCTGCACGTGATTTTAAGGCACATCACAGGAACATGCATCACCCATGAAGCTAGATGGGTGGGAGGGGGGTGGGAGTGCGAACAACTGCAAAGAAGCGGTCCTGGCAACCACCTGTAGATTCCCACCATGAAGTAAAACATTCCATTGTTTCTAAGGAACCTTCTTACTTAACCTATTCAATAAAAGCTATATTTCTACACCCCATTTTTAAAGCGTGTCTTATTTTGCCACGTTTTTGGTTAAAGATTTTATTAAAAACACGTGCCAAAAAAATCCTTCATGTACCATAGGAAAAGTAACTTACTCTAGCAGGTAATATATATACCTTATAAAAATAATATTTGTTTAAACAAACCCTCTAACTTGAAATATACTTTTCATATAGAAAGAAAAGTCTGAAAACGTATATGCTTCTAAAACAAACCAAACTTTTGGCATAAAACTTACGCTAGCAGATAACTCCTTTTTATAAATTACTTTCTTCCATTGTGGAGGAGATACCACTTTGGCAGTGGGATCTACTGAGGCCAACTCTTTTCCAGGTTTCACGTTCTGCCTGTTCTGGATCTTCAGAAATGTTTTAAAGCAACCCTGGTTGGAATACAATATTAAATTTTTTCTTGAATCTATCTTTATATTGCTTTGGAGAGTCTTGGTAAAACCTGTTTAAATGATTGGTTCTCTTGTAAATTACCATGCTTTCTGACGTTATCATTCTATTTGGTCAGATACCAAACTTTATTCCCTCAAAATGTATTTAAATATTGTTTCCACTTTCTCACCAATGCTTCATATTGATAATCTTTTTTACGTTTTGTTAATCTGATGGGAAAAAAGTGGCAGCTTGTTGTTTTTATTTGCCTTTTACTAATATCGAATGGGGCTGAGAAACTTTGCACACATTTATTGGAATTTTATGTTGACTCGGTTGGGGAGAAGAGGCTTGCTTGTTCTTTATGTATTTTGCGATTCAATCGTTTGTCTTTCTTATTGAAGTCTAGGGGCTCTTTATATATCATAGGTACTAAATATCATCTATTATTTATCGTATAAACCATCTATCATCTATTATTTATCACTGAATGTTCCATTTGATTGGCTCAGTATATTTCTTTGGTTTTTACTGTTTCCACTACTACTAAAATAGTGGTAATTTTTCTTCTCCGTACACTATGCTTCATTTGTTTTAATTACTAATTATATTGGCTAAGACTTTCAGAATATCGCTGATTGTTAACAGTTGTTCTTACATTGCTCTTGATTTTAATGGGATTATTTTTGCTATTTCACCATTAAGTTAAAATTTGCTGTTGATATCTAAAAATATTACTTACTCATCAATTTATTTATAAATTACTTAACAGTAATACTTTATATTTTTCTAGGTTTTTTCCAGATTGCTTATTGAAGCTTATCATGTATGTCATTAGTGTCCACTGGGATTATTTTTTTCTTCTTTAATATACTGTAGTTAGTTATATCAACAGATTTCCTAACATTGAACTATCCTTGTATTTGTCAAATAAAGGGTTTTTATTTATAGTATATTCTGATACTTTTATATACTCATAAGTGGGGTAAGTCTAGATAATTTTTCTTGGTTCTGTCTTTGTCCAATTTTTCTATTCAGATTATGCATGATTGAATGGGATTGCCGGTGATGCTGAATAAAATAGCACAAACTGTTTGGCTTATATAACAAAATTCATTGTCCCATGGTTCTGGAGGCTTAATGTGAACTCAGGATATCAGCAAGTTTGGCTCTTTCTAAGGACTGGGAAGGGAAGATATGTTCCTCCATCTTTCTTTGTCTCACAGATGGCCATCTCCTGCCATGTCTTCACATCATCTTCCTCCTTACATAATTGTTTCTAAATGTCCCCTTCTTAGAAGGATAGCAGCCATATTAAATTAGGACACATATTAACAATTAAAAATTTTTTTTTTTATTTTCTTCATTTTGAGAGACAGAGAGAGACAGAATGCGAGTAGGGGAGGGGCAGAGAGAGAGGAAGACACAGAATCCAAAGCAGGCTCCAGGCTCTGAGTTGTCAGCACAGAGCTTGATGTGGGGCCTGAACTCATGAACCATGAGATCATGACCTGAGCCAAAGTCATGACCTGAGCCAAAGTCTGACACTCAACCAAATGAGCCACCCAGGTGCTCCTTTAATGACATCATTTTGACTTGATACTTAGGGTCTGTAAAGACCCTGTCCCCAAATAAGGTCACATTCTGAGAAACTAGGGTTTAGGGCTTCAACATATAAATTTTGGGCAAGCACAATTCAATACAAAGCAGAAGGCTTCCTGTAGTTAGGAATTAGGTAAAACTTTTGGGATAGAAGCAAAAAATACAGGGTAAATCAACAGATATTCAGACAGTAGAGGCATGTCTATGGGTTTTGGGAAGTTACAATATTCCAGTTTTTGATTTGAAACATCTTTTGACTCAAGCATATCTGATCTCAGGAATTATCCTATGAAATACAAGCTGAATTTTAGAATAGAAGTAAAGTGTGTCTGAGGCAGGTAGAGAGAAGGTGGGGGGAGGTGTTGAATGTGTCGATGCTTAACTAGCTTAACTAGCTAACAGGTCTATTATAGAAGCCCCTGTTTTGCTGTTTAGCAACACTTCATATTCTTATCCTGCTTTCTCCACACTTCTTCTCCCTATACACACTAACAGTAATAATCAAAACTTGCTAAAGGGCATAAGATGCCTCTCCTGAGGAAAGGAAAACATTGCCTATTGCCAGAATCCAGAGCTCTACTAGACTCAATGAGTGAGGGCTGTGAAAAGATGAGACCTAGGCCAAGAGAGAACACCCAGCTCCAGTAGTGTAGCAAGTAGAGGTAGTGGGGAAATAGGCAAGTGATTCTGAGGGGGTAAGGGGATGCCTGATTGGTAGCAATTTAACAACAAATTTGCAAAATTCTTGAATATTCAAGAATCATCTCTCACAAGTCTGTCTGAGCTATACCACTCTTAATAGTTCCTCAAAATGTGTTTCCAGTGTAGTCATCCAAAACCAACACATCGTTTACTGTACTAGTTTCCTGAGGCTGCTGTAACAAATTACTACAGACTTGGTGGCTGAAAATAACAGAAATTTCCTCTCTCACAGTTCTGGAGGCCAGAGTTCAAAATCTGGCAAGGTCATGCTCCCTTTGGGGGCTCTAGAAGAGAATCCATTCTTTACCTCTTCTAATTACTGGTGGCTGTCAGCATTCTTTGGCTTTCTTGGCTTGTGACCACATTACTCCATTTCTGTCTCTTTCTTAACATTGCTTTCCCTTCTGTGTGTCTTTTCGCTGTGCGTCTGTCTCTTTCAATGGCCTTTGCCATTAAATTTAGGGCCCATCTGAGGTGCCTGGGTGGCTTAGTCAGTTAAGTGTCCAACTCTTGGTTTTGGCTCCAGTCATGATCTTAGTCTTGAGATTGAGCCCAGTGTCAGGCTCTGTGCTGGATATGGACCCTGCTTAAGATTCTCTCTCTCTCTCTCTCTCTCTCTCTCTCTCTCTCTCTCTGCCCCTCTTCCCTCCTTCCTTCCTTCCCTCCCTCATTCTCTCTCTTAAAAAAAAATTAGGGTCCACCTAGATAATCCAAATGATTTCTCATCTCAAGATGTTTAACTTAATCACGTGCAAAAAAAAAATCTCTTTTTCCAAGTAAAGTAACATCTGTAGTTTACAGGATTAAGATGTAAGCATGTATTTTTGGAGTGTGGGGTGACACCATCCAGCCCATTACATTTACTATAGTCTAAAATTCATATTAGAGGGGTGCCTGGGTGGCTTAGTCGGTTAAGCGTCTGACTTCGGCTCAGGTCATGATCTCGCAGCCAGTGAGTTGGGGTCCTGCTTCGGGCTCTGTGCTGACAGCTCAGAGCCTGGAGCCTGCTTCAGATTCTGTGTCTCCCTCTCTCTCCGCTCCTCCCCCACTCATGCTCTCTCTCTGTCTCTCAAACATGAATAAATGTTAAAAAAAAATTTATAAAACTCAGATCGATGTTAAAATTTAGGAGAACAGAGAAAACGAGAGGAATAGTTTTTTAATATTTACTTTTTGAGTGACACAGAGAGAGAGAGTGGGGGAAGGGTGAAGAGATTAGGAGACCCAGGATCTGAAGCAGACTCCAGGCTCTGAGCTGGCAGCACAGAGCCCGACATAGGGCTCAATCTCATGAATTATGAGATCATGACCTGAGCTGAAATCAAGAGTCAAACACTTAACTGACTGAGCCACCCATGTGCCCTGAAAGTGAGAGGAATTATTATGTTATTATTATGGACATGAAATCTGGAGCCAGACTAGTTTAAATACCAGTTCCATCACTACCTAGCTGTTAGCACTGTTACTTATTGTCTCTGTGCCTCTATTTCCTCATCTGTAACGTGAGATAATAATGCCTGGTTTATTGGGTTGGTTTGAAGATTAAATTGCCCATAGTAATATATGTGTTTGTTATTAGTATTTTTATTATTGTTATTATTAAGTAGAGGGAGGTTGGCTGGATTCCCAAGATTCATTAAAATAGTGGCCTTTATTAAAGATTGAAAATCTTCTACTGTGCAAGACCAGAAATTTGCCATTTAGAAGTCCACAAACTAGGTTTGAAAGGAGTGGACTAAAGATCCAACTTCATTCATCTGTACATTCCAATTTTGTCTCAGGTCTGTCTTGAAAATGGTAACAGGCTGCTTTGTTTTCCTGGTTCCTCTTTTGAATTGGAGAGGAGAATGTATACCTTCTACTTGATCAAAATGGCTTAAGTTTGTCCCTTCCTCCAACAGTTCCAGATTTAGGAAAAAGCAAACTTTGAAAACCTTGAAAGATGTGTTAATGCTATATGCTTTCACCATCACAATTTGAATCAGCGTCACCAGAACATTCATTCAGATTCATTATGGTGCAAGAACAGAAATGCTAGTCCACTAAGCACTCATGTTAATGTTTATTTAATAAAATAAATAGATTCTGACACCCTGGTAAATTATGTGAGGGGGAAGGAAGAAATATAACATATAATTAACTCACATAAGTCATTTTGATGCCTTTCCTCTGCAAGTATTAAAATGTCTTTGTTGCTTCCTCTAGGAATTACTTAAAACACTGACATATTATGCTTCTATAGAATTTTCAGATAGCCAATTATGTGGTTTAGAAAGTTAAAAAGAAGAAAAACTCTAGAATTCCATTTTCAAATTGACCCTCATTTGTAGACCATAGATTCATTCAAATAAAAATTATCTTCCACGATCTGGTCAATTATATAGGCAATTACTATTTAATGCTTTGTTCTATTTTCTGACTTTAATTTTAAATCCAATTCAATTGAACTTTTAGTTTATTTTGTTTTTTTAATTTTTAAGATCGCTTTTATTTAATTAATTAATTAAAAAATTTATTTATTTATTTATTATTTTTTTAACGCACTCCAGCGGGTTTTATTAAGGAAAACTTCTGCACGGTTTACTTTTCACCGGTGTGTTGTCGCATGCTTCTAATGATATCAGAATCACCTGGATCATGACGGCCGCCGTGCAACACTATGCAATATTTCCCACACGCTGCACCCCGTTCAATAGTATTGCCACTGTAGTGACGGACGCCCATTTTGGCCAACATGGCACAGTATCCCGTTTCGGATTTCCTCAAGGCAGGCAGTTGTTGGGGAGGATGACTAGTTTTGCTTGCCATGTGTGATCATTTCCAGTCTGCTTATACCCCAGTGCGTACGTTCCACTTTTCACAGTGAGTTGGAGCCTAGAGTTGATTCACTCCAGTGACTTTTTCATCGTCTTTGTGGCCACCCTCTTCCTGCCTTAGGCGCGGGATGGTCCCAAGCAAGAGCAGTTGCCAAGATGGATGGGAGTGAGAAAGGATAAGATCTCTTTTGTTAAAATTAAATACAAGACCCTTCTGGGGGTGGGCAGAATGGGAAATGCTAAATAATTCAAATAATTGGTATGAAAAATGTCAGTTGTAATGAACAAAACTGTGTTTCTGAAAGTAGCTTTTTATCTGTGTTATTATTACTCACGTTTAATTTGCCTGGCCAGAAACTAGAAAGCGTCAGGCTGTTAGATCCAAAAAAGTGGTCTCGTGACCATGGTGAGGTAAAGTCAGGAAAATAACGTATATTTCGAAGTTATTCTTAGGATTCTCTATTACTCTACATTTATGCGACTACTCAGTAATAACGTACGTTGAAAAAATATTTAGCTCCATTAATTGCATAATAAAATGTACTGTTTATAAAGTGTATCTAAGGGCAGAGAAAAGCAGCTCAATATTTATTATGAGTTATCCAAATTTAACACTATGATCAGATGACTTTCATTTTTGCTCTTAATAACTTAAATTTTATTTTATTATTTTTATTTTTATTTTTTTAAGTTTATTTATGTATTTTGAGAGAAAGAGAGAGAGAGTGAGCAAGCAGGGGAGGGGCAGAGAGAGAGGGAAAGAGAGACTCCCAAGCAGGCTGTGCACTGTCAGCATGGAGCCCGACGTGGGGCTCTATCTGGCGAGTTAGGACATCCTGACCTGAGCTGAAATCAAGAGTCAAACGCTTAACTGACTGAGCCACCCAGGCACCCCATTAATTACTCAGGTGTTAAAGAAGCCTTTTGCATGAAGTTTCTCTCCATTTATGCTTTCAGTTAAGTTCGTAAGTAAAACCGAAGGCAACTAGAGACAAAATGACAAGTTACCACACGTCCCCAGGTGCTTTCTCTGACTCCTACCTTTTCCCTCACCTGCAAAATTCTCCAGTGAAAAGACTAAGAGTAAATCCTCATTGTAGACAAAAGTGATGAGTCTGCTTAAGTTTATTTTAAAAACAGGCTACTTCCTTGGTCACTAATTGCTTTGTTTTATGTGTAAGTTCCCTGCAGAGTTTCCAAGGTCCTTCATAATCTTTTCTCCTCCTATCACAGTACTTCCCCAGCTATTATCTCTACCTCATTAGGTCAGTTACTCTGTGGCTTTTCACAGGTACTACTAATCTACCGCTTAATCCCCTTGTCTTCATCCACTAACAGAGCCCTCCCTACTTTAATCCAGACTTTTTCAAATTAATCCATCCATTTTCCCTTGTAGCACCTGATCCCACTTAGACAGTTTCATATACACTGATTATTTACAATGTGCCCTCCCAGGGACTGCAATTTTTATGAAAGTTGGGCATTATCTCTACGCTAGTGACTGGCATTTGTTAAGTAATACATATTTGTTAAATACTTTTGCTTATAAGTATTTGCTTTACTTCCTCTCCAACTTGCAACAAATTTGCAAATATTCTCATATGGGGAAAATACCTGTTATTCTTTTTGAATCCACAGATGCTTCTGGACAATCTGTCTGCCTCCTAAAATACCAGTGACTTCATGGATACTTCAAAAATCGAGGCTCATTAAAATCGCGAGGCACTAGTGAAGGTCAAAGGAAGAACAAGCAAGAAGGTGGAAAAGAATGAGGCACGTGAGTTTCTGTAAGCGCTTTTTTAGCACACAGAGAGGAAGTATGTTATGCTTCACCTACTATCTCACCTAAAAGAGAATATCACAATAATGAAGTTTTTTGGAGCTGAATGTTTATGGCAGAACATTTGCAGGATATAAAGGAAAACATTGAAGGCTTCTGTGTTTCTGTTGTCTCTAAAAGGAGGCAAGAACAAGCCATTTCTATGCAAGTCCACAACCAGATGATTTAGGGCAAAAGGCATTGCACTCTAAAGAGAGATTATCGTGTAGGGAAGATATTGACATGCAAAGATGCATCCTATTTTCCTCCTCATTCTTGGAATTTCATGTCCCAGGCAAAACAGATGACTCATATTACTGTAGAACAGCCCACACCCACAAATCTTGCCAGAACTGTCTCGAAGGAAATCCTCAACTTTCATATCAACCTGGTCATGTCATTATTTTTCAAATACTCTTACAAAAGGAGTGTTTCATCATGACCTTGACATCCTTGGGAATAATTCAAATGAACTCTACTCCATCACAAAGGGAAAAATCTCCCATTATTTACATTTAACAGACCTGTTTTTCCCCCTCCTGATTTAAAAGCCCAATATCTGACTACATTTTTTTTTCCTTTTGTACATATAATATTTTTGCTTTTTCTCTCTGTCTGCCTTTGAAGATAGACTCATATTTCAGTCTTAACTTTGTTTCAGGTCAGTAAAGTCAAACCAGAACTGTAACGTATTTGGCAGAACATGTCATGGTCTTTGAGCAAAACCTGTATCTCTCCCTTCCTATTGTTTTGCACTAACCTTGACTGGGTGCTTTTCAGGCTCTCGCTTTTGCTCACCAGTTTTTTTGTTTTTTGTTTTTTGGTTTTTTAATTGAAGTAAAACTCACATAACATAAAATTAGCCATTTTAAAGTCATTTGATGGCGTCGAGTGCATTTACAATGTACTCACTAATTCTTTTACTTCTCTCGAGTTGACCATATTTAACAAACTTTTGTTATCTCTTCATGACTGAGCTCAACCCTGTGCCTTCAGCTCTCACCAGTGTCTAAATCCTCTGAGAAGGCAGAAGCCTCACAGACTTCCTAGCTTTTCACCTCTTCTACCCCTTCTTCTCTCAGCGGTGCCTCTGTCATATTGCCTCCACTTTGTTGGTACCCTGTACCCCCAAATACCCTCTTTCCTTTGCATTTTTTTTAATGTTTATTTATTTGAGAGAGACAGGGAGAAAGGGAGAGAGAGAGATGAGCGGGAGAGTATGTGTGCAAGCAGGGAAAGGGCCAAGAAAGGAGACAGAGGATCTGAAGCGGGCTCCATGCTGACAGCACAGAGCCCCCCGCGGGGCTCCAACTCACACCCGTGAGATCATGACCTGAGGTGAAATCAGGCACTTAACCAACTGAGCCACCCAGGCTCCCTTTCCTTACATTCTTAATCAATTCTTTCTTCTTTCTACCTGTTTCCCTGGTCCATGATTTCTCCACTCTGTGAAAGGCTTTAGTCCATTCTTATCTCTTGACTACCGCCTGCTTTTCTAAACTTCTCAAGAGAGCCATCGTATTCTTTTGCTCATTTTAAAAAGTCATCTATTTACAACTTAACCCATGCCCCAGATTCCACTAAAACTGTTTTTGTAAAAGTCACCTCTCATTTACCAAACTGAAGATCTTAATTATAATTTTCAAAGACCTTTTAACCACATTTGACCCTGTTGACCAGGGCCTACTATTTGATCTGAAATACTGCTGGTCTTTGGTTTTTGTGCTATGTCTCTTTCAGGATTCTTTTTCCATCCCCTCTGGGAAAATAAAGAAAGAAAACATTGGGTGCGGGACCAACTCTGGGAAAGCCATCCTTTAAATTGAATTTTTTAAAACTTCATATTTGGCTTTCTATTCACTTTATACACTTCCATGGTTGACTTCACAATCTCTCATTCCATCTCCTGTCTTCTGTTTTAGTTGTTGTGCAAACTGAAAAAACAGCTCCAACAGCAAATGAGAATGAACTTTTGTCTTGTGAAGGTTTGGAAGCATAACATGAAATTGTTCACCCTAAGCACAAAACTACTTCGAAGGTCTGAGTTGTATCTTAATTCAGGTGGATTTTATATTCCACTTGATATTATATTTATTGTTCTTTAATTTATAAAACTTGTAACTAAAATGTCAGGTGAGGTAGTCTGTCCTTGGGAATGATTATTGTGTTTGCTTAAACCTCGTACCATGTACTGTGGGTCCCCCTCCAACTCTCTGGGGATTTGGTGACTCTGTGTGGCAGCGAGAGGCATTTAAGCTTTCCTCAGTCACTTCTGACTTTCAGTTCCTGCTGTTTCTGATGTAGTTCATTTTATATACTATTTCACTATCCTTCTAGTACCATCCATCCCCGTCAGAACACCATCACCCCAAGTGTAGAAGATAAACTTCTTTCTCCGCAGTTTTCCAAATACAGCTGACACAATGAATTCAAAGGTGCAGCACTCAGTAGAGTTTTGATGTACCTGATGACAGTTATTTAAAAAGTAACTTCAAAGCGACATTAGCCATTCTTGTTCATCCGTATTCGCAGTTACCCATCAAGCGATACCTTTCCATTTGCCTCGGCCTGTCCTCTAAGGATGTTCTGCATCGACACATTCTGAGAATCATTTTCTTAACGTTTTCCTGGAAACTGAATTCTTTCAGCAAGAGCTACGCGCCATGAGCTTAGTTTTAAAATTTGCTGAGGCGCCTGGGTGGCGCAGTCGGTTAAGCGTCCGACTTCAGCCAGGTCACGATCTCGCGGTCCGGGAGTTGGAGCCCCGCGTCGGGCTCTGGGCTGATGGCTCAGAGCCTGGAGCCTGTTTCCGATTCTGTGTCTCCCTCTCTCTCTGCCCCTCCCCTGTTCATGCTCTGTCTCTCTCTGTCCCAAAAATAAATAAACGTTGAAAAAAAAAATTAAAAAAAAATTTGTTTTCCCATTGCCAATGCTTGAGATCACTTGTCCTAGGAGAACACCCTGTAGTCTCCTATGACTTAGTGTAAACTTACTGTGCTGCTAAGTATATAGACCCTTTTTGTGCATATTCCGTTTTGAGAGCTCAAACTCTTTGGAAATGACTTCCAAAGATGTATCTCTGGCCTGACTTCTATTGAGCTTTTGTTCTGTATCTTTAGAACATCCCCAACACATCCCTGGCATTTCAAAATTAACAGAGCCCGAAATTGCACTTTTATTAATTCCTGCAAGTCTGTTTTTCCTGTTGTGTTCTTTATCTTAAATAAAATGATCATCATTCACTTGGGCGCTTTCTCTGCGAACCTTTCATCTGTGACCTCATGCTTCTTTCTTTCCTCGCTTCCTTCGTATGTATTCATTCGGTTACCACATCTTGTCAATTCTACCACTGAAATATTTTTGGGATTTGTTATCTCTTCTCACTTACCACTTACAGTACTTCTGCCCTCTGCTCACTTCCTCTCTCACTTGGGTGATTGCATTTCTCCTTGCCTGTGTTTCCATTGTCATTCTCTATATTGAATTTCTTCTATGCATTCCACAGTTCAGTTAACTCTCGATGCACTTATTTTCTGAACAATTCATTTACTGAACAGCTACTGTATGGCAAGCATTGTGATAAATGCTAAGGATAGGAAAAAAAAAAGCAGCAAATGAGTTTCTGCCCTCAGAGTTTCATTTTAAGTTTCTGCAGTTTTGGTTATACTGTTTTCTCTGAATTAAAAAAAAATGTATATTTAATTAATAAAAATATATACATTCAATTAATAAAATATGTATATTTAATAGATTTTATTCTAGTGTAGTTAGCATACGGTTGTAGTCATACAGGTGTACAATTTAGGGATTTAGGGATTCAACAATTCCATATATTTCTCAGGGCTCATCAAGATAAGTGTATCCTTTAATCTCCTTCCCCTATTTCACCCATTCCCCTCCCCCCCCACCTCCCCTCTGGTAACCTTCTCTTTGTTCTTTATAGTTAAGCGTGTGTTTCCTGGTTTCTCTCTTCCTCTCTCTTTTTCCTTTGTTCATTTGTTTTGTTAAATTCTACGTATGAATGAAATCATATGGTATTTGTCTTTCTCTGACTGACCTATTTAACCTAGCATAATACTCTCTAGCTCCATCCATGTTGTTACAAATGGCAAGATTTCATTCTTTTTTATGGCCGAGTAATATTCCATTGTGTACGTATATCTCCTTTATCCATTCCTCAGTCAATGGACACTTAAATTACTTCCATAATTTGACTATTGTAAATAAGGCTGCAATAAACATAGGGTAAATTAGTATTCTTGTATTCTTGGGGTAAACATTCCGGTAGTGCAAGTGCTGTATCATAGAGTAGGTAGTTCTATTTTTAATTTTTTGAGGAACCTCTTTACTGTTTTCCACAGTGGTTGCACCAGTTTTCATTTCTACCAACAGTGCACAGGGTTCCTATTTCTCCACATCCTCGCCAATACTTGTTGTTTCTTGTGGTTTTTGATTTTAGCCATTCTGACAGGTGTGAAGCGACATGGCATGTGGTTTTCATTTGCATTTCCCTGATGGTGAGTGATGTTGAGCATCTTTTCAGGTGTCTGTTGGCCATCTGGATGTCTTCTTTGCAAAATGTCTATTTAGATCCTCTGCCCATTTGTCAATCAGATTGTTTTCCTTTTGGTGTTTACTTGTATAAGTTCTTTATATATGTTGAATATTAGCCCCTTAATGGATATTTTATTTGGAAATATCTTCTCCTTTTCAGTGCATTGCCTTTTTGTTTTCTTGATGGTTTCTTTTGCTGTGCAAATGCTTTTTGTTTTGATGTAGTCTCAATAGTTTATTTGCTTTGTTTTTCTTGCTTTAGGAGAAATATCCAAAAATAATGTTGCTACAGCCAATGTCAGAAAAAATTTTGCCTGTTTTCTCTTCTAGGATTTTTATGGTTTCAGAACTCACATTTTGGTCTTTTATCCATTTTGAGTTTATGCTTGTATATGGTGTCAGAAAATGGTTCAGTTTCATTCTTTTGCATGTAACTGCCCAGTTTTCCCAGTACCATTTATTTAAGAGACTCTTTTCCCAATCATTCACTCTTGTTTCCCTTGTCATAGATTAAATGGCTGCATAAGCATGGGTTTATTGCTGGGCTCTCTATTCTATTCCATTGATCCATGTGTCTATTTTTGTACCATACTGTTTTGCTTACTACAGCTTTGTAGTATATGCTCAACTCTGGAATTGTTATAAGCCCTGCTTTGTTTTTCTTTTTTTTTTTTTTTCTTTTTTTTTTAATTTATATATGAAATTTATTGTCAAATTGGTTTCCATACAACACCCAGTGCTCATCCCAAAAGGTGCCCTCCTCAATACCCATCACCCACCCTCTCCTCCCTCCCACCCCCCATCAACCCTCAGTTTGCTCTCAGTTCTCAACAGTCTCTTATGCTTTGGCTCTCTCCCACTCTAACCTCTTTTTTTTTTTTTTTCCTTCCCCTCCCCCATGGGTTCCTGTTAAGTTTCTCAGGATCCACATAGGAGTGAAACCATATGGTATCTGTCTTTCTCTGTATGGCTTATTTCACTTAGCATCACACTCTCCAGTTCCATCCACGTTGCTACAAAAGGCCATATTTCATTTTTTCTCATTGCCACGTAGTATTCCATTGTGTATATAAACCACAATTTCTTTATCCATTCATCAGTTGATGGACATTTCGGCTCTTTCCATAATTTGGCTATTGTTGAGAGTGCTGCTATGAACATTGGGGTACAAGTGCCCCTATGCATCAGTACTCCTGTGTCCCTTGGATAAATTCCTAGCAGTGCTATTGCTGGGTCATAGGGTAGGTCTATTTTTAATTTTCTGAGGAACCTCCACACTGCTTTCCAGAGCGGCTGCACCAATTTGCATTCCCACCAACAGTGCAAGAGGGTTCCCGTTTCTCCACATCCTCTCCAGCATCTAGAGTCTCCTGATTTGTTCATTTTGGCCACTCTGACTGGCGTGAGGTGATACCTGAGTGTGGTTTTGATTTGTATTTCCCTGATAAGGAGCGACGCTGAACATCTTTTCATGTGCCTGTTGGCCATCCGGATGTCTTCTTTAGAGAAGTGTCTATTCATGTTTTCTGCCCATTTCTTCACTGGGTTATTTGCTTTTCGGGTGTGGAGTTTGGTGAGCTCTTTATAGATTTTGGATACTAGCCCTTTGTCCGATAGGTCATTTGCAAATATCTTTTCCCATTCCGTTGGTTGCCTTTTAGTTTTGTTGGTTGTTTCCCTTGCTGTGCAGAAGCTTTGTATCTTCATAAGGTCCCAGTAATTCACTTTTGCTTTTAATTCCCTTGCCTTTGGGGATGTGTCGAGTAAGAGATTGCTACGGCTGAGGTCAGAGAGGTCTTTTCCTGCTTTCTCCTCTAAGGTTTTGATGGTTTCCTGTCTCACATTCAGGTCCTTTATCCATTTTGAGTTTATTTTTGTGAATGGTGTGAGAAAGTGGTCTAGTTTCAACCTTCTGCATGTTGCTGTCCAGTTCTCCCAGCACCATTTGTTAAAGAGACTGTCTTTTTTCCATTGGATGTTCTTTCCTGCTTTGTCAAAGATGAGTTGGCCATACGTTTGTGGGTCTAGTTCTGGGGTTTCTATTCTATTCCATTGGTCTATGTGTCTGTTTTTGTGCCAATACCATGCAGTCTTGATGATGACAGCTTTGTAGTAGAGGCTAAAGTCTGGGATTGTGATGCCTCCTGCTTTGGTCTTCTTCTTCAAAATTACTTTGGCTATTCGGGGCCTTTTGTGGTTCCATATGAATTTTAGGATTGTTTGTTCTAGTTTCGAGAGGAATGCTGGTGCAATTTTGATTGGGATTGCATTGAATGTGTAGATAGCTTTGGGTAGTACTGACATTTTGACAATATTTATTCTTCCAATCCATGAGCAGGGAATGTCTTTCCATTTCTTTAAATCTTCTTCAATTACCTTCATAAGCTTTCTATAGTTTTCAGCATACAGATCCTTTACATCTTTGGTTAGATTTATTCCTAGGTATTTTATGCTTCTTGGTGCAATTGTGAATGGGATCAGTTTCTTTATTTGTCTTTCTGTTGCTTCATTGTTAGTGTATAAGAATGCATCTGATTTCTGTACATTGATTTTGTATCCTGCAACTTTGCTGAATTCATGGATCAGTTCTAGCAGACTTTTGGTGGAGTCTATCGGATTTTCCATGTATAATATCATGTCATCTGCAAAAAGCGAAAGCTTGACTTCATCTTTGCCAATTTGGATGCCTTTGATTTCCTTTTGTTGTCTGATTGCTGATGCTAGAACTTCCAGCACTATGTTAAACAACAGCGGTGAGAGTGGGCATCCCTGTCGTGTTCCTGATCTCAGGGAGAAAGCTCTCAGTTTTTCCCCCGTTGAGGATGATGTTAGCTGTGGGCTTTTCATAAATGGCTTTGATGATCTTTAAGTATGTTCCTTCTATCCCGACTTTCTCAAGGGTTTTTATTAAGAAAGGGTGCTGGATTTTGTCAAAGGCCTTTTCTGCATCGATTGACAGGATCATATGGTGTTTCTCTTTTTTTTTGTTAATGTGATGTATCACGTTGATTGATTTGCGAATGTTGAACCAGCCCTGCATCCCAGGAATGAATCCCACTTGATCATGGTGAATAATTCTTTTTATATGCCATTGAATTCGATTTGCTAGTATCTTATTGAGAATTTTGGCATCCATATTCATCAGGGATATTGGCCTGTAGTTCTCTTTTTTTACTGGGTCTCTGTCTGGTTTAGGAATCAAAGTCATACTGGCTTCATAGAATGAGTCTGGAAGTTTTCCTTCCCTTTCTATTTCTTGGAATAGCTTGAGAAGGATAGGTATTATCTCTGCTTTAAACGTCTGGTAGAACTCCCCTGGGAAGCCATCTGGTCCTGGACTCTTATTTGTTGGGAGATTTTTGATAACCGATTCAATTTCTTCACTGGTGATGGGTCTGTTCAAGCTTTCTATTTCCTCCTGATTGAGTTTTGGAAGAGTGTGGGTGTTCAGGAATTTGTCCATTTCTTCCAGGTTGTCCAATTTGTTGGCATATAATTTTTCATAGTATTCCCTGATAATTGTTTGTATCTCTGAGGGATTGGTTGTAATCATTCCATTTTCCTTCATGATTTTATCTATTTGGGTCATCTCCCGTTTCTTTTTGAGAAGCCTGGCTAGAGGTTTGTCAATTGTGTTTATTTTTTCAAAAAACCAACTCTTGGTTTCGTTGATCTGCTCTACAGTTTTTTTAGATTCTATATTGTTTATTTCTGCTCTGATCTTTATTATTTCTCTTCTTCTGCTGGGTTTAGGCTGCCTTTGCTGTTCTGCTTCTATTTCCTTTAGGTGTGCTGTTAGATTTTGTATTTGGGATTTTTCTTGTTTCTTGAGATAGGCCTGGATTGCAATGTATCTTCCTCTCAGGACTGCCTTCGCTGCGTCCCAAAGCGTTTGGATTGTTGTATTTTCATTTTCGTTTGTTTCCATATATTTTTTAATTTCTTCTCGAATTGCCTGGTTGACCCACTCATTCGTTAGTAGGGTGTTCTTTAACCTCCATGGTTTTGGAGGTTTTCCAGACTTTTTTCTGTGGTTGATTTCGAGCTTCATAGCATTGTGGTCTGAAAGTATGCATGGTATGATTTCAATTCTTGTAAACTTATCAAGGGCTGTTTTGTGACCCAGTATATGATCTATCTTGGAGAATGTTCCATGTGCACTCGAGAAGAAAGTATATTCTGTTGCTTTGGGATGTTTTTCTTTCTTAAGATTTCTTTGGCTATTTGGGGTCTTTTGTGGTTCCATATAAATTTTAGTATTATTTCTTTTAGTTCTGCGAAAAATGGTGTTGATATTTGGATGGAGATTGCATTGGATCTGTAGATTGCTTTGGGTTTTATGGACATTTTAACAATATTAATTCTTCTGATCCAGGAGCATGACATATCTTTCCATTTGTTTATGTCCTCTTGAATTTCTTCAATATTTAAAAATTTTCAGAACACGGATATTTTTCCTCCTTGGTTAAGTTTGCTCCTAGTTATTTTATTCTTTTTGGCATGCACCTCTTTTCTTAAAAGAGAGGAAACATCTTAAAGTGGTGAAGGTTGGCAGTCATTTGTACACTATCTATCTCTTCCGATCCTACTAAGTATTATTACCTCAGTGTAATCTGGGTCAATCAGATCCACCTTCATTCTACACTTGAATGGGACTGAGAAGTAATTAATCTGGTTTATCATTATGAAGAGTTTTGTAGTCTCCAAAGCTAGAGAGTGATCCTTTTTTTTTCTATTGAAGTTCATTGAAATAAATAAACTTCTTTTATATAAAACTACTATAAAATTCATTAGCAGATTGTGGAGAGTCACTATATTAAGTGGAAGAAAATTATAGAGACCAAAAAGTTAGGTTGAAAGTTACGGTCATGTACAGTAAAGCAGAGATGGATGCATGCAGAGACAAAGATAAAATAGGCATGAATAGTTCATGAGGCTCTGGAGGCCCAGAGGGAAAGTTGGATGGATCTAGTTCTGGTTCTTCAATAAGGTTTGGATGCTTATACTGCCATCTGTTTGTGTGAGATAGCTTTTGTCTTAGGTCGGGTGTCCCAGTCTAAGGGGGCATTAAGCAAGGTCTCTGTGAAATGCCTTTAGTGTTAGGTCACTTTCTTCAATATAATAAGACATTAAACAAGGGATTCATATGCAAGTCATTTATTAAAAAAGCGCTCCCAGATAAACTGATAAGGGAGTGAGGGAAGCAAGAGAGGGAAAGTAAGCAGCAAGGGTGCTATTTCAAGCAAGGGTGGTGACAGCCTTATTCAGTAGGGGAATTTGGAATGTAAGATACAATGCACTGTTTGTCTTAACTCAAGGCAAAGTTGCTGGGCTTCCATATTCCCTCACCAATCAGTTGTTGGCTTATAGCCATCTTGGGAGGCAATGGTGATTGTAAACTCTCGAGGGCTTCCTGCCCTCTGCTTATGCTGCCTCAGATGCTTCACTAGCTCAAGGCCCTCCTTGAAAGAAAATGACTTGAGTGGCCTCCAGAACTATGAGATAATAAATCTATTGTTTCAAGCCACCAAGTTGTGGTAATTTGTACAATGGCCATAGGAAAGTAATACAGATTTCATTAAAGAATCAGCAGACAAAAGGGTACTCTATCAAATGTTATACAACTTTAAAAATAGTTAGTCTCCATTTGTATAACCAATCCCATCACTGTCTTTGGATTGCTCTTTGAGTAGCACTATACATTTCTATCCATGTAACAGATGCCCATTCTTTGTAAAAACTATCTTAAATGAGTATCTGTAACTTGCAGTCAAAAGAAAGTTGACTAAGATTGCCTCCATTTTTTTTCTTTAAAACAATAGACATGTAGCTATGAAGGTGACCAGTACTCCTTCCTTGGTGTTACCTCATGGCCAAATCTTCTAGATGCCCTTCATCTTCTTCATGGGGGTGAAGATTCTGGAGACTTTAGAGTTGTAGCCCTGCCATTGGCAGCTGCCCCCAACACTCCTGTTGAGTCAAGGCCACCATGACTAAATTAAATTTTTCTGGGATTGGCAGGCAATTAAATAACTTGTGGACTGTCTCAGCTGTGGTCTCACTTTCCTTAATTATTAAGTCCTTTAAAAATGTCAAGATTCCATTAGGTATTTTACATGTTTTTGTTAATGTCTATTTACCGGGTTTGTTTTGTTTTCGTAATAGACACTCATATAGCCAAAATAACAGTTTATCTAATCTTTGGGTTAGACAAGCTTCCTCTCTACTCAATACTTTCTTTTCTTTCTTCATTAGGATATTTACTTACTAGGTCTTTTTTTTTTTTTACTCATATTCTGACTTTATATCTGTTGATAATTTTATATCTTCTAAATTTAATAAGTAATTTGTGGTTGGTGTTCAACGGAGAAAGTAAAATAGGAAAACAAATTAGGATTTCATCTCACAAAGTTGTTTGGTGTGTTTAAATTTATGGTCTGAGGCAATATATTTGAAAACACTTGGCATTTCTTAAAACAATATATAAAGGTAATAGAGTTTGAAAAATCACATTTTCTTGCTTTACACTACTGATTAAAGGTAAAAATTTCATCTACTCATTTAATACTTTCCAAAGTGAGAGGAATCATTAACAGATTTGCATTTCTCTGTAGTTTTTGCTAAATTTTAATTTTAATTATTTTTTGTTTCTGAAAAAAAATTCAGACACTTTATAAGAACTTCTGTATTTAAATCCAGAGTTACTCCCTTACCAACTTATGTTTTTGATTTCCATGTTCTAATCTCAGAAGAAAAATATTAACTTGTAATATAAATCTGTTAAGATAATCTTGTTATTATACCCATTCCTCAGTATTAGATATGACATTGAAAATTAAGCAGCAGAGAGTTAAAATAAAAGTTGGATTTTGTGCTTTTGAAAATGGGTATAAATGATTTAATTGAGAAAAGCATGATATTGGGCTGTATGTTTAACATTTCCAATTTAAGTAGCTTTGAAACACCCCTTGTGTGCACTTAAACTTATCCATTCATGTACCCAGGTTTTTTCAGTTAGATAAAAATGGCACTAGGGTTATAAATCATCATTTTACCCATAACTTGTGATTTTGGAAATGTATAAATGACATGACTTTGAAAAGTTGATAGACATTTTATATAAAATACCCAGAATATTAAACAGTTCTGAAATAGGAAATGTTACTTGCTCCCTGTGTTTTTATCAGTTATGTTGATGTGGTTCTGACTTCAAACCCAGTCTATCCAAGCCTGCTAGAGAACAAGTTCTTTGGCTTAGATCTGTGGCATGAGGTTACTGCAGCTAACTCTTTCTAGGCTCTTTGGATAAAATGGAGGTGATCAGAATGAACCAAAACAAATAGCCCATTTTATTTCTTTTGGGGTCTTTTCACAGTAATCCAAATAAGCTGCTATGTGCTTGAGTTACCAGACGATGGTGCTAAGTGAATGCTCTATAATGAGAGCAAGCCCTAAAAAGACTCCTTTTCAAACTGTATAATGGAACAACTGAAATTATCCACTTAAAACATAAATGTGGCCTAATTCAGTTCTGCAATTCCAAAGAATGTTCTTCATAATGAAAATATTGTCAATTTATGCTCTTTTTATTGAAGTTTTCTCTCCCCCACCATAGACTGACAGAATTAGTAGTAAACCCTGGAAGCAGGCAGATGTGAAAGATGTTGTCTTGAGTTTATTTCTAGTGAAAATAATTATCAGGCATTTATAGTCAGAAGGCAAATAATAGCATTAGCTTTTTATCAACGTATAACTCTTATAAACCTTGTTATTTCATTTCTATAAAGTGTTTTCTTCCTTTTGCATTATTAATTCTCAGGACACCTCTCAGAGGTGAGTAGTAAACTAAATAATTACTACCATTAAGATGGAAAGTCATGTGCCTAGATATTAAAATTTCAAGATTGGGGAAATAGTGAAATTATCTTTTACAAGGGGACAATTTTGTGGTCAATGTTAGTGCTCCTATCAAACAAACTGGAATAAAACCAATGGGGAGAAGCACATATATTTTAAAAAGAAAAGTGAGGCAACAGAAGGTAAGATGAATTTGGTTCTTAATACTTGAATTCAACCTCATATTCTATCTTGTACTCATAAAGTGTAGGACTAAAAAAAGAAAAAGTCATTCTTATCATTCACACATTTTTCAGGTGACACACTTTTTTCCATTATTGGTTTTCAAGCACCTTATTAGTTTGACTTTTTAAAAATGCCTTAGTCAGTTCAACCTGCAGCAGATAGTCTGACTCTTAGTGAGTTCATTAGGAAGACACTCCCACTAGCCTATCCGGGTTGCCCTTTGATTAATAGAAATTCCAAATTCCTATATAATCTCTGTACAGTATCTTGCTCTCCTCCATTATTTTTGCTTATTTTAAACACACCTGAACAGAGTTCCATATCTTGGCTTATTCATTATTTGACCCTACCTGACACTGTATGTTTCCTTAGTCTCCTTGGATAAAAGAAATCAATCACTGATATGAATTCTCTAATTTTTTCCTTAATCTTCCCCAGTGGAAAACCAAGCACAGAACCCTTAGTTGTCTTTCTGATGCTTCTGAGAATGGGTAGCTACTGACCTGTTTCCCTTTACTAATTTACTTGGATGTATAAACTATACTATATGCACAATCACATAGGTTGTGTATTAAAAGACAATATCCCTTGGCTCTTCTGATTTCAGTTTTGGAGAGATCTGTTCTCTGTTTAGCTTGCTGCCTTAAATTACTTTTGTGGGCAGAACACCAAAGCTGTAGAGGCAGGGCTCATGTAATAAACTGCTCCTCTCCTCTGCCCCCTTCCTCTCCTCACTCCGCCCTTTCTCCCTCTCCCTTTCCTTTCCTGCTGTCTCGTCGCTTCTTCTTAAATTTGGAATTTTAGGTTCTCAAGCACAGGTGAGAATGACAAGAAATAGGTTGGGGGTGGGGAGCGGGAAACTTGTAATTGTTAAATTACAACCCAAGGGACACAGTGATAAACATCAACTTGAAGTTCTTTCGGACTAGGTTGCATGGCTATTACAGGCATATGCAAACTGTATGTAAATAAACTTGTGACCCACTTACATATTGATCTTGGAAGTCTTAACTTCTTAAATGCTGCTCAATCTGACTATCATGAAGTTTCTCTGTCCTCAGCATGAAAGATTGCCTCTATTAAAAATGATATCGATATTTTCACCTCCATTGCTTTAAATATGGAGCCAAAATAAGCTTTTGTGAACTGTTGCTTTATCCTGTCATCCTCATCTACTTGGCCATGATAATTACACGACTGTAACCAGCTTGAATTTTCTTTGGTTGTAATTCTAAAATGATCCATGTTACTGTGATGAATATGTGTTTTTATGGAGCTGGCTTCATTTCCTCATCCTCAGGATTGGGTGATCGTGTTTCCTCTCTGGATGAATTAGAGTAGTATATTTGAGATTATATTTCATTAGTTTTATTGCTGCTTGTTAAAGTTTTATTATCCTCTCTGTTTTATATTTCAGGCTGGCAACACTTGCCAGCAGTGCTAAGTGACTTGATATATATGAATCATAACTTTGTGACCTAAGAATATGCTGTCTGCAAATATAATGGTGCTTCAGAAGCGATACTTTATAATGCTATTAAACACATGCATTCACAGAATAGCTATCTAAAATTAAGGAACTTTATTTCAAATTTTCTTTCATCCCAGGCCAAGTATTCAGCACGTTTCCTAAATGGTACATAATATGCTTTAAGTAAGAATTCATTCATTCTGATGATTTTCATTTATTTCATGTAATCGTTATCTGCTATGTAATCATAATTCATTAGTGTCTTTAAAGTTCTCTAGCACTTAGGTCAACTCTGAAACTACTTGGTGCTACTTAGGTTGATGTATCTTTACTCAGCTGAATAAACAGTTGAGTAGGTATAATGGATAGTTACACATCGCATAATTGAAGTAGGGCTAGACAGGTTGAGGGTTGAGTAGGAAGTACGTATCCTACCATTATAGAAACCTTATTCCTCTGGACTCACTATACTGTGGTTTCTTGTTCTGTAAATGGAGATTAAGCGTAAAGGTAGCACTCCTTGATACATTTGTAATAATTGTTATTATAAAGAACAATTATTTTAGAGGACATGATTCAAATAAGTCACTTAAAATTGGACTCCTTAAGAGCAAATTTTCTTAAACTTTTTTTTCAGGAAAAGATAGTATTTTAGTTTTCTAGTAAAGAGAATATTACCTGCGATCACCATCCATAATTTAGTCTCTCGAAGGAGAACGATTCTTTATGGATATTTATGGAGCTCCCACTCTGTGCCAAAGGATACTTTGAATTATATTTAACACATTGTTATTTTTGGGTCATGATACTTTATGTCATTGAAACTAGTAATTGGTACAAAAATCTTTAGTTAACTAGATGTTCACTACCCCTAACATAAAATTCTTGGGACATTTTAGAAAAGAAAAAGAGAGCATTATGTATTTTTACAGGGTTTTTCTTTCTTGGTAGTACTCTTAACACTTAAAAAATTAAAAAAAATTTTTGATTGATCATGTTATCAAACTCTTTACTCATTAAAAGCAAAATAGGACAAAAATACAATCTTTGTGAGAGAAACAGGCAACACAGAAATGCCAACGCACCAGGTCTTGGAGCAGACAGAAATCCCATGCTTGCCTTCCGGTGAGTGGACATGTGGTGAGGGCCAGTGAGCACCCTTTCCCTGCACTGTGTCCCAGCATTTCATCTCACGTGCCAGGAAGCACTGAAGACATTTGGCATCTCCAAGGTTGGAGGACTCTTGAGGTCTCTGTGGTTTGACTGAATGATGGAGATTTCTATTCAGTTTCTCACTGATTCCCAAAGTCCAAGGGATCCTAAAAGAGAGATCCAGAGATCTTCTGAGAATTTAAATTTTCTTCTGAAGAGCCTAGAGTTTGAGAACAAAATAAAGCATAATAACAGTAAAGTATTTTGAAACTGAGCATCCACACATGATGGGAACAACAAATGCTAATGTGTCCATGCTCTTACTCCTTCCCACTTAAGCCCTGGATTTTCTCCTTGCCTCTGACCTCCAAGGAAAATTGTTTCAGTTCCTATGTTACTGTGATGCTGTTTTGGGTCAATGAATAAAAAAAAAAGATAAAAAGGGAGGATGGAATATTTACTTTGGGAAGAGAAAAAAAGAATAGTGTTAGAGGGGCACCTGGGTGGTTCAGTTGGTTGAGTGTCCAGCTTCAGCTCAGGTCATGATCTCACGGTTCATGAGTTCAAGCCCCACATTGGGTTCTGTGCTGTCAGCGTAGAACTTTCTTCAGATTCTCTGTCCATCTCCCCTCCCCTCCCCCCACTTGCGCTTGCTCAAAAATAAAGAAAACATTAAAAAAAAATAGTCTTAGAAGGAAAGTGGGAAGAAGGAAAGGCAAAGACCTTCAGGGGATGGTGGTGGGGCTGAGGAGAGCACTCGCGGGCCTTAAGAGCATCAGAGAGAAAGATTTTTAGGAGCTGTTTCTAATCCATGTGGGGACAGTTAAGAGTTGCAGGGACGGGAAGAATGAACATTAGAGATGATGTGTAGTTTTTAAAGTGTATTTCCATCTTGTCACCATTTTTTAAGTGACATCTTTAAATGATTTGAATGTCTTTTAATTCTTTGTAGTTACTCTATTGTTTCTTTGACCAAAAGTCTGAGCTGAACCTGGATCACCGGAGCCTGGCTGTTACCTGAGTTATTGTCTATTTCTAGAAGGCATCAGGTTGCCAAATGTAGGAAACGTTTGTGGTCATTTTGCCCATCTCTTGGCGGGGAGCTTGTACCATTCCATCTTTCTCGGGAGTGCAAGGATGGAAGTATGATCACGCTTCACATTCATATTCTAGGCCCCTTTACTAGACACGTTGTTTTCTCATCTCCTTGGAGTAAAGTTCAGGATAATGAATTAGAAGATGCTTAGAAGAATTAGGACAACTTTCGATGAGTGTAGGAAAGTGAGCCTATAAGAGAAGTCATAGAAGGAGCCTGACTCAATGTCCCTGAGTGGAACTTCATTCCTCAGAGAGGCTGAATGTTTAGGAGTTCTAGGGATCCCACTGAAACCGTCACTGAAAATATTCACTGCTTGGTGTTTCGTGTTGAAACAAGAGATGCTGTGATCCAGATGATGAAAAGTTTTAGTTATTATGCTTCTCCCAGTAGGAGGAATGGTAGCAGTGATCTCTTGTCATGTTGGTCAAGTTTTAATACCACTTTTCATTTCCTTCTGGTTGTCCCAGAAATGACTGAATTCAACACATACAAACCCAAATTCAAGCTTTTCTCTTGTGAGAGTTCCCTTCAGACTTACCTTGACTTCGTTCTCTTGTTCTTCAAGATTTGGAACTTAGAAATAATCTTTTCTTTCAGTCTTCACCCTCGTCTAATCTTTCATGCCGAGCAATTTCTTCCTTTACAATATTCCTCAGACCTTGCTTATTGCCAGTGATATGATTGTACTCAAGTTGTTCTTCCAAATGGGGAAGCTTGGCCCCTTCCTCTCTCTCCATTCTTTTATGAACAAAAGTCAGCCTCTGGCCTTAGAGTACTGTCCACTCCTTCCTCTAATGCTCAGGTCTGTCTCCCTTTCCCATATGTGATAGTAATCATTGCATCACTCATGGGAACCATTGTGTGCCTTATTAAAATGCATTATTTCATGTGTATCTGTCCTATATGTTTAATGAGTTTATAAGCTATAAAAGTTACTGTACTTTGTTTCTTTCCTCAATTATTGTGTCTTATCCTCAAGTATCTCTTTGAATGTGTATGAAAGTGCCAGCTTCATAAGTTCTCTTTACCTGTTGAATTTAATCAAAGAAGCATTTAGTTGCATCATGCAAGGTAAGAGAGGCTGTTGGCAGTGCAATGAGCAAAAGGAAGGGACCACAGCCCTATTTCTCAAAATATCCTGTCCTTGAAGCAGAGGAGACTGGTGAGTGTTTAGGCGGCTGAAGAGTAGGCTAAGCAGTTGTAATCAAATATGTTGGCTACATCCCATTTAATCCTAAACATTCTGGGGGATTTTCTTATTCTAACTCCATGATATTATCTGTTTTAATATAAAAACAATTTTTTTAAATCATGAACAATTTCTCTTTTGACTCTGTGCCTCCTAAATCTTGTGATGAAGTCACTGAATGGTCCAGGAAAATTTGCCTGATAAATGGCTTTTCTCATTCTTTCAAAGATATCTTAGTTTGAGATACTAGAAACTTGTTGATAAGCCCAGCATCATGTAGAAGGTGAATAGCAAATTCAGGTAGGGCTGACTAAAAACCAGTGAGGAATTCTCCTTACAGAGGTTTGTATGTATTTTCACTTACTGAAATTGTGAACAGTAGGAGATTTAAAATTGAAAACCTTCAGTGTTTGGGTCACAATAATTTGTGTTTTATTTATCGATTATGTGTTCAAATTTAATGACCATTTTAGCATGTATCTCTAAAATATGAGGTCAGTTAACATAAGTTTTCTATGATAGTTTAGTTTTATTTCTAAAGAGATCTATTGAACTCAATATTTGAATGCAATGTTCCTTAATTGTTTTTAAAATAAAAAAGAAACTTCTCTTACAAGGTTAGGAAGGAAGTGGTATTAGAATATTAACATGAAAACTGATTTGTACAAATAACACACACATATAATATGGTCAAATACTTTAATGTCATGTATTTAAAATATTTACTATTTTCAATTAATTATGCACAGCATCATTAATGTTATAATACATTTATTATATAAAATTATGTTCATAAGAAAATAAACAAAATTGTACAATTATATAAATCATTACATAAATATAATATGCTGATTAATTGTTATCAATATTATGTTTACAATCTCATTTATTCTTTTTTCTTTCCTTAGAGACAGCACACGAGCAGAGAGAGAGAATCTGGAACAGGCTCCATGCTCAGTGCATAGCCTGACGTGGGGGTCCATCTCACAAACTGCGAGATCATGACCTGAGCTGAAATCAAGAGTTGGTCGCCTAACGGGCTGAGCCACCCAGGCACCCCTCATTCATTCCTTTCTTATTTGCAGATATGGTTGCAATTATTTTGTGGCACAATTGCAAACAAAATGAAACATTACTGAAAAGTTAAATTAATTAAAATGAATCCAACAACACGCACCATTAAAAACATCTCTAGCATTACCCACTTGGAAATTGCATATTAATGATCCGTGTTATCTTAAAATGTATTGAAATAATGTAAATGTGGTGCTCATATTTATTGTAGACTAGCCTCTGGCATTCTGGTAGTCCTTGAAAATTTTCTTTATGCTCTTGACAAGTTAATTACCCTGATGTCTTCCCTCAAGTTTTATTGAGTATACTCTTCTTGTCAAACATTTTTAATATTTCCTTCTACATTTCAGGTTATGTGAAAAATATATTAGATTTTCAGATTTTCCAGCTGTCAAAATTATGTTCAAATACGTCTAATTGTAAGTAATTCCAGCTTTCCAGAGCTGCACAAGGTTATTCACATCTTTTTAGACGGAGAGACTGATCCTGAGAAGGTGTAGGTGAGTCCCATAATTTCCCTTGTTAAAGAGTAGACAAAGGTAGATTTTGCTGCTGTGTGGAAGGCCCTAAGCCTGCTCTTCACACCGGGTACTTTCGGTTCAGAGCTGAGTCAAGTTTAATTCATTGGGGCTCCTAGTTTTCTCAGGAGTACTTGCTACCTGTGATCAATGCCTACAGCTATACTCAACAACACTGGTGACATTTCAGTCATAATGGATGTGGTTTTGAGGGGAAGTATGGCCTTATGCCAAGTACCTTTATAATCCAACTAGGTAGATAAGGGCCTACTCCATTTACAATTCCAAACGTGTCTCATTTTATTTGAAACTTGTTTCCTTTGCATAAGGATTTGTAACAGGTATGATATTTTTCTCCCCCTAAGTTGTCTTAAATCTAAAGTCTGAAATATTTTGAGAACAGTTTTCCGATATTCTTTGTATGCATTAGTTCTTAGATCTTTCTCAAATGTACCTCTTTGAGGCCCAGCAAAAACTTGTGCGGTATAAATGTTTTCTGAAGGTTTACATTGCTTTTCTAAAAGCAAACTATATAAATATGTATCTTACTTACAAATATGCATTAAAATATGTGTCTTTAAAATACCTTAAAAATGGAAATAAAACAGTTAAAACAATTCATCCTCGGTCAGCCAATCAATAATACTCATTGAGTTCCTGTCTGAGCTAGAACTGCGGAGAGGCCTCAATTGATTTAGGACATGCCCCCTGCTCTGGTTGATCAAATGTTACAAGAAAACTCTAGGATGTTTGCAGAACATTTGTCTTTTAAGCTCATTAGATTAGCAAACAAAAAGCCCAATTAAGGGAGAAAAGCCCCTCTCTTTTTAATCATTATTTTATTTAAAAAATTGTTGCTATGACCAAGTACCTGGAACGTTGCAGACTTATGGTGGTATTTTTCAGTGAGTAAGGATCTTTCAATGGATAAAAATACTAAAGCTGAGAGAATGAGAAGTTAGAAGGTGCTGAAGATCTTTGTGTTGCCCCCAAACTTCTTCCCACACTAGGCTGTTTCTAACTTCAGCTGGCTGTAAGTATAAAGTTTGTAACTATATATTGTAAAACTGATACCATAAAAGTTTTATTTATTTTATGATAAATAGTGTAGTCTGCTTTCCTTTACAAACTCAGTGACCTCATAGTTTACCGTTGCTTCCTAATGTAAGGCAGTGGTTCTCAGCCTTGGCTGCATATTAGAATCACCGGGGGAGCTGTTAAAACACATCGATTCCCCAGCCATCCTGGATGTTCTTTCTTAATTGGATTAAGGCGGAGCCCTGGCATCTGTATATAATAAAAGCTCGCGAGGTGATTTAATATACAATTAAGGTTGAGAACTACTGATGGGAGAGGGAGAAGGGGTTTTATTTGAATTATCTGAAACAAACCCATCACCGGGCATATTAATATATCCTGTGTGTATAGTGACCCGATGTATGTTTTGAAAAAGCTCTCCCACTAATGCTAATCTTGCAATAGACCCCAGTGTGAAAAATAAGTCCCTTTGTGTGCTTGGTTTTGCTGTCCATTTGCAATTCTGGAAAAATAATGTTGGCAGGGGTTTGTTTATTAAGCCACACAAAAATCAGTCAATGTCTATCTATCAATTATTTCTGTACTTCATGGCATATTAACACCCTAGTTTGATTTGTTATAATATTTACAGCTGAGGTTGGGAAATTTGGGGCTAGGAACACAGGACATATAGGTTTTGAGGGAGGGAATGGGACAACTTAGCAGGTTTCAAACAGTGTTAGAGCCCTGTCACCCAGTAGAGCAGTTACTGGAAAGAAGTCAGCTTCATAATTGTCCTTAGAGTGAATCCTGTGTCTGTTTTTCATAAGTATCCTAAAATTTTATTTAGAAAGCTATTTCTGTTGGGTCACTAAATACACTGAGAACTTTGTCACTGACTATGGCCAAACTCAGTGACTTTGGATCATTCAACTTTCTTATTGTTTCTATCTCCATCTTATTCATTTGAACTTTTCTCGGGGTGATTTGCAATAATGAAGAGATTTGGAGAAGAACAGTTACGTCTTTTTCATCTTGGATTCAGTACTTGTGGACAGATGAGAATATGTATGGTTCATTTTGAGTGTCAACTTGACTGGGCCACAGTACCCAGGTGTTTCTATGAAGGTGTTTTTTGGTTATTAACATTTAAATTGGTGGACTTTGAGTAAAGAAGAGCACCATCCATAATGCAGGTGGGTCTCATCCAATCAGTTGAAAGCCTCTGTAGCGCGCGCACACACACACACACACACACACACATCCTGTTCTGTTTTTCTGGAGACTCCTGACTAAAACAGGCCATATTTCGGAGTTGGAAATCATGGGGGTTACTGTGGGCTTACCTGTCCCAACTCCTAATCACTGGACCAGCAACATGAGCATTCCACTGGAACCTGTTAGAAATGCAAAGTCTTGAGCCTCATCCCTACTGATTCAGAAACTCTGTGGTGTGGCTGGCAATCTCTATTTTAATAAGTCCTCCCAATATTTCTAATGCACACTGAAGATTAAGAACAACTGTCATAGGCCACAGGGAACCTTGGGAACTAGCATCACCCACTCCCAACCTCACTCTCACTGTATTTTTTACAGATGTTCCATCTAGGTAAGGAGGAACACAGATCAATCGTTCTTAAACTTGGGTGCAAATTGAAATACCTCAGAATTCATTTAAAAATCCGAATGCCTAGGCTATAGTCTATACCAGTTGTGAGTAGTTCTAAACATTGCCTGGATGATGCCAATGTGTAGCCAGGTTTGAAACCAGAGGCGTAAAGAAGCTTCATTTTCTTCTGGGAATAGACAGAACATTGTTATAGTGTCATACAATCAAAATGTCTTCTGAGTAACTATAAATCATAAAATATAACAATATAACTAGCATATATTTTCTAGAGTTTTACATATATGTTAACCCATTCAATCCTCCAAACAACCTTATAATTATCCTCCTTTTGCATATTGAGGCAACGGAAGTGCAGAGAGGTTAAGTAATTTGGCAAGAGTCACAGAAAGTGGCAGAACAGGAGCTTGAACCCAGGCCCTTGGTTCCAGGGCTTTTTGCTCTTTATTATTAATCAATACTACCTTGCAAATATCAGTCGATGTCACTGAACACGCCTTTGCTGCCGCCAGCGCACCACTTGAGGAATGCTGCCATTTGCCATCTTTGCTAATTTGCTCCCAGGGATCTAGGCAGGCATTACAGTGCTGACCAAAGTCCAGAACATGTTACCATTCCTTGAGCACTTGAACAAAAATAGACTCCTGGAAAATATCTCAAACTAGAAAAAAAAATCTGAATGACATGAAAGGTTTTTTTTGTGTGGTTAGCCAAGAGGAAGGAAAAATGAGCAGTTTCTGGTCGGTGACAAGGAAGGAACTGTCCTCTCTTTATGTTATTAGCCTGACATTGGCCTGGCCTCTTCATAATGGAGCTGTATAGTATCATCAAGGATATATTTGCATAGAGAAAAACACACCCACAATTTCACAAAGGTTTTCAATCAATTGTTGCATGCTCTCATTCATGACCAGTGTTGTGTGTGATGCAAAGAAAAATACTGCATCTGCGTTATGCGCCTGTTAAATGCTGGAACTTTCTAAATATAACATCCATTGAATCTATTTAATGTTCACCATGTTAATTAAATTTGGAACTTTTTCTGTTTTATTTATCATTTTACACATAATTAAATTTGGGGTCTGGCCATGGCCATTGGTTACACAATCATTTACAGATGTCTCTACAACAGGTTTGTAATTCAACTTGCCAGTATCAGGGTCTGATTTTTTGCGAAGGAAGTAAAAAAAAAAAAAAAAAAAGAAAAAAGAAAAGAAAAGAAAAAGGAAAAAAAAAAGAAAAGAAAAAAAAATCAAAGGAATAGTTGAAGAAAAGCTACAGTGACTTCTTTGTGGACTTCAAACACCAATCTGATGGATTTTGTGTGTTAACACCATCTTTGTGTTACTTGAAAATTTTAATACAGCAGCGATTGTTCGATTCCACAATATGGATTTGTCTTAAACATAATTGTGGGCTATCTGTGTTGCTGGGTGGTAAAAATGTGCTGAGTAACTCCCTTTCTGTGAAAGGCAAACTCACACAGACATGAAGCTTGGTATATATTCCATCTAGCGCTTTAGTCTCCTGCTCAGAGAGAATAACTTTTTCTCAGTTTAGAGAGGCACTTGGCACTTATTTATGCTATGGGCAAAAAATTTAGATTTTGAAACATTCCTTATGCACCTTAGAACCCTTGGTTATATATATATTTTTTTATTATATTAAAGTAAGAGAGCATCTGAAGAAATTTATCAGTTAAACTTTGAAAATGGGTTATTTCTTCAAAGACCATTAAGCAGGTGTAGAAATCTATTCTTGGAAGTCACATCACGAGAATTCCTATGGAAAGTCTATGCTGCAATTGGCCTATTTTCTGTAATTGTAAAATTATTGGTTGCAGAATAAAGAAGAGTACTAGTGATCTTTTCCTTAATGAAGCCTACTATTATTTGTTGACTAGTAACAATCTTTAGGTTATTGCTATTATTGTGAATTCAGTGCAAGAGTTCCTTTAAAAGCATGAAATATAAAAACAATATAAAAAGTGTAAAATTTCCCCTCAAATACTAAGAATCCAAGGAGTTACAATTTATAAGTAAAGTCACTCTTACAATTCGCTTAGCCTCGATTGTTTTGTTAAGCCTAACACATATTCTCTGAAATAGGAGTAAATCATACCTGATAAGAGACCACCTACTTACTTTCAATCAGCTGTTACTATGTGAAAAATTCCATAAATGAATTTTACACATTAATACATTAATAAAATAACTCTTGGGGCACCTGGGTGGCTCAGTCGGTTAAGCGACCGACTTCAGCTCAGGTCATGATCTCACAGTCCATGAGTTCGAGCCCCGTGTCGGGCTCTGTGCTGATAGCTCAGAGCCTGAAGCCTGTTTCCGATTCTGTGTCTCCCTCTCTCTCTGCCCCTCCCCCGTTCATGCTCTGTCTCTCTCTGTCTCAAAAATAAATAAAACATGAAAAAAAATTAAAAAAAAAATAACTTTCATATCCATTTGTGTTTGTGTATAAGAGGTTTTCATCTGTGGTGATTTAGCCATGAATATCTTTCTATAAGAAGTTAAGAGCGTAGTTAAGATAGAGTTGTACATGACTTCCCACTATGTGTGAATTGAAGCTGGCTCTCAGCCCTTTTTCATTCATTTGCCTTGACTATTATTTAGTAGAAACTGATACAAAAAAAAAAAAATGATGGTCCTGCAATGGTATTATAAACCTTCTTATCGGTTAAGATAGATATTTAGGTCTTAGGAAAGGGAAGATATATATATATATATATCATGAGGAACTTCTTCCAGTTGCTAAAAATAAAGGTTTTATTGAGACATCCATTCTCTTATTTATGTCACCTTTACTTACTCCTTGACAGGAAAAAAAGAAGAGGTGATTGCTGATTTAGTCAAACGAAGTAATGTATATAAAAGGACACTGTAAACAACAATGCAATTTTAACATTTGAGGTATATTTTAGTTTCCAAGGGAAAAATTCCCCCACAAATATTGCTGACAAAGCAAGTAATCCATTTGAAGGGACTAGAATATTAATATAATCTTTCAGCAATGGTTTGAGGCAGTAGACAACTTTGAAAGGAGATGATGAATTTCCTAAAGAAAATCTCGGAGAATATATTATTTATACAGGTTCATCATATTTCTCTTGTCTCTTCCTTGTCTTTTTCCCTTATGTATTAACATTTTGTATGGCACTGTCCAAGTTAGTTAGTCCTCTGAATGCATTAGCTACTAATGATTAATAAAAGTTAAAAAAATTCGAATATAGTTTGAATTAAACTGCATTGTCTTTGTAACAATGGAGTTTTTAGTATCCTAGAACAGACAACACAGCTGTATAGGCTTTAAAAATATAAATAAAAGGCAAATATTGAACACAAAGGAGATTAGTGAACTGGTTCAGAGCATGAACTCTGGAGCCACCTAAGCAGCTCTTCTACTCACTAACTTGCGACATTTGGCAATTGACTTCTAGGTGCCTCAGTTTCCTCCCCTGTAAAATGGGACTAGTCATGTACTGACCTCACAGAATGGTTGTGAAGATTGTACGTTAACACATGTACAATGTGCACGCCTTAGCTCTATTAAAAACATGAATTAGAAAAGCACTTGAAATTGAAGACCTGTGTAAAAGGCTAGAGAGTTAGGATGCGATCTGGGAAAAAAAGGTAGAAGGGAAATCATGGGGATTTTCTTTTGCAGGCATGTGCCAGTTTCTTTCTCTTCACTGTGGAAAGGTCCGAGGAGGAGGGAGGGGTCCTGGGAAGATTGAAAGTAGACACCGGAAGCTGCCGAGGAGAACCGGTGGAGAGGGTGGACGAAGAGAGGCAGTGAACACCAGGGAGAGCAGTGTGGATTCAAGTGAACGTTTGAGAAACGGGTGTTCGTTTGCATCAGGAATGTTAGGGAAAACCATTTAGGAGTGTCAAATGAGTCATACTGCAAAGAAGGGAGGGGGTTCGCTGCGGCTTTGGTAGTGAGAGGAAGTTTTGTGTCAAGAATTTTGGGTGATAGAATTTATTTCTAATGGATCATATTATAATTCTGTAAGTATAGTAGAATAATATAAACAATAGAATTTATCATGTATACGTATGTCTGTATATATGGAAATGGACGGATAGATAGGGAGAATTATTTATTGAAGGTTAAGGTTAATTTACTTGGAAGTCGCTTTTTGAGAACTCTTGTTTCTTAGACTTCAGAGGTGAAAAAAACCCCAAATAGATGAAGTCTAGGCATGAGGTGACTATAGGGAAACTCATGCTCCTGGTGCAGCTCTGGCTAGACAATAGTTTCACGACCTCTATCCATATTCTTGTTGGTGGCAGTGAGTGAAGATACCTGAAAGCAAGTTATGATACCTGATAAGTGTGGCATAATCTGATAAATTTTAAAAAATATAATTTTTAAATATTTTCAAAATAATTCCCTCTCTAGCTTTCCTGGGGCAATATACTAACTGAATCAAAATATATTTTATATCAAATGCCAGTTAATATTAAGCCTGGTGAGGCCACGTAATGTAAAAAATGAACAAAGTGATAAATTTCAGGCTACTTTTTAAAGCTGATGCCGAGATCCAACTGTATTCCTGGATTTCCCATTTTATTGATGTAGTGTGCTAGTTTCAGAATTTTGGAGGCAAATGTAAATGAAATATAACATGTTTTCTTCTCTTAGATGAATAAGTTTTACATGTTTCATACATCCTAATTAAAAGTTTTTATTTTATCTCAGTAAATTTATAGAAGTTATAAAAATGAACCTGTAAACATTTGGTTTCATTTGGTTCCAAAATTCATTTTTTTTTTAAGGAATGTCTGTCTTCTCTGTTAGATGGTAATGCTTTTCCTCTCTGTGTATCTAGCACGGGTCTCTTCCCATTGCCTAATTGATGTCAGTTTCATTTAATCCTTCCTAGTTCCTCCCTTTTTACTGGAGGTTCAGTACTTAAGTCTTTTCTTTATGAAAAGTTCTCATGTCTCCTTTGAGCATTTTTTTTGTCCTATAATTGTAGAGGAATTGTATCATTTATAGACCTGTTAATGTTCTGCTGCTAATAATTTTCCCCTACAGTGAATTCAGGAGTTTCCGAAGGAATCTTCGCTGAGCGTTATGAAGTTGGGCTTCTTAACCATGAGGAGTAAACTGTCCTTTTTACTGTGTAGAACTCCTTTTTTAAAAATTATTTTTAACATTTATTTATTATATTATTGAGAGAGAAAGAGAGAGAGAGAGAGCGAGCATGAGCCAGGGAGGGGCAGAAAAAGAGGGAGACACAGAATCTGAAGCAGGCTCCAGGCTCTGGGCTTTCAGCACAGAGCCCGTGGGGCTCGAACTCACAAACAAGAAGATCATGACCTGAGCCAAAGTCAGACGCTTAACTGACTGAGCCACCCAGGTGCCACTACTGTGTAGAGCTTCTTACCCACTACTTAAATCTAGTTCTGTTTTATAGATTATCATAATTTAATCTCTACCATATTTTTATTTATTTTTTATTAAATTTTTTTTCTTAATGTTCATTTATTTTTGAGAGAGAGAGAGAGAGAGAGAGAGAGAGAGAGAGGCAGAGTGTGAGCAAGGGAGGGGCTGAGAGAGAGGGAGACACAGAACCTGAAGCTATCAGCAGAACCTGAGCTGTCAGCACAGAGCCCGACCCAGGGCTCGAACTCACAAACCATGAGATTATGACCTGAGCCAAAGTCTGATGCTTAACCAACTAAGCCACCCAAGAGCCCCTCTACTATGTTTTAAAACTAAAGGCATCAAATGATTAACATTGTGATTTTAACCCAAAAAGAAAAAAAAGTTCAATGGTCATATTTTCTCCAATATGTATCTTTAGCCTCAGATTAAAAGATGATGTATAGAAAAGACTCACTCTTGGTAATACACATGCAAACAAGGAGTTTGTGCATCAAAAGTCGCTTCCAAGACCTTAACCTTAAGGTCTGATAAGTAATTGTCCTTATTTATATATCCATACATATCTATCTATCTCTATCATACATATGATGAATTCTATTGTGTCCATTATATTGCATATATATTATAATATATATTTCCTTCTTTCCTTCTTTAAAATATTTCTTTAGGGTAACTTAATCTAGAGTACGTACTTGGTAGGATAATAAAACTTCTAGGGACACCTGGGTAGCTCAGTCGTTTGAGACTGGACTGTTGATTTCTGCATAGCTCATGATCCTACAGTCATGGGATCAAATCCCACAATGGGCTCTGCATTGAGTGTGGAGCCTGCTTAAGATTCTCTCTGTCTCTCCCTCTGTCCCTCTCTCCCGCTTGTGCTCTCTCTCTGAAAATAAAATAATTATTTTCTGGGCAATATTTATTACTGAGTCAAAGAATATACAAAGGTAAGGCCCTGCAAGCTTACACTCTCATGAGAAATTAAAGTTTAATTTCCTTTCATCCTCTCCATGCCAGCCATGCTCCTTCTTGCTTTTCCTCAAACAGCCAAATATACTCCTGACTCAGGGACTTGGCACTTGCTGCTGCTTCTTCTGAAATGCTGTGTCTTCAGATATCATAGACTTACTCCCTTTGTGTTTCCAGGTTCCCATCAAAATTCACCTTCACCGTGAGCCACCCCAATCAATGTGTGCAATCTCAACCTCTCATCTCCTCATTTCATATCCTCCCTTCCTACTTTATCTTTTTCTTCTCGCCACTAATTCCGATCTAACACATCATGTATATTATTTGTTCATTTTCTATCTTCCACAGCATAATTCAAGGCCCATTGGGGCAAGGCAATTTTTTCACTATCATATCCTCAGTGCCTAGCAGAGTGTGGACACATCTAAGTGCTCTATATATGTTTGTTAATTTAATGATTGAAAACAAACAAAAAATGGTTCCATGATGTTTGAACATATACTCGAGCTTTTCCTTTTTCAAATGTAGTCTATGCTTAATGTAAATCTCTTCTTCTGTGTATAAGTCCAAACAAGAATTTTTGGGAAGCATAGAATTAGTTTAAAAACTCTATGGTACTTGAAATCATCATTGTCGATAGAGGGTCAACGTACTAAAGTTGTACATGCTTTTTGTGTAAGACCCTTGGATAAGTAAATTATATTTTTTGTCATATGGCTTTCTTTATTTTTATTCTGAAGAATAAATAAGTAAATCAGCAGGAAAAATATTTAGATAGGTGGTATGCAATGACGCCTTGGGGAAATGTATTTGATGACTTACAATAAACTACGTTCCAAGCAAATTATAATTGCTGCCCAGGAGAGAAAAGCAAAAACCAAGAAATTGTGTCTGCCTTTATTTGGTGGGAATTGTGTGCACATAATGCACTTAACAAAAAAAAAAATGACAAAGGAGAAGTAAAACTATTCATAGCAAAATATTTATAATTTCACCATTGGGTATGAGTCAAATGAGTCTGCCTCAAATGGAGGGAAGTCATAAAATTTTTCAAAAGCAGTCCCTGGAAAAAGTAACGAGTTGACCTATTTTTTAAAAAAGCCTGTTCTTTGTGCCTGGCACCTTGCTAAGGACTTTGCACACATTAAAATGCTAAATCCTCAAACAACACTGTGAATTGGTGTTCTCCACTTTTGCAAATGAGAAAATTGAATCTTAGAGAGGTAGGTACCTTTCTTAGTTAATACACAGCTGCTAAATGATAGCACAGAGATTCTGCCCTCAGTCGCCCTGTTAACTACCAAACATATTGTATATGGAGGCCATAACTTGGATACAATCTTAATAGCAGGTGCAGTAAAAACCTTTCTGTCTGTTTAAACTCACGTCCATGGGGCTAGACATCTTTAGGGTATCCCTTAGGATTAAATTACCGAACTGACAGCAATAATGAATGTATTTCATATTAACTTTTTAACACTGAGTTTTTCATAGCCAAAAGAAGAAGATAATACCAAATCATGGCAAATGTATGGTCCTGAATTTACATCAATTCTTTATCTAAATCCTGAAGTCAAAGTTTTGGCTAGATATAATATTTGAAAGAGTTAGCCTTATAAGAGCAGACAATTGAAAAAGAGAAAGGAAGTCAGGAGAGAGAGCTAATTAACCTTGCTGATTCATAGATGGAAAATGCCCCCTGTCTGTCCCCTTAATAGTGAAATGTGCAACCTACAGATAGAAACAAAGGGAGCCATAGAGCAGTAAAGCAAATGCAAAGCTAACAACAACTACAAGTAAGCAGTAACAATGAAGATTTGGAGTGTGGTCCGGGTGTAGCAAACATCTGAAATTGGGACAGAGATGATGGAGATCGGAGATTTGTGAATGTGCAGGCAGAAGGAAAAGTCTTGGAAAAAACAGCCATTTGGTTGTTTGCCCTCCTTTTTTATTGTGATCGTTCCTTTAAAATTTTTTTAAATTTATTTTTTATTTTTTAGAGAGAGAGAAATATTTTCAGTCTCTGTTTTTCCAGATTGTTTTTTACTTCTTATTGTCAACTCCCTGACCAAGGACTACCTATGAGATGTTTTCAAGGAAATTTGATTATGGTTACCAGTTTACCAGTTCTGCTGACTTGGATGCTTTTAAACAAACGATTTCTTTCTTAAATTCTGGAGAATCTAATATATATGTATGTATATATATTATAAACCAATAAATTTTTCTACTTTTTTCTCCTTTCTTTGTTTAAGTTTCCCTTGCTACTCTTAAAACTATACCCACTTTTCCCTAGCTGTGAAATTCTTCCTATGTTGTTGTGTTACATTAGTCATAACCCATTGTGGATTTTATATTCTGTGATAGTAACTTAATCTGTTATAGCATACGCAGGTTCAATTTGTTTACTTCAGTGACCTACTATGCTAGAATAGTTAAAAAAAAGAAAAAGCCAAGCTCCCTCATGTGTCTTGTAAGCCAAATTCCCTCTGTCCAGATGGTTCCTGCTACCAAGCCAGGAAAATGTAGAGTCTCTCTATTTCCTGCTGATTTGTTTATAGTGGCCCTTGATTGCTATTAACAATCCCCAGCTGTACCAGCTACCTAGCCCTGTCTCCCTTCCACTGAGGCTACCCTCATTAACCCTTTGGGGTCAGTTCCTACTTCTCTGCTGTCTGATCCTTCCTCACTCCTTGCAGAAGAAACAAAACTTCGATTTTGAGAACCTAGAAAACTGTACAGACAAAAATAATTAAATCCATCTATCAAGGGGTAAATGGCAATGCTGACACCTGAGTGACTCTAGAAAGGGCTTTTTTGACTTTCATTTTTCTTAATTTCGTACTCATGCAACCGTACATGTGTTCATTCTCAGTCACTTTGAAGAGAAATAATGAATTCTGAAGGTTCTAAAAGTACAAAAGAGGGGCGCCTGGGTGGCTCAGTCGATTAAGCGTCAGACCTTGGCTCAGATCAATATCTTGCAGTTCATGGGTTCAAGCCCCGCGTCGGGCTCTGTGCTGACAGCTCAGATCCTGGAGCCTGCTTCGGATTATATGTCTCCCTTTCTCTTTATCCCTGCTCATTCTCTCTCTCTCTCTCTCTCAAAAATAAATAAACATTAACTTTTTTAAAAATAAAAATATAAAAGTACAAAAGATTCATGGATGCACATATATCTATCCGTTTCAGATTGGGGTTTTTTGGGGGAGATATTGTAGGTAGAGCTTTGTCAAATCTGTAAGATTTTTCACTACTCAAAGCCCACTCTTGACTACCAGTTCCCACTCTTTCCTTGTATGTGCTATTTTAGGTGACTGAGACATAAATAAAAATATCACAGCGTTAACAAATTTCCATTATGCTCAGAAACGGATATTTCTGTAGCCTTTGTTTGAAGTAGATGGGATGCTCTGTAAAGGAAGCAAAAAAAGGAATGGAGTGAGGAACAACTCAGCTTTCATCATTTTAGCACCTCAGCCGAGCTCAAAGCAGATGTGGCTCCATGAACTAAAGTGAAGTGTCTTTTGCCTTCGTTATTTTATCTCCTCTTTTAATGTTCTTCGGCCTCTTTCTGCCCTAAATATTAAGCTACAAATTCCTTTTCAGATTTTTTTAAAGTGCCTTTTTGTCTTTTACTAGGGTGCTTGATAATAAGACTTCGTATCCACACCACATGTTCCAACTTCCAGGCCTTGTAACATACGCTTTACGGGCATTTGCTCTTTTATTTCTCACAAAGGCTCCTGAGATAGAGTTGTAAATCATTCTCTTTTTTTTTTAAAGTTTACTTATTTATTTGGAGGGAGAGAGAGAGAAAGAGTATGAGTGGGAGAGGGGAAGAGGGAGAGGGGGAGAGAGAACCCCAAGCAGGCTCTGTGCTTGTCAGCATGGAGCCCAGTGCAGAGCTTGATCTCAAGAGTGATAAGATCGTGACCTGAGCGGAAACCAAGAGTCCGATGCTTAACCAGCTGAGCCGCCCAGACGTCCCAAATCATTCTCCTTTGTAGAGGGAGATACTGAGACTTAAGAGAGGTTGCATACAACCACCATCTGGGTAGTTCTTTCCTAAGAACTCATTGAACAAATGCAATATCCAACTATTTTTCTCCAAACAAAAATCCTGAAGCTAAAGTGACTGAGGAAGAAGGATCTGGAACTGTTGCTTTTGGGTAAACAATCTGAGAACAGGGACCAGAGGGGCTGGCTATTAGAGGGTAGCAGCAAAGCCTTCTGGGAGCAGCAATGGACAGATGCTAGATTACATTGATCCAATAATCTCACTTCTTTTCCCTTCTGAGGGCAGAAGAACAGATTGCTTCTGTTTTCCTCACTGGATGGTAGAAAGAAATCCCCACATAATAGGTATAAAGAATATACATTTTTAACATGAAAAGACTTCAAAGCTCTCTGATAAACTGAAAATGCCATAAGTAACATTTATTAGTCACAAGTCTCATAATCTAGCCTACTAAATTTTTTAGTCTGTGGACAAGTTTTGTGGTATTTTGTAACCCAATTCTTGAGAGGGTTGCTTTTCAACTATACTAAAATTCAGCAACCTTAGTAGATTGTATATTGGGTCATAAATCATCTGGGGATTAATTTTGCCACTGGGCTCCCACTCTTTTTGAGCTTTTGATCCTTTAGCTAATCTTAATGGCTCCTTTGTTTAAAAAAAAAAAACATTATCAGATAGTGTGTATTTAGGGCTTTGACCAATGAATTCAGAATGCCTTGTACTGTCTCCCTAGGAGGGATGTTTTGTTTGTGGGAGCACAGGTTTGCTGAACGAGTTCCCCTGGTACAAATACACTCTCTGAGACAGCACATTACAGTGCGCTTTAAGTGAACAGATACATTCCAAAATTAAATGAGGACTTGGGGAATTGCCCACATTTAACCAAATAACCAGCTGTGCAAATGTTAAAATGCAATTGATCTACGGCAGTATTTGGGAATCATGGAGGGTCGTTTATTTCAATACTCAGATGGTTACCCAGCAGGGCTGGAGACTTCGCAGGGCCAGCCGTGACTGATATTAGTCATTACTGGAGATGATCAAAAAGGCTGACTGAGCCTCTTTTAATCCAGCTACCGTCCCATGTGTGCATCCCACCCGCCTCAATTCCCTGGTCCTGTAAATTTCTTTTTAAAAATTTGGCTAGGGAGAAGTGTTTTTGGTACATTTTTTTCCCTTGTTGATTTCTTGCTCCTTCATAGAAATGACAAAATTAGACCTACAGGTATATGTATGTGTATCAAAAAACAAATAAGAATCTTAGTCAAAAATGTTCTGGTTATCTCTTTCTTTCTTGTTTCTTGTGAGTCCACCCCTCATGCTTTCATCAAAATTTGCTTTGATGATTTTGGGCCCCTGAAGTCCATATTCACTTTGTTTTTCCTTTTATATAGATAAAAACCTCTTACACAAACCCTAGTCTTCACACTGTTGTATTTCCTTTGTTTTTCTAGTGTGTTGGATCTTTATTTTTTCTCTCAGCTCTGTTTTAATGAGTTATTTCTGTTCACTGAAATAATAGTCCTGGTGTATATATATTGTTTTCTTGCCAGTACATAAAATAATCCATTGATTTATTTAAGAAAGGTATGCATTCCACTTAAAATTTTAAGAGCATATTTTCAGGTTATTTAGAATTGAGTTGGTGTAAAATATTATTGAATTAGTAGTTGAATCTTTTACTCTTTAGATAAAGCCTCTTATAACAAAAAGAAAAGTATTTCCTTCGGGCTTCATATAGCATTTTGAGTTTCTAAAGTGTTTTGGAACAATGATTTGGAACATGCTTACAAAATGTAATTTTATTTAAATAAAAATAAAGTATTTACTATTTGAAAGAATAGCTTAGGGTTGAAATTTCACATTTTCTGATGAGATGCGAGCCAAAAAAGAGTCCGTTAGAATTATTTTTTTACTTAAATAAATAGCAATTACAATAGAAAATGTAGAAAAATCACACCTCAGGAGAGCTTAGAGATTTATGGAAGGCAGGGTTAGAGTGTAAAAGGGTTGAAGAACCAAAAAATAGAAGGAAAATGAAACCACCAAATAGACAAAAGCTTTTTTTCCCTCTGTATTTGCTTCAGTGGAATAAAACACTGGTCCAAGAGGCAGAAAAACTGGTTTTAGTGCTCTCTATCCCCTAACGAGTCACAGGATTCACTTTCCCATGTTAAAAAACAAAATTCAAGTACATTTTAAGGATCTTGTTGGTTTTATTCAATGGTTCATGAATTGGACAGCATCCCATCTAGCAGAGAGAAAGGAGCTGCTCTGAAGTGCTGTACAAAATGAAAGTCATTTATAGGCAGAAGGAGGCAGGAAAAGAAAGTTTCTAGCAAAGAGTCAGATGTTTTGAAGTCATTTTCCTATGGGAGATGGAAGAGGTCTAGTGAGGGTATTACCTCACTATGCTGATCAAGTAATTCTAAATTGACTGCTTAAAGGTTACATTCCTGGGAGAGGCTGGAACTACAATTATGTTAGGTATTAAGAACTGTTTTGCCTACATGAGGCTTAGCGCAAGTGACTCCATTTTGGTCCTGTTGTCTTTTTAAAAAAAAAAACCCATCACTAAGTCATTTATTTGCAGGTGATTTCTTGTGGTCCCTTTCTGCTCTAAGGCTCTATGAATTCTAGAACTATTGACTTAGAGATTGTTTCACAAACCATGAGTATGAACCAACCAATCAAATGACAGATATCAATGTTATCAGATGTAGGAGTGACCCTCCAGATTTTCAATCACCATATTCTGAGCCCAAAACTGAATCTCATCTGAAGTTCCTGAAAGGTTGCATATGAATAATGAAATTTTAATGCATCTTGAATTCTGCATTTCAGGGGCAAACTTTTTAAGTTTAGCTTTATCTTCTCTCATGGCCTTAGAATTTCAAAAGATAGTCTCTTTTGTAGATGATTTGTGTGGAGAACAAGGACTAACTGGTACTTCCATTGCACTCTGTATATTTTGAAGTTAGACTTCTCTTTGTATCTCTCACCACTTAGAAGTACAAGGAGTTATCAGGACGCATATTTAGAATAAGTTTCATTATCTAGGTTTAAAAACCAATGTTTCTTCATGGGAGGATTGTTTAACTTAAATTTGCAAAGTTACTGGAATGCTTAGTATCTAGGGTCATTGCAGGCTTTCTTTTGTCTCCTTTCATGCGGGGAGGAACCTTTTTTAAATTTTTATACTGAAACTCTTATTCTCTTTTACATTATCTAACATGGATCGCAATGCTTTTAGAATACCTGTAAATGTTTGATGAGTCTGATGGAATTAACATGTCCTCTGATAACAGTGGTGGGTAGATGAAGAATAATTCTACTCACCATCCAAGCTACATTTGTTCTGTCATTTTGAGAAAAGTTGCGTCAACTTTTCTATGAACTTGCTTTTGAATTTGCAATCTAATACTCTGCTAGATCCTAGGCAAGTGCCTTCAAATAGTTTAATTTATGTTGTTAACCTCACGTAAAACTGATAGCTGTTTAAACACAATATTCTTTTCAGAAACAAAGATTTTGACCCTGGGCTTCTTCTCAGGTCTCTTCTGATAAATTCAGTTTCTGTTTGCCACCTAAGACTAAGTAGTTCAATTAGTTATTTGAATAGACGATCCTCACAAAACCAATTCAACCTCTCCAAACCAAAACTCAACAAACGTGTACACAAAAGTTCTGGGTTAGGGTTAAAATAAGATCAAAGGAAAAGGAGAACAAGGGAGGACAGTGATTGGAGATGCAGAAAGAAGTTGCCAGAAAAGGGACGAAGGAAGTCACCAAAGAGGTCTGGTGTGAGGTCACCATGCAAGAAAGGTAGAAAAGAAGTTGTGTCATAAAACATTGCAAGATCAGGTATACAGAAGATGGAATATAATGGTTAGACTAGTAAAGTGTATTCATGCCTTCAAATTATTGGGAGAAAGTGAGGACTAAAATCAGAAATATAAGACTAAAATGTGGAAAAATACTTCATTTCACTGATAACTGGCATATATGAGGACACAATGCCCTTAACAGAAATTGAGTGATAATAGCCTTGTTGCTACTAAAACCAATTATAAGTAGCAAAATACATTTACCTTTTTATGACTGAATATAATTAGATTTGCATTATAAATAGGGTAGTATATATTATGGAAAATATGCAAAATGTGTGCAAATTGCATCAGGGCTTATTGAGAAGGCAAAATTATGGGAGAAATAATGATTAACCGTGCTAAACTAAAAGTTCCTGTATATCTAATTACTACCCACTTTAGCCACTGATAGGATCCAAACTGTAGTCTAAGAATTTATTTTACATGTTTGGCTGTAATTTGGTGTTTTTAAAACTTTTTGGCTGGGTAGCATTTGTGTTGACCTTATTTCTGATTAGCTACTTTCGTTGATGGAAAGCCAGTGATGATTGGTATTGGTTTGTGGTGTAAACGGGGGAGAATTTTCATTATATACTTGGTATTTGCCAACCTTTTATTTTAAAACGAAAGCTCCACTTTTAACCTAGGCACAGCCCTAGGAAAATGAGAATTTAGTGCAATGAACTAGGCCACTTATTTATTTGCAATTAGTATTCTTCTCTCAATAATACAATTTTCACAGTCAACTGCTTGGCTAAATTAATTCCTTTTGTTCCTCCAAAGTGTATTCCCTTTAAACATGTTCCCAATGGTTAGGAAAGCTGCAAGTGAGAAATGTGATCTGTGATGTCAATGATAAGGCTTTGTTTTATTGTATTACTCTGTTATACACATAAAAATAAATACATTATTCCCAGCAGCGGTATTGTTATATTAGTCAGATTCTTTAATACTGCAGGAAAGAGGCACACGGGAATTACCTTTGGCAAAGGGAGCTTGTTGAGCTTATATAGAAATATTGGGTTGAAAGTTCTTCTAAGAGAGTACTGCCCTCTTTGGAAAACCGAAACCATAACAGTATTACCAAGGATCTAACAGGAATATGAGACATCTTTTCATTTAACATTTCTAGTTCTAAAAATGAAGATTTGATTGGCTTGTTTTATCATCTTTCCATAGGGGGCAAGATTCTCAGGTAGAGTTTCAGGCTAAAGCTTTTCAGACACGTTTGGCCTCCCTTTTGACCTGCTCCAATGTGGTTGTCTTTGACTACTGCACTGATTATTGCTGCAATCAGTTGTGACCAAAAGACTGGGGTTGATTTCACTCAAAATATATTTGGAAGTGTCTTATGCAAGAAAGAACCAGTTCTGGCCACTTTTCTTGGGAGGCTTCTGTGGATTTGGCAGTCATCTGATGTCACATGGATCTCCCTCCAGCATGTCCAGTAAAAACACCATTCTGTTAAATAAACATTATCTCTCTTATTTAAATTAGTTAACTTAATTAAATTGGTTGTTTTCTTATTTAAATTAGTTGGAAAATGTGGCAGGAATGGAAGGATTCAGGAAAAAAATTGTTCTATGTTAAAGTGCTAAAATCTAAATGTCTTATCAAGAGACTAGTTTCCAGTTTCGTACCTTCCTTCCTTGAAATCACACGCGTTAAATTTGAGTGTATTACGTATATGAAGGAGTTAGTTGGTAGGCATTGTTTCCTAAAAGTTAAAATTTCAGGGCTTGTTATAACTATGATCTGTAGATTTAGCTGTGAAATGCCTGAAGTACGGAAACCAGGACTTGTCAGAGACTCGTGAATTTCGAATGCTAGCTCCTGGGTTGTGAGTCTGCAGAAACCTTGCCCAAGTTTAGAGCTCAGCTTTATTGCTATAAATAAAAACATTGCCTATTCTTTTTTTTTTTTTTAATGAGGTATTCATAGAGAACAGAACAAATATAAACTGCTGGCTTTCCTCCCAACAGGTTTTGCTTTTTTAATGGGATACCTTATGAGGCAGTTAGCAGGGAACAACTGATACACTACATTTTTGGGTGAGGTTGGCAGTAAAACAGTAAGTGGAAGGGAAGAGGCTCCTTAGATAATCCAGCAGGCTCATAAAACTGAATTTTAAAAGGAGCTGTTGAATTCAGTTGTCACATCTTAAAAGAGCTTTGGTGTGCTCTGGGAGGAAGTTTCTAGTAGGTTTAAAAGGGGATTTTGACACACAAGCCACAAAAGATGTGGGGCTTAACATTTCCACTGACCCCGTCACACCAATTAAAAACAGAGGACTGGGGAGAGATAGCTTGGCAACTTGAAATCAGGCAGGAACAGAGGTTAATTATTGAACTTCTCTGGCCGTCTGCACACATGTTTAAAGGTTGAGAGAAACATTAGGCTGTATTATTTTGATGACTCCAGGAGAAATACACCCATGTTGTTCACAGGATGTGTGAATAAAGCTAACTCATATGGCATCTTTACTGTATGTGTCATATTATGTGGTAGGGCTTTTCTCTTTAACTTACAACCCTAAACACCTTTGTGTTGGGTCTTATTATCATCATCTCTATATATCAGTGAGAAAATGGGCCCAGAGAGGTTAACTGATTTACTGAAGGCCCCACAGATAGTAAAAAGCCCATCTGGGATTGGGGCTAAAGCTGACTGATTTGAAGGCCAGAGTGTCTTTAGGCACTTGGAGGAGTTTATTTACTATTGTTCTAGGACCAATGAGAAGCCTCCTCATGGAGTGAATATGGAGAACTGCTCATTAATTAAAAGAATACTAAAGAACTTGTAAATAAAAAATGAATGCCTCATTTATTTGTTCAACAATACCTGCCTTGACACATTGCTGTGATATTCTGTGTGTGGCAGAATAAAGTAGGAATAAATAGGTCACAGTATCTGTCCTAATAGGGAAGAGAGATGGATATATTAATGAAAATCACAGTATTATATAAGAAGAGCTAGAATATGGGAGCTTCAGATAAAAGGGCGAGTTCACCCTGATGTTATTCATTTAAATGTGTTCTTTGGAATTTTTTATTGAGGCAAATGTTATACACAGTGAAAGGTATAGACTTCACATGTACCATTTATTGAATTTTGATAAAGGCATATACCTGTGTAATCAACACCCCAAACCAGACATAGGACAATTTCATCATCCTAGAAAGTCCTCTCATGCCCCATTTCACTCATTTTCCAACCCATAGTAACATTGTTTTAGCTTAAACTTCATACAAATGAAATCAGTTGGTGTGTTCTTGTTTTTGTTGTTGTTGTTGTTTTTGGGTTTTTTGGGGGGTTTTTTTTGGTCTAACTTCTTGCTCTCAGCATAGCGTTTTGAAGATTTATGCATGTTGTTGATTGTATCCATGATTTCTCCTTTTCTATTGCAGAGTACTGTTCCATTATATCAATATACCACTGAACAGTTTTGTTTCTCCTCTTCTGTACCAATTTTCTACTTGTGTATGGCAAATAACCTCAAACTCTAGTTCCTTCACTAAAGCAGTGGTCTCAAGATATTTTTGGTTGTACCAGCTATTTATTTTTTTATTATTTATTTATTTCTCATATATATATATATATAGATCATTATTATTAACCCATATCTCAACATGCAATACAGATTTAGGGTGAGATTTTCCATTACTGGAAGTATATATATGTTCATATTTCTAGGTTTTTTCTTGATAATTTTTATATTTTTGTTGATATCTTTTCCGATCTGATTGCGTTCTCACTGATTTTATTTTGTAATGTGGCCAGTGAGGCTCTCAGACTAGGATTACAGTCATGTAATTGTGGCCTCTTGCCCATTTCATGTAGGCTTAATTTAGTGGAAACTAGATAATACGATTTGTAAATTCACTTGCTGGTCTACAAATTCACTTTCTGGTGCAATATAAATGTGAACCAAAACATGCATCAATAAGATGAAAGCAAATGCATAAGTAAAGGAACTTCCATCTCATTTTTCGTAACTGTGGATGTCGCACTCTTTTCTCAGGACAGCTGAATACCGTAGATGACATGAGCATCTGACATATATATCACCTTAGTGAGGGGACTAGTGTCAGTCTGTACATTAAAATCTTGTAAAGCTTAATTACGTATCTACTTTTCTCTTTTATTTATTAAAAAAAATGGTTATTTATTTATTTTGAGAGAGTGTGTGTACGTGAGTGAGCAGAGGAGGGGGAGAGAGAAAGGGAGAGAGAGAATCCCAAGCAGGCTCCACACCGTGAGCACAGAGAGCCCACCAGGGCCCCAAACTCACGAACCACTAGATCATGCATGACCCGAACTGACATCCAGAGCTGGGTGCTCACCTGACAGAGCCGCCCAGGTGCGCAGTCTCTTTTTCTCTTTTAAATATAAAAAGTGAATATAATGAGAAATGCTAACATTTTCTACACTCAGTACAGTGGTTTGGTTTATTACCTTCCGGGGTGTGTGCACGCCACTTTGGAGACCCCTGATTTATTTATTTATTTATTTATTTTTTATATGAAATTTATTGTCAAATTGGTTTCCATACAACACCCAGTGCTCATCCCAAAAGGTGCCCTCCTCAATACCCATCACCCACCCTCTCCTCCCTCCCACCCCCCATCAACCCTCAGTTTGCTCTCAGTTCTCAACAGTCTCTTATGCTTTGGCTCTCTCCCACTCTAACCTTTTTTTTTTTCCTTCCCCTCCCCCATGGGTTCCTGTTAAGTGTCTCAGGATCCACATAAGAGTGAAACCATATGGTATCTGTCTTTCTCTGTATGGCTTATTTCACTTAGCATCACACTCTCCAGTTCCATCCACGTTGCTACAAAAGGCCATATTTCATTTTTTCTCATTGCCACATAGTATTCCATAGTGTATATAAACCACAATTTCTTTATCCATTCATCAGTTGATGGACATTTAGGCTCTTTCCATAATTTGGCTATTGTTGAGAGTGCTGCTATGAACATTGGGGTACAAGTGCCCCTATGCATCAGTACTCCTGTGTCCCTTGGATAAATTCCTAGCAGTGCTATTGCTGGGTCATAGGGTAGGTCTATTTTTAATTTTCTGAGGAACCTCCACACTGCTTTCCAGAGTGGCTGCACCAATTTGCATTCCCACCAATGGAGACCCCTGATTTAGAGCACAGGTTCACAGAAAAATTGTGGACCAGCTTTCAGTCAGAACACTCATTTTTAAATCAGATCACACTCACGGACTGGAGAATACTATACCAGTCACTCTGTATCTTTGGACTTATTCACAAGATAAGGTATTTCAACTGTATAAGCTCTAAAGACCTCCCTGGCTCTAACATTGCCTGAATTCCCTACGTCTTTGTGTCTTTTTTACCCTCTCGGGAGACTCATCTCTTCTTAATATAATCTCCTTCTTATTATTACAGCGATGTTCCCCTCACTGCCTTTAAAACAATATTGTGGGGGCGCCTGGGTGGCGCAGTCGGTTAAGCGTCCGACTTTAGCCAGGTCACGATCTCGCGGTCCGTGAGTTCGAGCCCCGCGTCGGGCTCTGGGCTGATGGCTCGGAGCCTGGAGCCTGTTTCCGATTCTGTGTCTCCCTCTCTCTCTGCCCCTCCCCCGTTCATGCTCTGTCTCTCTCTGTCGCAAAAATAAATAAATGTTGAAAAAAAAAAAAAAAACTAGGGGAAGAGTTTCAATATC
>NW_024412403.1:42955274-43012218 GCF_014898765.1 Herpailurus yagouaroundi | reverse complement strand
GTAGTGACAGCAGGAAGTTTTATTTCATTGTTTCATTGACCAGGACTTAGTTATTTTTCTGTTGATGAGTAGGTATTTTTCAGAATACTCACCTTAATGAGAAAGCTCAGCATAGTGTGAAAGATCATTATAATAGCTGACAAGTTGGGGTACCTTGAATTTTGATCTTCTTACCATTGAATATTGGAATTATTAACTTTAGGAAAACAAGGGTAGTCATTTAATTCACTTAAGAACTATTTAAAAGGCAGAAATAGAAGAATGAAGTAAGATTTGGGAAAAAATCTGGGTTGGATTTTGGTCAGAGTTAAGTGTCAGGCTGTAGCATTGGGGTTTAATCCTGTAGGCGATGGGGAACCACTGATATTTTTTGAATGGGTTAGGACGTGGTTGTAAACCATGTGTTAGGGGAGAAAATAGATTGCTGACCATGCATAGGATGAAATGTAGGAGTTAAAAACATAAGCAAGATACCTGGAGGAGATCAGGCTCTAATGATGGGAGTGTGTGGAATGAAAAGATTGAAACAGATCTAAAGGGGAAAAAATACTCACATTCCTGACTGACTAAATATAAGGACGAATGGGAAAGCATCAAAGATGACACTGAGATAGTCTAAAAATTACTTTCTCTGAAATGAAGGCATTTAAATGCAGTCATTATAAATATACATATTTACATCATACATGCATATGATATAAATGTATATGTGTATTTTTACCACTTAAATTCGACCAATGCTAAATTTTCTGAAGGAGAATTATTATTCTTCAGGAAAAGAACCATGAGGAGTTTACTAATGAAAAACATGAAGGTTTGCTCTCACCGTCTTCTTTCTACCCCCTCTGGCAGTGCTGTAATGAGTAGCTATTAGTATTTTACTTGTCACCAGCTACTCATGCAAAATACATTAATAATGTTGAAAATGGTCATTAGGAAAGTTAATTATTTTTAAAGTGTTAACTGATTATTGTATAAGTATTATGTATTCACTAATTATTATTCCTTTCCATTAATTATATATAATTACTTAATTCCGTAAAGCAGATGATTCTTGTTTTGCCATGCTGTTCACTTCTGTTAATCTGGTTTACCAGATAATCCTTTGTACTAATGCAAAAATATGCACTTGAGTGTTTAGGGTAATTTGATAAACATTCCTTTGTTAATCCTAATGACTTCTTGGTATCAAAATGAAAACCTCTTTTTTGCTAGCCTGTGTCTTATAGTCACCATCAAGTTGGCAGTTGAATACTATCTGAATAAACAAAGATAGTGAAACCATATATAGTGCTGGATAATCCATGGGAATTAGCCCATTTCCCCAAAAGGGAAGGAAAATAAATCATACCTAAGATACGGAATTAAATTATTCGGCTTATCTTATAAATACAGGAACTTGAAAGAACACAGTTTTAATGTGAACAGGAAGTAAATGAATATAGACAAACATAAATATAAATCATGTAGACATAGGAGTCTTCTTTATGTCTGCATTTATGTCTACATGCATAAATTTAAATTTATTTTCAGATCGATCCAATTTTGGGACACAGTTCAGTATGATTTGTGGCACCTTGTAGATAAAAACAAATGTTGCATGAAACAATTCAATATTGTGCTTCTTAGTAAGGTGCTATTGTTTCTATTTTCAGCATATCTGTCTTTGGTAGTTCCCCCCGAATATTAAAATGATGGGTTTGAGTGTCAGCAAATTCTATCTGTTACTCACAATAGTATGTTTATTTTTCTTATACTCTAATCTCCATTAGAGACATTCATTGCAATTTCAATCCTATCTGCAAGTATCTCTTTTCTCTCAAAATATGACCACCAACATTTTATGTAATGGAAGCTTAGAAGAAAATGGTTAAGAAAGCAGACTAGTGAATAATTCACCATGAAATAAAGTGGTTTAGCCTTCTATTTTCTGCCATTGTAGTATGTTAGAACATATTTCAAAAATCATTTCATACCCAACTGATAGAATACTTAAGGGAAAGATATAAGTATACACATACAGGGATTTCATATAGATGAGTGGTTGAATTTCAGCTTAGACCAAATGGGCATAGGAAATCATTTGTTAGTCAGGAACATTTCAATGGCAGAAAATGTGAATTAAAAACTCACTGTTCTCATTTGTCAGGGTCAATAAATCTGAATATTACTAATTGTCATATAAGAAATCATTTTGCTTAAGATAGAAGAATGGCATTCATTTTAAGAAGATGATCTGTTCTATTCCAGGTAAAAAGAAAGTGAAATAGTTTGCTATTTCTAAGCAAAATCATAAACTACACAGAATAAACAATGGAAACCAAATTGAGGGATAAAACCAGTTGATGTGGTAGAAAGTACATTAGATAAAATGATATTTACTCGGAAGTGATTTTCTAACTGCAATGTAATCTACTATTCTAATTTACTATTTTCATGCGAGTTCTAATTCCATTTTGGCGAACTAAGTAGCCAGGGACATTCAGGCAAGTGATTCATCTTCCCTTGACCTAAATTCTCTTCACTCAAAAGTAATATAATTAGATTAGATAATATCCAAGGTCTCTTTAAATTTCAAAATGCTATTTTATTAGAGTTCAAATAAACATGCAGGGTTTAGATGTGTTAAAAACTATGTAATTGATTACGTAAATTAAGAACTCTAGATCCAGATGCATTTAAAAATGATCTCTAAGTGTTAACATTTTTTCAGCTCTGTACTTTTGTAAATTTAGGTTCAGCATTTCATGCATGTGGATTTGGAAAAAAAATTGTAAATATGTGTGAATGATTTGTCATCTACATTTTTAAAGGTTAGATTATTTAATTTTAGAGATTATAAGAAATGAGAGAAGTTTCTAAAGGGGTAGTGAAGAGTTACTTCTCAACTTTATAATATTATTTTTTCTTTATTGCCATATAGCAGAATATATTTCAATGTAAAATATAAGCTGATTTAGCAGTCATGACTAGATTTCATTGAGTTGGTATGTATGATTTCACTAAACTCATCACAGAGAAATCTCTGATAAATATACAGAATTTTACCTTTTTCTCCTTTACATAGTTTGAGAAAAATGGGTGTTTATTATTTTCTCTGTGGAGTTAGCTTGTGATTCAATATATTGGAATTCTCCATTGAAGTTCCCTATCTTTAATAAATAACTAATTAAGAGAATTTTTCCGAGGAAACACAGGAGCTCAAATTTGAGTCACATTCATTCAATTAAAAGCAAGTGAACTTTTGTTTTGTTCCATGCAGTATTTTCCTTCTACCTGTTCTTTTCTAGCTAACACTAACTTGAAAGATAGGGTAGAATCTTTAAAACTAATGGTTTTTATTATAACAATTTGTTATCATTTGTATTTTTACCAACCCCTTTTAAAACCCAGCAAGTGAGGGGCGCCTGGGTGGCGCAGTCGGTTAAGCGTCCGACTTCAGCCAGGTCACGGTCTCGCGGTCCGTGAGTTCGAGCCCCGCGTCGGGCTCTGGGCTGATGGCTCAGAGCCTGGAGCCTGTTTCCGATTCTGTGTCTCCCTCTCTCTCTGCCCCTCCCCCGTTCATGCTCTGTCTCTCTCTGTCCCAAAAATAAATAAACGTTGAAAACCCAGCAAGTGATTCATAGATACCTTCCTTTAAGAGCAATTTGGCTAGTCTCTGGATAGTATCAGCATTTGGCTTTTCTTCAGTTAAATTTACCAAACAAAAGAGAAGAGAGAAAAATGTCTTATCCATAGCATGGATGCATTTTTAGGGGAGGGAGGTGATATAAAGATAAGATTTGCATTCAGTGATTCAGAATTAATGGAAATCTTAGGAAATATCACATATTATGTATTCTCTTGTGACCATACTGTAGCTTCTTTTGGAGAAAATAGTACTATTTTCATATTCTAGGTGTTAGAATGGAAACTTAGACTTGCCGGTAAGGTGCAAAGTCAATACATATTTCTGGAGAGAAGCTAAGTGCAAAGTTTATGAGAAAATAGTTCTCCTTTCCTTTGACTAGCAAAACTCAAAGTTTCTAAGGCATATTATCATGGTAGAATTACCAGAGGGTGGCAGAATTAGTTCTATAAATGTACTGTGGTACTCTGAATATAAGTGATAAACATGACCCATATCTCTAATCAGAAATGCAAGTTCATTTGGGCATCTGCTAAGACACCTCAGTTGAGATCAGTCAAAACTAATCCACTTAACTGAAAGCTAATAATTGAGCAATGCAAACTCGTGTGTGATTTGTAGATAATTTCGGTGGCAAAACCTTTTTTGTCTTCAAAAAATGTCTTTTTCAGAATTCCAAACTATGCAACGGATAATGAGATTTTATTTGTATAAATTTACAATTCACTCCGTATTTGTTACACTTACCTGCAAAGCCACACCATTCAGAACAATATTCAAGTAATCTATACTATGTGTAAATAGTATAAGCACCCTAATTAAAGACAGAGTTGTCAGGATGAAAAAGCAAACCCATTTATACTTTGTCTATAAGAAACTCACTATAAATATAAAAAAATAGCTATGTTAAAAGTTACATGATGGAAAAAGATGAACAAGGTAAACGTTAATTACAAGGATGTGGGTGTGAATATATTAGTATCAGGATGAGTAAACCTCAGAACCAAGACTGTTTGCGGAGATCCAGAAAGCTATTGCATGATGACGAAGGGGCCACTTCATCAAGGAAACATATGAATTCCAAATATGTATGCTGCTAATGACAGAGCTTCAAATTATGAAACCCCAAACAGGCAGAAATAAGAGGATGAATAGACAAACCTATAATTACAGTTGAAGATTTTAACATTCAGCTTCTTCCGTGTCCTCACAGAGACTTTGTGTGTATGTGCTTGTTCCTCTTCCACTTCTTATAAGGACACCTTCCTATAAGGATACTGGATTAGGGTCCCACCATTATGACCACACTTAATTACTTCCTTTAAAGGCCCCATCTCCAATACAGTTCCATTGGGAGGGAGAAGGGTTAGGGCTTCAATATATAAATTTGAAAGGAACACAGTTCAGTTATTATCATTCTGTCCTCTCACCTCCCAAATTCATGTCTTTCTCCCATGTGAAATCCATCCCATCCCAACAGCCCTCCCCAAATCTTAACCCATTCCACCATCCATCCCAAAGTCTCATCTAAATTTCATCTCAACTGGGTATGGGTGAGACTTGAGGTATGATTTTCCTGACTCATAATTCCTCTCCAGTTGAGAACCTATGAAACTAGACAAGTTATGCGCTTCTAAAATACAATGGTGGGACAAGCATAGGATAGACATATTCCATATTCTCCCCTATTCCAGAAGGGAGAAGTTGGAAATACAAAAGGGATGACAGGTCCCAAGCAGGTAAGAATCCCATTAGGTCTTAAAGCTTGAGAATAATCCTCTTTGGCTCAATGTTCTGCCCTCCGGGCCCATTGGGTGATGGTATCATTCCCTGGTCCTGAGGTGACAGCCCACCCCTTCACCTGTGGATGCTCTTGTCCCTGAAGCACTGGACAGCAAGCAGCATCCTGGCCCACAGAAATCCAGGAGGTGGCCCCACCCTCTGCAACCACTGAGCGAACAGCCTTGCCCCCTGGGTCTGGGATGGGAGTGGCATTCCTGATGGTCTCTGAATTGCCTTCACAGCCATTCTTTCCTTTTCTTAAAGGATAATGCAAGGTCAAAGCTGGAGAGTTCTATCATTCCATCCTATAGAAGCCAACAGCTTTCCTTCATTCTGTCCCATTTTGTCTTTAGTCCAGCTGGTAGCACTTCTGTCACATTTTTAGATATTTTTCATAGGAGCACCCTGCTTCATAATACCAACATCTGTATTAGTCTGCTTCAATTGCCATAACAAAATACCACAAAGTGGTTTAGGCAACCGAAACTTATTTTCTCACAGTTCTGGAGGCTAGAAGTCCAAGATCACGCAAGGTGCCAGCAGGTCAATTTCTCATGAAGCCTTTCTTCCTGTCTTACAGAGGCCACCTTCTCATTGTGTCTACACATAGCCTTTCCTTTCTATGTCAGTGGAGAGAGAGAGAGTGAATGAGTGAGCTCTGGTGTCTCTCCTTGTCTTATAAGCACCACCTGTATGACCTGATTTAACCTTAATTATTTTCTTAAAGGTCTCACCTACAAATACAGTCATACTAGGAGTTAGAGCTTACAATTATGGATTTTGGTGGGGGAGGGGGTATAATGGTCCAGTCCATAACAATAACAAATCCACAACACTTAGTGGCTTAAAAACAAAACAACATTGATTTTGTTGACAAATTTTCCATTGGGCAAGGCTCAGCAGCTAAGCTCGCCTCTGCTCCATTCAGTGTCAACAGGGGCAGCCAGAAGCCTGGTGGTTGGAGTCATTTACTCCTATGTGTAACTAGCAAACGCATGTGGTTGTCCTGGATTAAATTTAGGAGCTGTCAGTTGAACACCTACAGGTTCCATGTAGGGGTCAGTTTCCGTAGCTGAGTGTCCCAAGAGACTGGAAAAGAGCTAAGCAGAAGCCACGCCATCACTGATAGCCCGGTCTCAAAGTCACACAGCATCACTTGAAGTATATTTTATTCATAAAGTCCCACTCAGTTTCAAGTGGAAGAAAGATAGACTTTACTTCCTGATGGGGGAATGACAAGGATCTGAAAATATTCTGTGGAACAAAAAATATTGCTGTGGCCATTTTTTTGAAAATACATTCTGCCTCAGGATATATGGTTAACAAGCTTTGAGGGGTATCAGTTGGAACCTTCTCTTTGGTTTACCACTAATCACGTCTTCTCCTGTAGTTTAGGAAGTAATCAGTCATAATATATAGGTTGTTTTTTTTTTTTTGTTTTTTGTTTTTTTTTTACTTCAGAATCACCAAAAGACAAGGGCAGAAGCTAATGGGAGTTTATTCATGGCTCAGCAATTTGCAGATTTATTGGATGCTATTTATATTTAATCTAATATACCTACTTATAAAAAAGGCAAGAATTTTGTCACAGACTTTTAAAACTTGTTTTCAACTGCAAAGTGGTTGGATATAAAAAACAGGAAGAAAACAGAGCACTATGATAAACTTCTTTGGAAAATACTTTGAAAGCAAATGAAAGCCCATAAATGATTCTATAGCTAAGTGTTACAGGTGGAAGTAAACATGTGATCCATTTTCTCAAGCTAATGTGTTAATATCACTTAACTGCTTGAAGTTACTATCTCAAGCATTTGTTAGGATTTAATAATACATCTAATAAAATAATAAATTCAATGAAAATATTTTATTTTTACTCATTTTTGATTTATTTGGCTTGATAACTTTAACGGTAACTTTTAATAACTATAAACTTGTTAACTTTTAATAACTGTAAACCTCCTCACTTTTGCATAGTTTACTAGCTACACATCATGTTACAATGGACTTTTGTTCTAGAACTTTGTTAGAGAACATTGTAAAGGAAGTCAGAAATCCACTCTGAATGTTTCCTATTGTCTTTTTCCTTTTTTCACCAGCCACTCCTTTCCTTACTGCTTCTCTTAGTCTCACCTTTTCCTCAGTTTTTAACAGTGGAGGTGACAAAACATAGGAAGGCAATCCTAAAGTTTGGGTGCTCTTGAGGACTTCCAAGTAAGAAGCCAGTTAGTTAGCTTGTGCTGGTTGTGGAGACATGATTGTTGGCATGTTGTGCCCTCACAGGAACTGGCTGGTTTGTCTTCACTTTGGTGCCAGGCAAAAATGAGAAGCAAAGTTGTGTTGAACCACATAATAATTCTGATGGGCATTAAATTTTAATTTTGTCCAGAAAGAAGATGTATTTGTGAATTGCAGAACACTGTATCTTTTGAGTTAAGAAGTAAAAACCTAAAATGAGGTGAAACAGTTTTATGTGCAATGTTGGAGTTGCCCAGCATTATTTTTCAAACGTGTTCTTATTTTTGTAGTGACATGCAATTATTTAGACAATTTTAGTTCTGGCTGCTATAACAAATTATCATTGAATGGGTGGATTAAATAACATCTGTTTATTTCTCATAGTTCTGGAGGCTCAGAAATCCAAGATCAAGGTGCTTGAAGACCCAGTAGAGTCTGGTGAGAACCTACTTCCTGGTGTAGACAGCTGTCTTCTTGCTTATCTTCACAGGGCAGAGAGCAGAGAGAAGCAAGCTCTCTGGTGATTCCTCTAAGGACACTTATCCCATTCATGAAGGCACAGCCCTTATGATGTCATCTGATCCTAATTACCTTCCAAAGTCCTGATATCCTAATACCATTAGGGGTGTAGAGTTTCCATATATGGGGGGTTAGGGGAATAGGGTTTCCATATATGAATTTTGAGAGGAAACCAACATTTAGTTCATAACCAGTAAGTTCTTGTATGGAGACATGAAAAGGAAAATTAAAATACAAAGAAACAATTACATCTACATTTAAAGAAAGCAAAGTATCATTTTTAGAATAGGTAAAATGCGTTAACTCCATGATTGAAATAGAACAATTAGATGTCAGTGTATGAGATACTTATTCAGAATCTATGGAAACCTATCATCTATGTCTCAGTAGATGTTTCCTATATTACTTCCCATGATAGAATGTCATGCACACTAAATACTGGAATACTTTAAAGAGGACACTGTTGTATGTCACCTGGATTTAAGAGAATGATTTGTTCAGCATTGAATTTTTCTGACTAAAAAGATGAATAAACAGATAGATAAATAACAACCAAGCTTATGAAGACAGGTTCTTGTTTTAATTTGGCACAGTTCTACCCTTAGAAAATTAGTCAACCAAGGCATACAGATCAAGTCCTATTTATTTTATTGCAGTTAAGTCATGAGTGGACATTTTCCACACCATCCCTTAAGAAATAAACAATAAGGTAAGTTACTTGTTACACTATTTATTTTTCCAACATGAAACTAATTAGTGAGCTCATTCTTTTAACAGCTGTCCCTGTTGTTCAGGATTTTCTTAGGAAGATCAGGGCCACTGGATGGAAAGTAGATCTTAAAAATCTAATAGTGATAATAAAAAACCCACAGAGCATGTCTGAGGAGTTAAGTAAAAACAATAAATAAGTAATTTTACAAGAGTTCAGTGATCTTGAACTTCCTATTCCACTTATCCACATTAAGGTTGTATTGGTTAGTGTCAGGGGGAAATCTTACCCTAAAATGGAAAAGTATTAGCAATGAGTCAACCTCAAAGGGTTCACAATGAGTTTGAATAAGTATTCTGAGTTTAAAGTCTATTGGGATCTTAACTGAATGTCTACAATCTATAGAACAGACCAAAAATTTAGAGAGAACTGGCATTTTTCCAGTATTGTCTCAGCATCTTCTTGTTCCTATCAGAATGGTAATTTCTAAATTCCCATAACCTTTAAATTTAATACATTTTCCATTTATCCTTGGTGGGTGTTCCTGTCACAGACTTAGTAAAGTTGAAGGTAAATTGATACATGCAGAAGATATACAGTGGTAGGAAAAACATGCAAATCTAATACCAAAGAGGTAAAACTCAGAGTTTTAAAACCTGTGATTCAAAGTGAATATGTGAAAAAAAATGGGAAGAAAAAACATTAAGAATTGCCAAAACCATACAAAAATACATGGCAATAGGTAAAAACAGTGTTCAGTTAGCAGGTACTATATACTAAATGTCATTTGACTAGGTCTTTATAAAAATAATTCAATTATTTGTCAATTATATCTCAGTAAAGCTGGAAAAAAATTCCAAGCTAATAATTCCTTGGTTTGCACTATAAGACATAATTCATTCGTTATCTGTTCCTCATTCTATTATAACGTTTTATACAATATATCCCAAGTAATTTTTAAAAAATGTTTATTTATTTATTTTAAGAGAGAGAAAGGGAGAGAGGGAGAGAGAAAGAGACAGGGAGTGCACATGAGCAGGGGAGGACCAGAGAGAGAGGGAGATAGACAATCCCAAGCAGGCTCCATGCTGTCAGCACAGAGCCCATTGTGGGGCTTGAACTCACAAATGCAAGATCATGAACTGAGCTGAAATTAAGAGTCAGATGCTTAACTGACTGAGCCACCTAGGCGCCCCTGTCCAAGGAATTTTTTAAAGTGATATCTGGGTTGGGACTTTTAAAGATCAATATTTCTATTACTAGTCTTTTAGACTGCCCTCATCTTACACAAATCATACCTTAAGGTAGGCTCTTTTCCATCCAGAGCAATTCTCTTTTACTTAATTTTACTGATTGCAACCATAATAACCCAAAATTCTAAGCTAGTGTGTTCAGAATTGAACAAATTAGGAGGAGATGGAAGACAGAACTGACTTTCCTGTAATCCTACAATGAATTATCTTTGGATAGTCCACTAACATTTATTTTTTGCATCCTTTAATAAAATTTGATTCAGGTAAGGATCATTAATGGATGACAGAATCACTAGAGTAAAGATTGCTATAGATCTTCATAGGATGCCAAAATATCATCACAAAGATTATTTACAGTCACAAAAAGAAAAAGATGGAACTTTACAAAGGAGAGATCAGGCTGTTATCCTCTTGAACCAGAGTTTAATGTGAACATCACTAATAATAATGCAGACATTGTGTGCTTCTTATTGTGATACATTGGGATTTACATAACATTACCTATAAAGTATTATGTTTCATCACATCCCAACACAATGTTTGGTTCTTAATTGGCTTCTTGTTTGAACGAGACATTTTTTGGACCATTGGGAGAATTTCAAAATGGAGTAAGTATTAACTGATATAAAGAATTATTAAGTTTCAAACTTAGGAGGAGGGGCCAAGATGGCAGAGTAGCTTGGGAGTTCTTTGCCTCTCTTGTCCCTGAGATGCAGCTAGATCAGCGTCAAGAATTTTTAAGTTTCTTAAGTGTGATAATAGTATTCTCTTATGTGGGAAAATATTACTTTCAGAGATTATGATGATAATGTGCTGACCTATTTAGGGATGAAATGTCAAGATGTCTGAATTTAAATAATTACAAACAAAAATAGATTAAGTAAATATGGCAACTCCAATTGTTTTTTAAAATTTTTTTTTTAACATTTATTTATTTTTGAGAGCTAGAGACAGAGCACAAGTGGGGGAGGGGCAGAGAGAGAGGGAGACACAGAATCTGAAGCAGGCTCCAGGCTCAGGGCTGCCAGCACAGAGCCTGACACGGGGCTTGAACTCACGGACCATGAGATCATGACCTGGACCGAAGTCGGATGCTTAAGCGACCGAGCCACCCAGGTGCCCCATGGCAACTCCAATTGTTAATCGTGATAATGGGTATAGTTTTCAAGGTTCTCCAGAGAAATAGAATCGATAGGGTGTGTGTGTGTGTGTGTGTGTGTGTGTGTGTCTGTGTAGTTATTTTAAAATTTTAAATTATGTATATATTCTTTATATATATACATATATATGTATATAATTGTTTATATATATATAATTGTTTATACACACACACACACACACACACACACACATAATTGTTAATATACATAGCTGTTTGAAGGAATTGGCTGACATGATTATGAAAGCTGGCAAGTCCAAAATCTGTAGGATGGGTCAGCAGGCTGAAAACCAGAGAAAAGCCACTGTTGCAGTTGACTAGTGAAGACTGCTGGCAGAATTTTGTCCTGCTCAGAGTGAGACAGTCTTTTGTTTTATTTAGTCCTTCAGCTGAGATGAGGCTCATCCACATTATAAAGGGCAATCTACTTTATTCAAAATCCACCAATTTAAATGTCAATCTCATCCAAAACACCTTCACACAAACATCCAGAATAACACTGGCTAAATATCTGGGTACTGTAGCCCAGCCATGTAGGCACATAAAATTAATCATCTAATGGGTATATGGAAATTATTATATAACTTTTTACTTTTTTGGAAGATTAAAAATCTTTAAAATAAAAACTTTAAAAATATTTAAAAAATGGTCTTGTGGGTATTTATTTCCTATGGAATGGTAGAAAACTGAAAACATTTGCTTCACAAGGCCTTGTAGAGCATTATACGGAGAAGAGAAAAAGAAAAAAACGAAGACTTGTATATAAGTCTTCCCACTTACATATAAAGTTGGAAAAACAGATGTGAGAGGCATAGTGGTTTAGTTTTTCTGGTGCATTTTATGCTGCATCTGTGAAGGAAATGAAAAAAAATAGTTTCTAATCCCATAGAAACTCTCAAGAGATTTTTTTTTAATTGCAAGTCCAAATTAATTACTTCATTCAATAATATTTTATATGGACACATTGAAACAGGGTTTGAAATAGGATCTCGTGGTCTCATGGCTTTCAGTGTTGAGACAAATTTTATTTTAATTATTTGAATATTCTCTTTCCAGTAATCACAAAAGGAGATTACCCAACCCATCTAGAATTCTTGGGGGAGAGATGAGAGATGGTATGATTGCTCTGGAGATTTCTGGCGGAGATCAGGTTGGAGGAAAAAAAAATAAAAACAAGCAAATATCTGTCAGTGTTGTTTGTGATAATAACCAAGGCACTGAGGAAATGATTTTAAAAGAAACAATGCCTAAATCAGTGATTTAAAGCAAGACAGTGGGAATGTTGGAAAAACCGCAAATAGGAATTAACTGTGCTTACTGAACAAGTGTCACTGGCAGGGAGACGGTATGTGGGAGGGTCCACTGGGACAAGAACAGGAAGCAGACACAAAGCAGCAAGCCTTTTTTCATCCTCTGGCTTTCCGATCTCCCTCTAGCACCCCCTACTGGCACAATCCGACAGGGATCCAGCTATGTAAAGCCGAAATGAGTTTACAGACCTCTAGCTCCAGCACCGCAAAGAGCACTATAGCAGATTGGGTTTAAAATCTATTCAGCACACATGCCACTGATACGAGAGCATTTCATATAATTAAGAATTTTAATTTTATCTCAAGTCAAATCACGTCCTTTAGAATAGAGAAACCATTATGTATTTTAAGTGTTGGGTTGGTTTCCTTCTGGGTTCCTTCCTTAGATTGCCTTTGGCCATGCTATACTTAGTACTCCTTCATCCAAAATGGAGGAGAAGGAGAAATGCGAAAGAGTAGGTAATAAGAGTATATAGAAATTACAGTATAAGGAGAGGATTACAGAGCATACCAATCACTAGCCTATATTCTGAAAGTGTAGATTTCTGTGAGCACAATTGCTTTTGTGATCTTTGACATGGTATCTCATTGCTCATCAAACCTTCCTTTCAAAGTATCAAGCCTGGCAGAAAACATGATCATGTAAACGAGGGACTGGGGTATGAGGTAAAACCAACTTATGGAAGCACATTTTTTGTTTTATATTAAAAAATGGAAAGTCTACCTCATTATATATAGCTTATATGTGGTTACTTGTTTTAATATAAAATATTGCCCTTCCCCCATCTTTAAGGTGCTCCAAGTTTAATCTTTAATTTTGAATAACAATAGCACCCCAACACATACCCCATGGATGCATAGTTTATGAAGCCTAATAGTGACACACATAGAGCTTAAATATATAAGTGATTTTGGCTTTGATAGATATAGATAAAAATATATCTAAAGACTCCTCACATTGGGGTACCTGAATGGCTCAGTTGCTTGAGCGACTGACTGTGGCTCGGGTCATGATCTCACAGCTTGTGAGTTCTAGCCCCGCATGGGGCTCTGTGCTGACAGCTCAGAGCCTGGAGCCTGCTTCAGATTCTGTGACTTCCTCTTGCTCTGTCCCTCCCCGGCTCACAATCTGTCTGTCTCTCTCAAGAATAAGTAAAACATTAAAAAAAAAATTAAAAAAAAGACTCTCGCATCTATTGATAGGATATGAAAAATTATTTGTATTTGAAGCCATACAATACAGCAGGAAAATCACAGGATGCTAAATCTGAAAACTACTGCTATCTCTGTCTTCATTTCCTGATGTAACTTGACTTTTTCTAGATTTGTCATCATTTAGATGGTGGCCATGCTCAGTGTGCACAGGGGACTTAGGCTTGAGTGCCAACTCTGTACTAAGCACTATGTTTTTAAGGGATTTATGACAACTCTATGTGATAAGTATCATTATTTTCATTTAACAGAAAATAAAACTAAACTTCAAAAGATGTTCAAAATAGAAAAATGAAAGGCCAAAGTCCCATAGCTGGAAAGTGGTGATACTAGAACCATCTATTTATTTTTTCTCCAGTCTAAGATAAAATAGTAATGTGAGTGATTATACTTGTAAACTATGAAGTGTTACATTAGTCTAATGAATTCAAGAACATTTCTCACTCAGTTTTCATCATTTTAAATCAAGAAAGAGATTTTTAAAAATCTGTCAAGCCCATGGGCAGCAAATCTTAACACAAAAATTCAATCCTTTAAGAGAAGGAATTGTGTTTTGTCTTTTTTTTTTTCCTCCCTTCCAACTTGGTTTGCTGTAATTTGCTTTATTTTTTGACAGAGTTGAAATTATCTTAACAATCACTCAGATTTTCACTTCTTAAAAGTTTTCCCTTAAAAGTGAAGGGAACAACAATCTTCGTTAAAGTCATTTCAAAGTGTGCTTCATCCACTAGAGAAATGAGAAATCTTCATTGTTTCAACAATATAATCCATTCTCGTACCATCTGATAGCATCTTCTTTTTGATTGGCAATGTCCTCCTCCAAACCTATTTTTTAAATATACTTTTTTTTTTTCCAAATTCTAGTTCACAGTTCGAAAACTGTATACTTCATTTAATTTATTCCTTATCTGAACTCCAAGTATTTGGAGTCCATGCCATATTATCTAACAGTTAATTATGTTTTAAAAATGATTCACTGTTGGGGCACCTGGGTGGCTCAGTCAGTTAAGCATCCAACTTCAGCTCAGGTCATGATCTCGCCGTCCATGAGTTCGCGGCCCACGTCGGGCTCTGTGCTGACAGCTCAGAGCCTGGAGCCTGTCTCGGATTCTGTGTCTCCCTCTCTCTCTGTCCCTCCCCCACTCACGCTCTCTCTCTCTCTCTGAAAAATGAATAAACCTTAAAAAAATTTTTTTAAAAAAATGATTCACTGTAGAAGTTATTTCAGCAAAATTTTGTTATAATGATTCTTCAAACTTTTTTTTACTATTATTCATATAAACCCAGCTCCAGTCTCTGTTAACAAACTTCTTCTAAAATATATATCATGTTTAAAAAGTTGAAGAAAAGAATGCACAAGAAATGAAATAATATCTTCCATCCTTTTATTGAGTTTCTATAGTTATTTCAATGAATATATTCAAATACTATGAACTAGTTGCTTAGGGGAAAAAATAAGTGAAAAACAAATTGTTTCAGACAAAAGGATTCTCATTTGAAACTAGATTGTACATTAGCAACCAGAAGTCATTATTACCTGGATGGTAATAACCAGCTGAACATAGCTGTTTCTCCACTTGTTCCACAGATGTCCCTCAGAAACAAAGAAATATCCATTCCCCCCCTCACCTTTATTGGTGCCAAACGAAGAGCGGGGTAAGTTTCGGTTAAAGTAGAAAGGTAGACTATGTGAGGTTAAACTTTCCCCAAGACTTCCTTTCAATCTGGAAAAATCCAGGTCAATAAATCTGAACCCCATCTGAGATTGGGCCCATGGAACAGTCATTGTTGGGGTCAGGTTCACACCAGCTCTATCCTTCAATCACTGTGCTGACCTGAATAAATTCAATCAGAAGGCTTTATTCAATTCCAACTGAAAAAAAAATCTCTTAAAAAGTAAAAAGCATCTCTTTTTATACATCTACCCCCACACTTACATCTACCTTTCTATCAGGAGAAAAGGATTATCAGAATAGATCATGATCCTAATACCACGTTTTTAGAATCAGCTTATCCAGGTAAGAGTTAATGCACTTCACCCGGTAAACTGTAAAAGAAATAGCAGTCATTGCCCTCCTAAACCTTAGAAGAAATGAAGAATTTCAGTCTTCAGTGCTGTCAAACTGACACCATTCATCATCCTTGAATTGGCTTTTGGCTTTAAGATAAATAAAACAAACCAGAGAACCTCTTCAGACCCCCATAATAAAGGCTACTCCCTACTGCAGCTCACCTTGGGTTTGGAGTTGATAGCAAAAAAAAAAAAAAAAAAAAAGATTTCAAGTCCTTAATACTCCCAAGACTTCAACTCACACTGGAGTCAAGCAATCTCAAGGAGTTACTGAACTCAGTATTGATTGCAAACACTAGGGTTGTTTGTTATTTGATTTTTCAATTTTCAAGGAATGAGGTGAAATTCACATCTCTCCAAAGGCAAGCATGCTCTGGTTCCTGGAAGCTAGAGTTTACGTGACTTGAGTTCACGTAAAGAGAATAATTTATATTGGCATGAATAAACAGTTGCAGGGAGTTCTAACTATCTAAACATGATATGTAATGCTCAGAAAAAATTTGGACCACGTTGTAATGTTACCTGTGTTTTATGTTATGGACAACTACACCATCAGTTCAAAATCACCTACCCACTCAGGTTTTTAAAGCTGGATTTGTGGCATCCTGGCATCAGTTAGAGGCACAGGGGCAGGTCATGTAATCAGCTGTCTCCTTGCTAAACTTGCCTGGTAAACTTTACAAGGGGTATCAGCTTGACATTGTGCCCTTTTATCAAGCCTCTCTTCATGAGAAATAATAGATATGTAGAAAGTGAGTTTTTAGAAAACCACAAACCAAATTGCTTGGTTTGAGAGAGAATATTTCTGCATCTTTAAATTAATTTGTAGTCGGAAACCTCCCCAGCTGTTACAAATTAAGTCCTGCTCACTGCTTCTTGTGGATGTTTTTGGACTGAGTGCATTTGCAGGTTTTATCTCCTTTTGTTTACATTAAATCTTAACTAAACCAATTTCAGTGAATTAACCTAATAGCAGTTGACTAATGAGCGCTGTCCTTCTAAATTCCCTCTTTCACAAATCAGACTTTCTTTTTTTTTTTTTTTAATTTTTTTTTAACGTTTATTTTTTTGAGAGACAGAGTATGAGCAGTAGAGGGGCAGAGAGAGAGGGGGTCACAGATTTGGAAGCAAGCTCCAGGCTCTGAGCTGTCAGCAGAGAGCCCTACATGGGGCTCGAACTCAAGAACGGGAGATCATGACCTGAGCCAAGGTCAGATGCTTAACCAACTGAGCCACCTAGGTGCCCCTTCAAATCAGACTTTCATTCCTAGGGGGTCAGTAGGAATATTTATGTCATTAAATCTAGAAAAAATACTTAAATTTTAATTAATGTGCTCTAATTTTAAGGATTAAAGGTACCTGAAAAGGTAAAAACTGGCTTTTTTTATTTCAGTAAATGACCAGAGAGGAGAGTTGCATAGCTCGAAGGGAAGAGCACGGACCAGGAGTGAAGAAATGTTAGTTCTGATCTCTGCCACTTAGGAGCTCTGGGAACTAAGAGCAGGCGTTTGGCTGAGTCTCACTTTTCTTATCTAAAAAGTAAGGATGATGGGCTGAGATCCTGTCTAGCGCTAAAATTCTGTGGTGAGCTAAGGCTTGTGCTGAGCTATTTTAGATTTTACTATCCTAAAGGGATAGCAATAAATTTATTTTTCTTATGTAGAACTCTTAGTGGAGGCATTTGTGACTAATGGAATTTTACAATAATTTGGCCCCACGTTTACACAGACCATTTCACCAACACGTTTTCACTTCCAGAAATCTACTTTATTTTCACTGCTGAGACCTAAAAAATTGTACTTATAGCAATGATGTGAGAATCACATTAACGAAGATGTCATTGAAATCCAATGTGGTTTCTGAATTTTAATGCCAGGTTGTTATCTAAAGTATGGGAGCCTAGGGGCCCCTGGTTGGCTCAGTCAGTTAAGCTTCCAACTCTTGAACTCTTGATTTCGGCTCAGGTCATGATCTTGTGGTTCACATGATGGAGCCCCGTGCTGGGCTCTGCACTGAGAGTGTGGAGCCTGCTTGGGATTATCTCTCTCTCTCTCTCTCTCTCTCTGCCCTTCCCTTGCTTGCTCTCCCTCTCAAAATAAATAAATAAACTAAAAAAGAAAATAAAGTATGGGAATATATGCCAAATCTTATTCTGCATGTTATATAACATATATTGTTGTTTATGTGTTGTCGTAGGCTCAAAAATAATGCCCCCCAATAAGCCACTGGAACCTGTGAATATTACTTTATGTTGGGAAAAAAAAAGTCTTTGTACATGTACATGTGATGAAATTAAAGGTATTGAGATGGGGAGATTATTTTAGATTATCAAGATAGGCCCTAAATGCAATCTCATGTATCTTTATGAGAGGGAGTCCGATAGAGATTTTTACACAAATACAAGAGAATAATGCAATGTAACAGTGAAGGCAGGGTGATGTAGCCACAAACCAAGGAACTATTATTTTTAGCCAGCGAGGTTGTGGTCATTTATTACAGCAGCCATAGGAAACTCATACATATGCTAATATATTTTTTCCACTCATCATCTAAGAGCACGTGCAATGCAAGTTTTGGTAAACAGCTGGACTCTAGGCACCTTTGCTTCTATTTCACTTCTTTGGACATCTCTTCCTTATTACTTATAGATCCCACAGTTAAGGAGAATTTATTTTTTTTAGAGAGTAGTCTTAGGAAAACAGTGTTCATGATGGTACGTGTGACACTTACTTTTGATAATGAAGAGTATACAATGAGTTTTTCTTGGGTGTTTGGTCTCAAGGAAGCTGAATGTGAAATATAAATGGTTTGCCTCTTAACCATCTGAATATGGTGATGGGCTCCATGGATGTATATGGAGAGAGCAGCTCATCGGCCACATAGCATCCATCTCCTGATTCCGTCTGCAGGTAGCTGTTAGACACTGTCCCCACCCCTAGATTGTCAGGGAGTTAAACCTACCCACTCTCTGTTTAACTATCTCAGGCATGATTTGTCCCCTGTCCTCTGTGTTGCTCAATTCCAGAGAACACATTTCAAAGTCGTCAGAGTGGTCCTCTTGAAACATGTCACCCCTTTGAGATGAGGAGAAAGACATCCTTCCATTAGGGTGAGTGAAAATAGCTTTCCCCAGCAATATTTTCCTCATGTCATCTTTACTCTTTCTCCACACTCTGACGTTTTTCATTGGTCCTTGATTTGTTGAGAAGATTCAAGAGCCATAAAATCAGTTCACAGTGGTGTGAATATCTATATAGGTGTAACCCTCTCACACTTCCCGTGTGTTTGTTCTCTCCGGCACTGACACGTCAATATCTGAAGTAGAAAGAGTTGCATTCAAAAATTCTAATAACCTGTGCTCCTTCACACAAAATCATGTAGAAGGCATCCTAGAACACAAAAGCCTAGAACGCCTTCTCAGACTATGAATCACAACCTGTGTGGTTCAGCAACTAAAAACTCCAAATTTTGAAGGCCCAAGAGATAAACCTGAAAGGCTGTTAGGGATTTTTTCATTGGTAGGTGCTTTCAAGGAAGCATAATGATGTGACATTCATGAATATTTGGGCCTCTTTGGTAGAAAAGTCATGAATATTGTGAATGATGTTTTTAAAAACTCTACAGTTTGTACTCTAATATTTTATATTTTTATTTACAAGACTGTGGCAAATTCTTAACAATACCTTGATAGAGAAATTATTAATGCATAACATCTTCTCCCTTTAAGCAATTTGGATTTTCCTTTTAATTTCCTTTTACTGCCTAGTCATTTAGCAGATAATCAAATATATATTACATGTATCCATAGTTTCTTGGTGTGTGTCATTGCTAAAGAGGCTAGCATTGGTGGAAAGACCATGGTTTCACTCACTTTTTAATTCGGAACCTTTTCTGAGGCTTCTATTCCCCTGAACACAGTCATAATATTGAAATATGTTTTGATCTACTTCCAGAGAAATAAAGATCTCCAGGAGACTCTGCCTCCAAATGTATAACATGAAAAAAAATATACTATATGATATTCCAACTAAGAATCATAATTAAACATGTGAGGCAGCCAAATAAAATTTATCAGAAAGAAAAGCATTTGCTCTCCTGATTTCATTGGTGCCATCGTGCCTTTGTATAGAATGCAGAAGCCACTTGATATTACTATGAAGATTTGGGCAGTGTCACCATTGAGTTACTAAATCAATCTTGAAAGTAAAAGATACTTCACGCGAGTATTTTACTCAAGGCCTTGTTTTGATATGATTTAAACTCTGCTCACCCTTGAGAATCTTAACCCACAATATTAAATCTGGAATCAAGTAAGAATTACATTTACATATTTCCATGGGCAGATAAAAGTTCATATTTAAAGTCAGTAACAACAGGCAGTCACCCATGTGGAGTGACTTAAGGGGCTGTGTGGGCACAGTGAAGTTCATAAATATCAGTGCTGATATTTTGACATTAGAGTATTTCTCCTTGGTTTCTCTCTCAAAGTACAAATATTTTACACGCCCAATTAACATGTTATGATGAACGTAATTCCCAAAATTTTATTGGGAATAAATTTGCCAAATTGATTTTCTTTTTAACAAGGAGAGAGACGACAGATAAAAGAACTGAGAATCTGGAGACCCAGAAATGGCAACACAGAGAGGGCAGGAGCCCAAAGGTATTCTTAACTTCCATCAAAAATTTGCCTTAGATGACTCTTTTTATTTTAAATCGTATTTACTCCCGTGATTCTAACTACCATTGTGTTAGTTATCTATTGCTATGAAACAAATTACCTCAGAACTTAGTGGCTTAAAATAGCATACCACATGTATTATCTCACAGATTTTGTGGGTCAGAAACCTGGCTCCAGTTTAGTTGGGTGGTTGGCTTTAATGTCTTCTATAAGAATGCAACCAAGGTGTCAGCCAGGGTTGGAGTCTCACCTGAGGCTTACTGGGGAAGAATCCTCTTTGAAGCTCAGACACATGGTTGCTGGCAGGATTCAGTTCTTTAAGAGTTATTGGACAAAGGGCCTCGGTTCCTCACCAGCTGTTAGCTGGAGGCTGTCCTCAGTTTGTGCCATGTGGGCTTTTCCAACATGGCAGCCTGCTTCATCAAAGTCAACAAGAGAGGGAATCTGCTAGCCAAGTGGAAGTCAAAATTTTTCTAACCTAATTATGGAAGTGTCATCCTATCACCTTTGCAATATGTTAGTGGTGAGGAGCAAATCCTTGGTCCATCTCATTGTCAAGGGGAAGGATTACACAGGATATGAATTCCAGAAGATAAGAATCATTGGGGGCCATCTTAGAAGTCTGCCTTCTAAAGCCATCAACATGCTAAGGACCTTCAAATCTAAATCTTCAGCTGAGACAAGCAAACATATGTGGATTCACTCAAGAACTATAGCCCAAATATATCCAAATCTGCTTCTCTTCTAGTCTTTTTAAACTTCAGTTAAAGCATCACTAGCCACTCAGCTTCTCATGCTAGAAATTTGATGTCATGCTCAATAGTTCTGCATTTTCTCTCACTACCTACATCCAGTTCATGCCTAAGTCAGGTAGGTGCTTTAACCAGAAATTTCTTGAATCTCTCTGAGCTACCCAACTGTCACTGTTCTCTACAGATTATCTTTTACTGGGACCATTGTATGAGTCTTCCAAGATTTCCATGAGTCGTCACTCTAATTCACCACATCCATAATTTCGTACCTTGCTTGGGTTATTTCTTCTGCAGAGACTACTCCTTCCTATCATTATTCCTTGCCCAGAAAGTTATTATTTAGTCATTAAAACCAAGTTGAAATGGGTCAAATTAGTGAAAAAAGGATTATACCACATTTAATACAGCAAAGGTTCTATCTCTGAAATGTTAGAGACAGGTGATGTATAATAATAATAACAAAGGGCGCCTGGGTGGCTCAGCTGGTTAAGCATCCAATTTTGGCTCAGGTCATGATCTTGACGTTTGTGGGTTTGAACCTCCCATCAGACTCTGAAAACTCGGAGCCTGGAGGCTGCTTTGGATTCTGTGTCTCCCTCTGTCTCTCTCTGCTCCCCCCCTGCTCATGTTCTGTCTCTCTCTCTCCCTTAAAAATAAATAAACCTTAGGGAGGAGCCAAGATGGCAGAACGGCATGGGAGCTTTTTGTGTGTCTTGCGTCCATGAAATACAGCCAGACCAACACTAAACCATCCTACACACCTAGAAAACTGATTGGAGGATTAACACAACAATCTGCACAACCTGAACCACAGAATTCAGCAGGTACGCGGTGTGGAGACCTGAACTTGGGGAGCAAGAAGCCATGAAAGGTAGGGAACCACTTTTGCGGGTGGAGAGAGGACAGAGACTGGGGTGGGAGGTAGAATACCGGAAAAGCACCCCTCCCCAAAAACAGCTGGAGAGAAAGCAGAAAATTGGAAACAGCTGCAGGGACTAAACTAAAAAGGGAGAAAGGAGAAAGGAGAGGGTTTAAATTCCATTAGGACTGTAAACAAGGGGAGCTCAAAGGCTGCAACTCCGCCACTCGATACCTGGCGGTGCTCTGGTGGGAAGGCCAAATCCCCAGGAACAGAGTGGGGTCTGGGAGGTTCTCGGGCCACACGAGGAAAAGCAGTTCCACTGCTGGAAGGACATTTGGTAGAGACTGTTGGAGCCACCTGGTCCCAGGACACCCCAGAAGGCGGCCACATTTGCTGGTGTTGGGGCAAAGTTGTTAAGGGTGAAGCCTGGTGCCAGATGTGTGTTGTGATTTTCCATAATCCCTGAAACACTGCTGTTACACTGTCTTGCGAACATTTTCTGGGATGGCCTGGCTGCAGTCTCGGGGCACTGGCAGCACCAGGGTCCAGCGGGTGTTCCTGGGTGCAGCCGATATTCGGCCATTGCTCGGTGAGACACTCCCACAGAGGGGCGGAGTGGGTCAAGTCCGAGTCCTTTGGAAGTAGGGGGCTGGGGAAAAATGGCTGCATCTGAGACAGAACTTGGAAGAGAGGTACTGCCTGGGGCCTGGTCATGGAGAGTGAAAAAGTGGGGAGTGGATGAGAGCTGAAGACGGCGGACAGGTACGTGATTGCTGATCCAGGAGAACAGACTGGGTAGCTGGGTGGTGCCATTTTCACCACTCCCGCGCATGCACATTCGCACCTATGAGCGCGGCAATGATCCACCCCAGTAGGCTAGCAGCGCCATCTAGTGGAGAGTGGAGCTGTTACACTGAGCCCCACCCAACTGGGCCAACTTTGCTCTTCAAGAATATAAGTCTTACTGCTGGCTTAATTTATGGACTACAAAGAGCTACATAGACTGACTTCTAAGGGAAAATGAAGCAATTTCAGTCCTACTTCAATCTGTTAGCAGGTTCACCTATTCAATTTTCTTTCTTTTTTTTCTTCTTCCTTTTTCTCTTTTACAATTCTTTTTCTTGAATACCAAAAGAGGAAAAATTCATTTTTATTTTCAATTTTTATTAAAAATATCTTTCTTTAATTTTTATTACTATATTTTTTAATTTGTGTAAATTTTTTCAAATTCTATTTTACTTCCATCATTTTATTTTAGTCAACTTCAGTGTAGTCACCTTTTCAAATTTTCAAACAATTTGCTTTTTTTCTTTCTTTTTCCTTTTTTCTTTTTTCGTTTCTTTTCTTTTTCTTGAATGCAGAAAGAGAAAAACTTCATTTTTACTTTCAATTTCTATTAAAAATATTTTCATTTAATTTTTATTACTATATTTTTTGATTTTATGTGAATTTTTTCAAATTCTATTTTACTTCCATCGTTTTATTTTAGTCTACTACAGTGTATTCACTTTTTAAAATTTTCAAACGATTTCTTTATCTTTTTTCTCTTTTTCATTTCTTTTCTTTTTTCTTAAATACAGAAAACAAGAAAATCATATCTATTTTTAATTTTTGTTAAAAATATTTTTCTTTAATTTTTTCTACTATATTCCTTACTTTTGTGTATATTTTTCAAATTATATTTAACCCCCATCATCTCATTTTAGTCTACTTCAGTGTATTCATTTTTTCAAATTCTCAAACGATCCCCCCCCCTTTTCTTCTCTAATCTGTCAAATCACTTTCAACACCCAGACCAAAACACACCTAGGATCTAGCATCACCTATTCGATTTGTGTGTGTGTGTGTGTGTTTAATTTTAATAATTTTTAAATTTTAATTTGTTTTAAATTTCAATTTTTCTACATAATTAATTCCTTTTCTCTCTTCAAAATGACAAAATGAAGGAATTTACCCCAAAAGAAAGAGCACAAAGACAGAGCCAGGGATTTAACCAACAGATACAAGCAAGATGTCTGAACCAGAATTTAGTATCTCAATAATAAGAATACTAGCTGGAGTCAAAAATAGATTAGAATCCCTTTCTGCAGAGATAAAAGAAGTAAAAAATAGCCAGAATGAAATTAAAAATGCTATAACTGAGCTGTAATCACGGATGGAAGCAGCAGCGGCAAGGATGCATGAGGCAGAACAGAGAATCAGCGATATAAAAGACAAACTTTAGAGAAAAATGAAGCAGAAAAAAGAGGGAGATTAACGCAAAAGAGCAAGATTTAAGAGTTAGAGAAATCAGTGACTCATTAAAAAGGAACAACATCAGAATCATAGTGGTCCAGAAGAAGAAGAGAGAGAAATAGGGGTAGAAGGGTTATGTGAGCAAGTCATATTGGAAAACTTTCCTAACCTGGGAAAAGACAGACACCAAAATCCAGGAAGCACAGACGACCCCCATTAGACTCAACAAAAACCAACCATCAACAAGGCATATCATAGTCAAATTCACAAAATACTCAGACAAGGAGAGAATCATGAAAGCAGCAAGGGAAAAAAAAAAAGTCCCTAACCTACAAGGGAAGACAGATCAGGTTTGCAGCAGACCTATCCACAGAAACTTGGCAGGCCAAGAAAGGAGTGCAGGATATATTCAGTGTGCTGAATCTGAAAAATATGCAGCAAAATAGAAGGAGAGATCAAAAGTTTCCCAGACAAACAAAAATTAAAGGAGTTTGTGACCACTAAACCAGCCCTGCAAGACATTTTAAGGGGGACTGAGGGGAGAAAAGATGGAAAAAAAAAACTATGTGTGTGTGTGTGTGTGTGTATAGAGAGAGAGGGGGAGAGAGAGAGAAATAAATAAATAAATAAATACCAAAAGCAACAAAGAGTAGAAAGGACCAGAGAACACCACCAAAAACTCCAACTCTACAAGCATCATAATGGGAATAAATTCATATATTTCAGTACTCACTCTAAACGTCAATGGACTCAATGCTTGAATCAAAAGACATAGGGTAACAGAATGGGTAAGAAAACAAGATCCATCTATATGCTGTTTACAAAAGACCCACTTTAGACCTAAAGACACCTTCAGATTGAAAATAAGGGGATGGAGAGCCATCTATCATGCTAATGGTCAGCAAAAGAAAGCTGGAGTAGCCATACTTATATCAGACAATCTAGACTTTAAAATAAAGACTGTATCAAGAGATGCAGAAGGGCATTATATCATAATCAAGGGGTCTATCCACCAAGAAGACCTAACAATTGGAAACATTTATGCGCCAAATGTGAAAGCACCCAAATATATAAATCAATTAATCACAAACATAAAGAAACTCATCGATAGTAATACCATAATAGTAGGAGACTTCAACACCCCACTCACAGCAATGGACAGATCATGTAATCAAAAAATCAACAAGGAAACAATGGCTTTGAATGACACACTGGACCAGATGGACTTCATAGATATATTCAGAACATTTCATCCTAAAGCAGCAGAATATACATTCTTCTTCAGTGCACATGGAACGTTCTCCAGAACAGACTACATACTGGGACACAAATCAGCCCTAAGTAAGTACAAAAAGATCGATATCATACTGTGCATATTTTTAGACCACAACGCTATGAAACTCGAAATCAACCACAAGAAAAAATTTGGAAAAGTAACAAATACTTGGAGACCGAACAATATCCTACTAAAGAATGAATGGGCTAACCAAGCAGTTAAAGAGGAAATTAAAAAGTATATGGAAGTCAATGAAAATGATAACACCACAACCCCAAACCTCTGGGACGCAGCAAAGGTGGTCATAAGAGGAAAGTATATAGCAATCCAGGCCTCCCTAAAGAAGGAAGAAAGATCTCAGATACACAACCTAACCTTACACCTTAAGAAGCTGGAAAAAGAACAGCAAATAAAACCCACTATAAAAGTCTACATGCAATTTATTTATTTATTTTTATTTATTTATTTATTTTTAATAATTTTTTTTTTCAACGTTTATTTATTTTTGGGACAGAGAGAGACAGAGCATGAACGGGGGAGGGGCAGAGAGAGAGGGAGACACAGAATCGGAAACAGGCTCCAGGCTCTGAGCCATCAGCCCAGAGCCCGACGCGGGGCTCGAACTCACGGAGCGCGAGATCATGACCTGGCTGAAGTCGGACGCTTAACCGACTGCGCCACCCAGGCGCCCCTACATGCAATTTAAAGTAAAGAATGCTATCTCCAGTTAATAAGCATTGTCTAGAAGAGTAACATTTTTCATTATGTGGCTTTTCTGCTTCTTTTGCTCCAGATCAGTTTAACACCATGGTTAGCAAAACATACTAGCATTTAAAAGTTATTTAGCAACAGAAAGTTGAAATACCCAGTTTCACAAAATTCACTCAATTTTGTAAACACATTAAGAAAACTATTCTCTGAAGCATTATGGTGTAGCAGGTAAAACATGGAGACCAAGAGACCCAGCTTTTAGTGCTAATTCAGCCACTAAGTGGCTTTGCTGCCTGGAGAATTATTTTTCCATGATGGTTAAGGGTCTTTATAGAATAAAGGAATGGGTCTAGATCAGTGTTATTTAACGTCTATTCTTCAGAACCCTAGGTTGGAAGTGCTTTAAGAGTTCTGAAATAGGGTCTTGATCACAGAAGACTCATTAAATACATGTTTACGCGTTTACCATTCCTCTTCTCTCCACCACTAAGTGTAGTTTAACCTCCACTAATGATGGCTGCTGCCTCTTAGTTTTTGCTGCCACCATCATGTGAAAATGAAGAAGGCTGGAGTTTGCCGTCCTTCCTCGCCTCACTGCTCCTCTCTCATTGTCCTTGGCCTCAGGACGCTCCGTCTCCACAAATATTTCCTTACAAGCAAATTACTTTTCAGAGAACTTGGGTCTAAGAGCTGTCGTGAACTGAAGTATATTCATACCTGTTGACGGCTACAGAACTGCTAGCTCTGAACAAGTTAGAATTCTTAAAACAATTATTATAAATGCAAGCTACCCCTTTATTTTTATTCAATACATTGATTTATCCTTTTTGTGGCTTTCTGTATCACAGTTCAATTTCCTGAAAATTTAATGTCGAAAAAATGAAATCATCTTACAGTAATTGCTTTACTGTAATTGCTTTAGTTAAAAGTCCAAGACTCAAACTTGGCCTACCATGCTGATTATTATATGACATATAGAATTAACATACACATGAATTTACATTAGGCTAACCTTAGACTCTGATCACGAGCAGATTGGGAGTGTTCCTTATCTTTCTACTTATTCATTAGAGTCAGGAAAATACTTTGTTGTGAGGGGTGTTATGATTTAGCATTAATATTTTTAGGGAATTTTGTTTTTCTGTCCTTACCTGCTATATTTTTGGTAGTGATGGAGGGAGATGTAGTGTTGAGGTGCAGAAAAGGAAACATAACGATCTTATTATTATTATTATTATTAGAGAGAGAGAGAGAGAGCACGCTCACCTGAAGTGGGGCTCGAGCTCACCCCATTGTAGGACTCGAACTTATGAATTTTGAGTCAAAGTCATATGCTCAACTGACTGAGCCAGTGAGGTGCCCAATATAAGGACATTATTGAAAAAATATTGCTGCAGACCCACTTGTTCTTATAGCAGGTTTTACTTGTTTTGTCTTGCAGTCAATGTAATTTCTTATTTAGTTATTAGGGTGATCTATTAAGAAGTTGACTGAGAGTAGACACTAATTCCCTATTGAGAAGTTTGAGTGAACAACTAAATGGGACTCAAGACTTGGAAGCTGAATAGCTCCTGTGTCAGAAATGATTTCCTTGAGGGGCACCTGAGTGGCTCAGTCAGCTGAGCATCTGACTTCAGCTTAGGTCATGATCTCGCGGTTAGTGAGTTCAAGTCCTGCCTCCGGGTCTGTGCTGACAGCTCAGAGCCTGGAGCCTGCTTCGGATTGTGTCTCCCTCTCTCTCTGCCCCTCCCCCACTCATGCTCTGTCTCTCAAAAACGAACAAACGTTAAAAAAAATTAAAAATGATTTCCTAGATACATGATACATGGAAGCTACATAAGAGATTTTATTCTGCATGTAACAGATGAGACAGCGAACTCCCAGGAGAGCTGCTGTAGCTCTGCCGATCAGGAAACACCAATATTTCACATTTGAAGATCACTTGTTGGCCTGATTCATCACAGATTTGGATATTTAATTGCTTTGTGCAATAATTGAAAACCTACTTCTCACATGAACCCTGATCCCTTGATGATAAATATAAATTTTACAAGAAAAATCAATATTAGTTTAACAAGAAGAATCAATAGCCTGGTGAAGTCATTGTAATACTAATTTGGAATTTTCAGGATTACTTTACACTCATTCAATATATGTTTATTGAATGAATAGGTACTAGCTTCAAAGGTGGTTGCTACATAATTGTTATTACACGAGGGTATCTCGCCATGCAGGGGGAGAGATGCTGAGAAATGGCCAGATATTTCATTAGAATCTCTCCTACCACTTCAGATCCTGTAGACAGACTATGACCAGTGAACTATTGGGAGGACTCTGGCAAGGCCTATTTTTCCAGCTTGGAGTAGACATCTTTTTATTATATTATTAAAGTGCTTCCACTCACTGCCACAGTTGGTGTCTCAGGGCTTACGAGAGGTCACGAGCAAAAGCAGAAAATGCGACTTCATCTGTGTTAGACATATAAGAAAATCTATCAACGTATTGCAAAGGAAATAACTGTTGAATAAGAAAGACTAAGAAGCATTGGCTGAACACCTGTATTAATGCTGTAGACCAGGTCAGGGAAAAAAAACTTAGTAAAAGTTGACTGTTCAAAAAAATGCTATGAAGTGCCTTGAGGTCTACCTCGAATTTTGCTGTCGTGATCAGCGCTGTCTGTGAGTTATCTGTAGCCCAGGAATTCCCAGACACTATCATATTTGCATTTACTCAACTGACTTAAATGCATTGTTAGTCAGGAATGCCAAAGTGAAAATATTATGACTTTGGAGTCGGATTTAACTAGTGTTCAATCCTGGCTCTGATACGAGGCAAATTATTTACCAACTCTGTCTCCATTTTTTTCGCTTGTCAAATGGAATAGTACCTATCCCATAGAGTACTTGTGATGATTAAATAGAATAGCGCCATACTTTTGGTGGCCGAGTGCTGAATGAGTCAAATGAATACATGTAAAGCCCCACGTCTAGTTCAAACATGTGGACAATAAATGTTGGTCTCCGTTCCCTTCACATCTCTCTGCATGTGCTACAATTTCTACTGACTCCGTGCTTTTTCAGAAAATGATCTAAGAATGAGCCGATGCATCTAATTGGGTAGCCCTGATCTCGGCTTAGAGGTTTTGCAAAGCTCAGCTCTGATATTGGGAAACTGAGTGACTATGAGCCTCAGTCTGTAAAATACAATCTCCCTTATGGAACTGATATGAGAATGACATGAATTAATGTATTTAGAGCATCTAGCATATAGTAAGCCCTTTTAAATGGTTTATATTGATAAAATGTTTTTATTGAGATGTATTTGATGTACAACATTTTTTAAAGTTTAAGGTATACGACATACTGATTTGATGGATTTATATTGCAGGATGATTGCCATTGTAGCATTAGCTAACTTCTCTATCCCATCGCATAACTATCATCTCTCCTAATGTTGGAAACAATTAAGACCTAATCTTAGCAAGTTTAAGGTTTATGATTCCGTTTTGTTGTCTGCAATCAATGTGCTATACATTAGGTCCTTAGGGTATAATTACCTACTAGTTGCAAGTAGGTATCTTTCCATATCTCTCCTATTCTCCCACCCCTGGTAAGCACCATTTTACTCTCTGTTTTCATGATTGTGTTTTGTCTTATTTTGGATTACACATATAAGAGATATCACACAGTATTTGTCTTTGATTATCTTGTTGTATAATGTCACCAGGAATATTAGCTCAACATAAACAAAAGACAACTAGGTTATTGCAAAGAGCAACATTTTTTTTTAAATGTTTACTCATCCTTGAGAGAGAGAGAAACAGAGTGCGAGCAGGGGAGGGGTAGAGAGAGCTGGAGAGAAAGAATCCGAAGCTGACTCCAGGTTCCAAGCTGTCAGCATAGAGCCAGATGCGGGGCTTGAACTCACGAACTGTGAGACCATGACCTGAGCTGAAGTCGGATGCCGAACCGACTGAGCCACCCAGGAGCCCCCAAAGAGCAACATTTTGAAGCCAGAAGTCAAAATCTTAGTTTCACCTTTACACCTGTTAAATTGCTAAATCAAGGTGATTAATTTACTAAACCTTAGTTTCCTGTTTATAAAATTAGGTTAGTATTACCCACCTGTCCAGCCTATTTTATAGGGACAAACTAAATGAGATTGTGTAAGTCAGATGACAACCATGTTTTGAGCAATGTTATCATCCAAGGAAATGTTGTCTTTACAATCTACCCATGTTGTAAGAAAATAATTTATTAAATAATTATGCACTGTTTTTAAACTCTGAAGAGCTGAATGAAATGTGCACTCAATCGCATAACCACCAGATCAGGAAGACAAACATGGAGGTCTTCAACTATGATTCAACTTATGCCTGATACCTTATTTTCCTCTTCCGTTTGCAACTTTTCTTTGAATAATTACTAATTTATAAAGATTTCTTTTTAATTCTGAGGAATAAACTCAAGGCAGATTATTATTATTTTTTACTTTTTTTCCTAGCAAAATGTAATTATGTGAACCCAGTAAAGAAGCCATTTCCACAAGTAAAATATTTAAATTATTCTGCAAAAGCTTAAAATTTCAAGGGCTTTAACCTACTTAAAAGGAGTGAGTGGTGTGCTGGGATTAAGCCAAACCAATTAATTTGTGGAAAACATACTGAAGATGTTTTTCTATATGCAAGAATGAAAAGTGATAAGGCTGTGGACAGAACGTGGCTGATCTTCATGGTGAATTAATCTGAACCTTCCCGCCTTTTTCCCCTCAAATGCTCACTGCATGATTTCTTTCCAACCTCATTAACTTTAAAGTGAATGTCGTGTACAAAGAAGATAAACAGAGTTAGAAGAAAAAGGACTGAGAAAAGAGAGGCAGGTTTGCAAGGTGAAAAGACTTGTATTGATGCCTTCTATACAAAGAATTTAACTGGGTCCATTTTGGGAAATTCTTTGAATTTATTTATTATGTTTAGATCCCTTAATTTTCTATACACAAAATCTTTTCAATTGTGCTGTTGCCTGTGATATATTTTTAAAATGAGGTCTATTTCTATGATAGCCTATGAAGTTGCTATTTTTTTTTTAAGCAGTGTGTCTGGACACACCCTAATTGTCCTTGTTACTATGGTTCAATTAAGTCTAGTTATGCAATCCTGGCAATTTTTTCTTTAAAAATTTTTTTTTAATGTTTGCTTTTGAGAGAGAGAGGCAGAGTGTGACCAAGGGAGAGGCAGAGAGAGGGAGACACAGAATCTGAAGCAGGTTCCAGGCTCTGAGCTGTCAGCACAGAGCCGGACGTGGGGCTCAAACCCATGAACATGAGATCATGACCTGAGCTGAAGTCGGACACTTAACCCACTGGGCCACCCAGACGCCCCCTGGCAATTTTTTCAAATATAGCTGGAGTCATTATTCGTGAGGATGTAAATAAAACCTTCCCCTTTTGTCAATAGGCCTCTGTTTTCTGTTTCCTTTCTCTTTTATCTATCTCTCTTGCTGTCTTTTTGTTAACCCTCTCATCATCTTCCAGACTAACTTATTTAAAAAAAAAAAGTCTTCCTCTTCTAGGATTAGAGTTCAGAATTGAGTAAACCTCAGTCATACATATGTATTTGAATAGATTATATCTCCAAGTAATAAACTTCTGAGCATAATTTTGGGCATGTTTTAGAGTCTTGCATGTATGTGTGTTTGTCTGTCTCTGAAGTGAAAGAACTGGACAGACCATCTCCATGTTTTCATATGCTCTTTTCAAAAGTGATTTTCTGAGAATTCAAACAATTTTAAAAGATACTGAGAGGGATGATTAATTTTGTGTGTCAGCTGGGCTACCCTATGATGACCAGTTGTTTGGTTAAACACTAGCCTGGATGCTGCTATAAAGGTATTTTACAGGTCTGATTAACATTTATTGTCAGCTTACTTTAGGAGAGGAGATTGTCGTTGGTAATGTGGATGAGCCTCTGTAATCAGGTCTTAAGAGCCCAAACGTAGGTTTCCCAGAAAAGAATGAATTCTGCCTCAAGATTATGACACAGGACTCTTGCCTGACTTTTCAGCCTACTTGCCTGCCTTGATTTTGGACTTAACAGCCCTCACAATCACATAAGTAAATTCCTTAAAATAAATCTCTCTCTCTCTGTATTTATCTGTCCCCTTTTCCCTATATCTCTGTCTCTTTCTCTTTCTTTATATATACATATATATTAATATTATATATTAAATACCATATATAATTGAAATGAGGTCTATTTCTATGATTGCCCATGAAGGCAAGAATAAATCTGTAATTGGTTCCATTTCTTAGGAGAGCCCTGAACTGACTGATGCACTGAGGCATGCATCATCATATTCTATAGTTTTCATTAAAATCGGCTATTTCATTGGATTGATCTTTTCCAGGGTCTCTTGCTTTTTCAAGAAGGAAGCTCTAGCTAGACATGTAATTCACAAAACTCTCTGCATGGAAGGAAACATTCCTTTACAAGAAATTGGCAAGCAGCCTGGCTGCATCCAGTACCCCCAGCTCCACCATGTAGTTTGGGGCTGGGTCTCAGTGTGTCTTCAGTTGAAAATGAGGTGGGTGCTGTTCAAGACGCTCTACCCAGGTACCTGAACAGACCAAGCCTCCGCTCCTTGCAGCCTTCACACACTTCACTGGCCCCTGAAATTATGGACTTTCTCCCCACTTACGGCTTCAATCTCTAATAGTAAGTTAGAGATTTCTTTTGTTATCCTTCTAATCTTGAAATATCATGAAGTAAGCAAACAACTACATTGTTATGGTGAAACTATGGACAGTAAAACACTTCAGTTCGGTTATTCAACATGACGTTTTTTTTCATTTGTTCAGCCTGTTATAACGAAGCACTATAGACTTGGTGGCTTATGTAAACAACAGAAATTGATTTCTCACAGCTCTAAAGCCTGGAAGAGTGAGATGAGGGTGCCAGGATGGTCAGCTTTGGGTTAGTATTCTCTTCCAGGTTTCAGACTGCTGACTTCTCACTGTATCCTCACGGGATGAAAAGAGCAGCGAGAGAGGAATCAAGCTCTCTTGTGCCTTTTTATTAAGGGTGTTAATATTATTCACGAGGCTTTCACCCTAATTACCTCTTACAGGCCCCATCTCCTAATAGCATCACATTATTAGGGATTAGAATTTCAACAAATAAATTTGGGGGGACACAAACATTCAGTCCATAACAATGTTTACACTCAATTCATCGGGAAAATAGTACTATGACTATCATATGACTGTATATTGGTAAATTTGGTAGAAGTAGGAGATTATTGGAATTCAACTTACTTAAGTTAGCATAGCTGGTAAGAAGCAGTGCCAGGAGTTAAGGCCTGGATCTGCCAGACTCCAAAACCAATAAACCTTTCTGAGATCAGTAAAAATTGATTTCTGGAAAATGTTAGGTTAGGCCAGTGGCTCTCAAAGTGAGGTCCCAGAATGAGTACCACCTGGTTAACTTACAATTCCAAAATGTTAGCTAACCTAATGTTCTCCACTTACATCCTTTTTAAATAAAAAAATTTTTTTAACGTTTTATTTATTTTTGAGACAGGGAGAGACAGCATGAACAGGGGAGGGTCAGAGAGAGGGAGACACAGAATCTGAAACAGGCTCCAGGCTCTGAGCTGTCAGCACAAGCCCGACGCGGGGCTTGAACTCACGGACCACGAGATCATGACCTGAGCCGAAGTCGGATGCTTAACCGACTGAGCCACCCAGGAGCCCCTCCACTTACATCCTTTGCTCTCCTGCCTTACACAAGTAGATCCTTGACTTTGTGTTTACTATAATGGATGAAAAATAATTCAGTGCTAAAAATAGAAGAGAAAATGTCTCTCCAAATTTGAATCCATTACAGACTTATACAATAGTTACTTTTGAGGAAAACTTAACATGTAGGATAAGAGGTCAGGCTGACCCTTCTCTCTCCCCTCAGAAAAAAATTATTTTCCTGGAACCAGGGCTGGGTGAAGCAGGATGCCATGAGCAGAGATGTGTGGGAAGTGACCAGAGTAGACCCTGAAGAGGAAAGGATTGAGTAGGGGCTAGTCTCACAGAGGTCATTTGCCACAGCTTTAAAATAGAAAAGGGATTCTTGTCCACTGGGCCTAGTGAAGAGAGGGCAGGGCAACCACAGGAACTGAATAGCAAGTGTAGATAGGAAGGGAGGGGGGACCTCCAGAGGCAGTAACTGTGGAAGCAGATGAGAGAGTTAGGTGGGGTGAAGAATTCCTCAGTCCAGGCAAGCCTTGTAGGATGACTCAAACCTAGGAAGGTCAGACTCCTTCATGCCCTGACACCAACTCTGTCTTCCCATCCATCCATCCATCCTCACCAGGTTAGACACATCCCTGGAGAAGGGAAAACCTGGAATTTACTGTGATTCATTTTCTGTCATTTCAGTGAAATGTGACTCAACATAGAAATGAAATTGAGTAATAGTTTATAAAGTCATGTTTCTTTTTTAAACTTTATTTTTAAGTTATTTCAAACCTATAAAAAAAACTTGCAAGAATAGTTCAAAGAACTCCCTCATCATATTTTCTCAGATTCAGTCTGTGTTTTATCAGCCTTTCTTGCTCTCTGTATATATCCACTGTCATTTGTTGAACCATTTGAGAGCAAATTGCAATTGTGATGCCCCATTACCTCTAAATATTCCAATATCTACTTCTCCAACACAGGGACACTCTCTTACAGAACCTTCACACTGACCCCCATATTAGGAAATCAACAATGAAAAAATACTATCTTCCAATCTACAGGCAGCATTTAAATTTCACCAGTGTCTCCAACAATGTTGCTTTTTCCTTTGTGATCTAGAAACCTGTGTTTCCCTTAGTTGTCATATCCTTTCTGTTTTGTTGAGTCTGGAAAAATTCCTCAATGTTTCCTGGCCTCTTAGGACTTTGATAATCTGATCCTCAACATGAGTCCAAATGATGCTTTCTCTTAATTGTAGTCAAGCCTTGCATTCTTGGAAGAAATAACACAGTGCTCTTCTCAATTCTTGAGAATGTAGGCATATCAGCAAAGTTGTCCTACCACTGGTGATATTAATCACTTGGTCAAGACAGAATATTCCAGGAATCTCTACTTTCCCCTTTGTAATTTATTAGTTTTCTGCAAGGAGAAATTCTATTACATTACTGACTTGTTACTTACCAAAATGTCGACCAGTCTTAGCATCCATTGATGACTTTCTCCTGAATTAGCCACCAATCTATAATGGTTGTCAAACGGGTGATATTCTAATTGTCTTCATTTATTAGTTATTCTATTGTAGTAGAGAGATTTTCCTTTTTATTATTATTTGTTTATATTATATGGATTTTATTTTTATTTTATTATTTTCCACCTTATTATATATGGAATTACAAATCCCTATTTTGTTCAGTGAGTTAGAAATCCATTACTCTTGTTATTTATTCTGATGTAAATTGTAATAGATGTGACCCCTTCAAAAGAACTCATTTGTTTTTGTATTTTTTTACTGTTTGGCATAATGAGATGTCTGAGGCTTATCTGGTTTATGCCTCCCTCTAGCCCTGGAATCAGTCACTTTCCAAAAAGTTCTGATTCTTTTTTTTTTTTTTAATGTTTACTTATTTATTTTGAGAGAAAGAGAGAGAGAGAGAGAAAGAGTGTGCATGTGTGTGAGTAGGGGAGGGGCAGAGAGAGAGAGGGAGAGAGAGAGCATGTGTGTGAGTAGGGGAGGGGCAGAGAGAGAGAGGGAGAGAGAGAATCCCAAGCAGGTTCCTTGCTATCAGCGCAGAGCCCCATGCGGGGCTTGAACCCATGAAACATTGAGATCATGACCTGAGCTGAAACCAAGAGTTGGTCCCTTAACCTTTTGAGCCACCCAGGTGCCACAAACTCTGATTCTTTTTAATGAAGGATGGTATTCAGAAATCAAGATCTTAGTACTTTATGTACTAAGTACTTAGCACTTCATAGCTTTTGGGATAGCATTGCTTCAAGTACCTCTCAGAAAACAGAACTAGGAAATACATGTACATATATTCATACACCTGTATGTACATATCTCTATATTCTCTTTATGTATCTGAATATTGTAAAAAAAAAAATGAGTTCATGCTAGTATCTCTTATTTAAACTCTTCTGAAGACTTCTCTTCTCCTCTGTCCATGTTTGTAAATCCCTTCTCTGACAGTGAGAAATCTGCTCCCTGTTTTCTCTGTCTCTGCTTCTCCCTCTCCCTCTCCATACACCCATGTAGTCGTGCACACACACACACACACAGTTATTTGCTCAATCAATTTACTACTTTGGTTATAACAATAAATCTCCCAACCATACGGGCTGCCTGTGCACCTGCCAGCTCTGTGTACCCTGCAGCTCACATGACTTCCTTGGCTTCCAGCTACCTAGCTGATGTGTCTGCATTATTCTCACCCCTTCTCTGGCTTGCAGCAACCGATTCCCTGTGCTGAAAATATATTTCTGACACACCTGATTTTTATGGGCACTTACATGTTCTTCTCAAAATTATTATCTGTCTGAAACCTTAAATCATGTCTCAGTTAAAAAAAATGCCTTCCTCTTGAAACCCTTTCAGATTATCCAAGTGGGAATGGCTCCTTCCTACTTTTTGTCTTCCCCATTCTCACCTGTGTCCTCAGGTCATTAGGTCTTTGGGAGACCATCTATCCATGGATACCGGCTGACCGGATGCTGGGTACTTCTTGCCTACATGTTTCTGGCAATTGTTTCCTGTGAAGGGTACTGGACTCAGATGAATTCTCTTTCTTTTCTGCATGTAATCTTTGAACATATTTTGTTGATGTCCTAGATCACAATAAACACTATTATTGTGTCTGTCCATTTTACTATTGCCTACATTTGCCATCCATTATGTTCTCTGTGTATTTATATATAGTCTCTGAAAGCCAGGTTCATTCAAGGGATGCAGATTTTGCCTGTTTCCCCTCATCTGGGCTAATTTTATCCCAAGTCCTGTAACCACGCATCTCAAGATCTTCATACTCTATAAAGGGCCAGTCTCTTTTGGGACTAGTAATAATTGCCTCTGTCACAGAGTGTATAGTTCTCCTAACAGTTATGAACACCCTTCACATTAAAATGTAAGGTCCTCAAGGTCAAAACTTTTGTTTTTGATTTATTTTTATTTTTTTAATGTTCTATTTTATTTTTGAGAGAAAGACAGAGCACAAGTGGGGGAGGGGCACAGATAGAGGGAGACAAAGAATCCAAAGCAGACTCCAGGCTCTGAACTGTCAGCACAGAGCCCAGCGGGGCTCAAACCCATGAACCGCGAGATCATGACCTGAGTTGAAGTCTGATGCTTAACCAACTGAACCACCCAGGCTCCCTACTGGCTTTGATTTTTATATACTTTGTATAGAACATAAATCAAAGACTTGCTCGGGATTGGTATTCAATAAATATTTAAAAAATTTTAGCATGGAATAGACTATGCTTCTCTGACATCTCACACTAAGACAATTCCACATCTGGCTATGCATTGTAGCTATGATTTGGTTTGATGATTATTTCCAATATTATAACTCCGCTCAACCAAATGTGGTCCAGAGTAGTATAGTGTGAGACAGTAAAATTCAAGAAAACTTCTTGGAAAAAATTTAAAAAAATGTATTTTTGTTGCATTCAATGTATTTATTTGCCCTATGTTTGGAACTTTCAAAGGCCTTGGATTAATGTTAAAGTAATTTTCCAGAGAAAGCCATATTTAAGGAAGAAAACATTATTGATTTCCTTTGGGATTCATTTAACAAATTAGATAATCATACATAGAATTTTATTGATCATTCACATGTTTTCCAGGCTACGGCTTGTCTTTCCGAGTATAAACTCATATGTCAGAAATATTCATTTTCACTGTAAACACTTTAAAATGTAATATGGAAAATGGCAATTATTTGTAGAAAAATCACCATATGGTGAATAACTGACTTACCATTGGACAATATAGCAATACTTCAAATAAGTGTCAAACTAAAATAGTATGCTATGTACTTCATCTCTGGAGCCTACAGGTTAGCCGACGTTCAATTTTGAACATGATTTGATGTTTCTTATTCAATTTTGTTTCCTGTGGGCTTTTTTGGCTACCTTAGTAGGAGGCATAGAGATAAATTTATACAGTACTTATAATTTGAGCTCTGTGTTCACACTATTTTCACTCCTGTTTTTAAGGCATTTTTTCTTAAAAAAAAACGAATATCCGGTTATAGCTTGCACAGAGAAGCTCTTAGTTGCTATTTGGTTAGTCAATGTATTTCAACAAAAAGACTTTCTCATGCCCAAATGACTGATAAAGCAGCCTCTTCATTAATCCAGTGTTCTATCCACTTAAATACTCATATACAATGGGAATTTGGCCACCATCAAGTTCTCATTTCCATGAATTGTTCACTTAATAAGAACTTGACATGAGATGAGTGATTAGGCTTTCTTGGGTCTCACTTTTGTTCCTTTCTTCTTGTTCACTCTCTTTTCCATTTGTGAAATGCATTCTTGTTTCAAGATCCTTGAGCACACAAGAGACACTGCTCATTAGCTTTTTATGTCTTTTCAATGGAAACAGCAAGACTTTTGCTGATGTTTTCATTGAGTTTGTTTTCAAAATGTAGAACATGGCAAAATCTTTAAGAAGAAAGAAGAACCTTCAGTATTTTTTTTTTACAAGCACTGTCACCATGAGTGAATGCCAAACATCCGAAAGAACACATGAAACCAAAAATATGAAATAAAATCTTTTACTTTTTTGCCAACTGGTATAACATAATCCTGCACGTTGACAGTGAACCAAGTTTGCTCTGTAGGATCCTTTAAAAGTGGAAGGGTCTTCATTGTCCCTATTTTGGTGTGAGAAGTCAGATTTAGTTACTATGATTGTTCCCTTCTCTGCCTAGATCAGGCGTCTCCACCATTGGGCTATTTCAGAATTTGTTTATTAGCGCATATGAACAGAAACTGATGACAACCCAGAGTTGGATTTGACTCACTACGGAATAAGCTGTCAATAAATATTTGTTGGATTGAAATTGCCTTGTGAGGCACTGATGAGAAATCATCAGATATTGATGATGTCTGCTGACCTTTTATCATAGCCACTTTCAAGTCAGACATCAAGCCTACTTTCCATTCGCAGTCTGGAGAAACTATTATCCTTAAAGGCTTTGTTTGCAAAAATACATTATCAGAAAAGCAAAATATGCTGTTAGAAAGATACTGTGTTTACACAGCGCTTAGAAAACTATTTTACCCAGTAGTAAGAAATAAAACCAGTTATGTCTCCTTTTCCCTTATAATGTAAGACACTGCAAATTTCTAGGTCTCAAAAACTATAATAAATGTGCCCCAGGGAAACCATAATGTCTCTAAAATTCACATATGTATTCTCCACAGAAAAATTTGCATTTGATTCATTATGTTGGAACATCCATTCCATGTTTTCTTGAAAAATAATATTTACATACTGTACCTAGAAGGTTCAAGTACTGAATGTGATTTTAAATTCAGTATATGTTTCAAGGCAAAACACTCACAGTTGGAGTTAGAAATCCTGTTTTACTTGAAGGTTTTAATACAGGTTGAACTGAAAACAGAAATTATAGGATATGTCTTACCAGAATTGGGTTCAATATTACAAAAAACTAATTGCCCTAAAGGCTTTCCACTATCCAATACAGAAATTAATACGGCAGGGCCCTTGTTTATAACACAATATAGGTTTTGACAGCTAATAGCCCTTATTAGTTAAAACCCACTCATCTTCCTTTCCTAGATCCCAGTTCATTTCCAGCTTAGTACAAATTCTGAAGAATGGAATGAGACATTATTTTTAGGACATTGTTCCAGTGTGGTAGTCATTTAAGAAACTCGTTGTGGGGGCACCTGGGTGGCTCTGTCCATTAAGCATTCCACTGTTTGATTCTGGCTCAGGTCATGGCCTGATGGTTTGTAGGCTGGTTGAGCCTGGCGGGGGCTCTGTGCTGGCAGCATGGAGCCTGCTTGGGATTCCCTCTCTCTCTCTCTCTCTCTCTCTCTCTCTCTCTGCTCTTCCCCTGCTCGCAAATAAGTATTAAAAAAAAAAAATGAATTAAATTAAATTAAAAACAGAGGCTTGTTGCACAGTTGAATTGGTGGCCGGAACAGGAGCGGAGGGCCGAGAGCTCTGGGCAGCCCCACTTCCCCCGCAGGCCTAGTTAGTTATCCGCACACCGGGGAGGAGCGGGGCCACGGCAGGCGTGGGTCACCATCACGGTACACCCGGTCAGCGAGGCGGAGCCCGGCAGCCCCGCCTCGCGGCCTCAGCGCTGGGACACTAGGCCCCGCACTACCCGCTGCGGCGCTGGGAGCGGTGGCGGGAGCCTCGCTATGCGGGTTCCTGTGGCGGGAACTACGGGATTACCTCGAGGAAGAGTTGGGGAACCCGAAAACGGCTCAAGGTAACAAAGGGATATGGTCTCATCAACAGGAATGCCACCAAGGAAGATGGATTTGTAGAGCAGACGGCCCCAAAGAACAGCCCCAGGGAAGCACCTTCGCAGGGCAGGACTTGAAGTTGCGGGCGCAGCGGGGGCGGGGCAGCCAATGCTGCAGGTGCAGTTCCAGGGCAAAGCAGGAAACGTGCAGCCGACCGGAAGCGTCACAGACGCCGGCCACCTTGCGGGGGATACGGGCGCCATTACCTGCACCAGTTACCGGCAGAAAGGTGAGAGGAGCGAGAGTGGGAAAGTGAGGGACTGGAGGGGGCTAACGCAGGCCAGACCCGACAGCGCCGCCCTACCCCCCGAGCGCCAGCCCAGCGCTCCGGCCCTCCAGTGCGGGGAGAAGTGATGCGTGGTGCGGACAGCAGGGCGCAGCCGAGCCAGGTGGAATCGGCCCCGAGGCCCTAGACCACGGTTCTGCAGGGGCCCTGCTGACCTAAGAGCCTAGGGACAAAGGCAGTGAACGCGACAAGCAATGTCAAGGCGACGAGACCAAGGAGAGGAGGTAGCACGGACTTGAACAGCCACCTCGTCATCAGTACCAACACCTCTTCACTTACCGCACCCGAGGCCCAGAACACCCCAAACCGCAAGAAGGCAAAAAGACAAAAGCAGCCTCCACCGGAGAAAATTCCTCGGCTCCAGATGCTAAGCAAGGTGGGGCTGAAGTTTTTACGTTGTTTCGCGTCTGGGCAAGTTGCGATTGTTTTCTTTTTCTTTTTTTCTTTCTCTCTCTCTCTCTTTTTTCTTAAAGAACCACACTTTTAATTTGTAATAAAAATTTACAACTTGATTTTTCTTCCCCAAAATGTCAACCAAGTACAAGCACCTGTTAACAAAGATCTTCAGTTAAAAAAGAAAGAGAGAGAGAAGAACCTCGTACTTTGGAAAGGGGAAACATTTGGACAAAGTCTCAAGTTTCTTACGTGACACAAAGGAGTTACAAGACATAAAATTAGGATAACCTCGAAAGGTTTGTTCCAAATAACAAATTTCATGTCTGTGGAATGTTTTACTTGTCTAAATGTGAGAATCAGGAAGATTGATGTTTTATAATAAAGGGTAATAGATATTAACTGGTAATATTCCCTAGATACTGGAATGAATTTCTCCATTGTACCCAGAAAGTCAGAATTTGTTTATTGATATTTTCCTCTTTCTAAGTGTTTCACTTTTAATTATTTCTTGATCCTTCACTGCCTGATATCACAGTGGAGGAAATAACTCAAAAAGGCGGGCTTTGTTTATGAGTGACCACATGGAGTAGGAAAAAGGACATAAAACCAGTGGATCTAAGGTCTAGTCTTAATTCCTTTTCTTATTCTTAATATAGTGTGGAACAAGTCGTGTCAACCATTTGGGTCTCAGTTTTCTTTTTACGGATGGGAGGATTGGGAAAAGTAAGCTCCAGTAACCATTCTTGCTTTAAAATTGGATAAATTGTGTTTATCACCATTATTTTTGCACCCAAGAGTCACCAATAAATTCCAAATGAAATTAAAACATAGATTTATTCTATGCTTTAAGAAAGACATCATGCTGAGTATTAGTGAAGAGAAAATAAAGGTTGGAATTAAATTTATCATTTGTCTTCACGAACCAAAGCTTCAAATACTACTGAGGTTATCTGCGTGACCCATGTGAGCGATGGGAATACAGCCTTCCTGTTAGCCAGTGGAAAAGGACTTCTGTCAACCCATGCTGCTTGCTCAAGTGTGCTGGCTTTTGCCTAGCTCACTTGTCTTCCTTACTTCATACATCACATTCACTTTCTCATTCCGTTCTGTGTTATTGGCTTCACTCTCACCTCACTCTTCTTGGTTGCTACTTGATTTCTAAGTGCTGTTGCCTAAGCATCAACAGTATGAACTCTGCCTGTATCCTACCTAAGTCTTGAGTGGCAGAGGGTAGATAGAACATTGAGATCCTTGGAGACGGGGGTTTAAGTAACTCTAAGGTATTATTATTGATAGGTCATTCAGCTTGGAAAAAAAAAAAGATGACTACTTTAGATTTTTGTATGTGTTAGTGACATATTTAGAGTGATTGAAATGACATTTACGTTTGACTAATCCCGAGGATCTGGCCTTAGGGAGTGTTTGGAAAAGAGCATAGTTTGTTTAATTGAAATTTCTCTGCCTGTTATGCTTTCCCGTGTCGCAGCAACTAAGTTTACATTCAGTGGTGGTTGTTGAGCTTAGAAGAAACAAAATGTTTGAGGCTTCGCGGTATGCACGTGACTGTGAACATCAGGCTGCCAAAGCAGCTACAGCATCCTTTGCAGACCCTGACTTGTGTAGGAAGAACTGCCAGACAAAAAGAGAATTATTTAAAGTCTCAGGGTTTCTCTCTTTAGTTCTTCTTTGCCTCAAGGGAAAGAAGCGGATGTAAAGACATCTGGAAAGCTTTCATAAAGTGAGATTTTACTTATCTACCTCTGGGTAGATAGGTTTAATTTCCAAACTCTTTAACTGTAAGGGGAATACATTTGCTCATCACTCTATGGAGTATTGCAGGAGAGAGAGAGGGCAAGACCTATTACAAATAACAGCCCAGTGCGGCTGAATCTTCCACATGTTGAAATTGAAGATTTTTTCAACCGGAGAATGCAAGGGCACCTAAGAGACTTATTTATGTAGTAGTGGTGATTAAACCTAAGCCCTCTGGTCCATTCTGTAGTGTGAATTGGAGACCAATTTTGGTTTTTCCATCTGGATCTCTTTGTTGTGATAGATCGTTGACACGACTTTAATACAAGGAAAGAATATGTTTTTTTTTTAATGTTTATTTTTGAGAGATAGAGACAGAGCATGAGTTGGGGAGGAGCAGAGAAAGAGGGAGGCACAGAATCAGAAGCGGGCTCTAGGCTCTGAGCTGTCAGCACAGAGCCCGACTCTGGGCTCGAAAGCACAAACCGTGAGATCGTGACCTGAGCCAAAGTTGGCCGCTTAACCAACAAAGCCACCCAGACGCCCCAAGAATATGTTTTTAAAAAACGCAACAACAACAAAAAAGACTGAAATGGGATCAGCAATTGGGACACTGGAATAAGGGTCCCTCTTCTTTTTTAGCTCTCCACTCCTTTGTTGCATCTGAAGATTTTACTTTTGTGCTGACATGGGAATTTGTGCTTGGTTTTGTGTGTCTTTTCTTTGATTGATGGTCTCAAGCTTTAGTGTGTTTGCAACTGAATTACAGATTTATTTATAGAGATTTGTGTGCTGAGAATATTGGACTACATTAGATTCTCAAAACACTGATGTAAGAGAGAAAGAGCAGAAAAGTGTGAGAACAAATTTCTTTGATAAACAGACATGACTGTCACTAAGCAGTTTCAAAGAGAAGGAAGAGGCTTTAGTTGTTGAGTCCCACACCTTGCATGTTGGCTCCTACTGTTCAGAGGAGGAGTGGCTGACAATGACCGGAGAAAGCTTAGAAATGTATGCATGGGAGGGGTGCCTGGGTGGCTCAGTCGGTTAAGTGTCCGACTTCGGCTCAGGTCGTGATCTCACAGTTTGTGAGTTTGAGGCCCACGTCAGACTCTGTGCTGACAGCTCAGAGCCTGGAGCCTGCTTCACTTTCTGTATCTCCCTCTCTCTCTGCCCCTCCCCTGCCCTCTCTCACTCTCAAAAATAAATAAACATAAAAAAGAGAAATGTGTGCATGGGATTTTAGATAGTTTTTAAAGCATGTTAAAAGATAAGTTATTTAAGAAGAACACAGGTTGCAAAAAAATCTGAATATGAATTTTAATTTAGTGCAAATGATCTGGAAATTGTAGTCTGTTATAAACTTTTCTGAAAATATATATTTATCTGAAACTAATTCCCCAACTTCCATTCTGATATAGGTTTTGGTCATTCTACTCAGAATTACTGTTATTCGTTCTCTAATTACATGTAAATAATAAAAGGAAGGTGCAAAACTGCAAAACCTTACAGCCTGAGTGTCTAAAATGTTCTGGGTTGTTCTAATGGGAAGGATATGGAGTGCCATAAACAAGCATTTATTGGCTTGGTCTCTGTGCTTTTGATCGAATTCCTTATTTTCTTTAGGAAGACTTTGTGTCTTCCTGCTTGTTTGTTAGTTTTCTTTTGTTACTGGGGTTTTGGTTGTGGAGAAGGAGGGAAAATTTAAAAAGATTAAATTAAATTTAAATTTAAAAGTTTACTCTGTAGGACATCAAGTTTTGAAGAAGCCATATCATTTAGGAGTTTCTTGATGGGTTGTCCTCAAGAATTCCTGAATTTAGAGATCCATTTCAGGTTAACTCCACTATTCTAAAAGTGGTTTGCATTCATTTGTTTCATTTCTTTTGATTTTAATTTTCTGTGGTATGTATACACTTCGCATAGTTAACAATTCATGGTTCCTTTACTATTTACATGGACTGCAGTACATAGGAGTCTATGTTCTCATGGTGGAACTATTTCCAGATGGCCTATAAATTGTCATTTGCCATAATGGTATTTTTTTTTTCTAATATGAGCCTAGCAAGAACCTAAAAGTAGATGGAAATACACAACACGTAAGTCTTTAGGCACTCGTACTTTGGGTAACTATCTCATCCTGCTTCCTCAAAGATGATTCACAGACTCATCTAGTAGGGATGGTAGAAAAGCAAAAAATAGAAATAGTAATCTTTAAGAAGAAAAAGGATAAAGGTTGTCTAACATATAGAGGTTCTTGCAATTTCTCCATGGCATGCCAATAGAAAAAAATGGAAGAGGGGCCATTGGGTGGTTCAGTTGGCTAAGTGTCTGACCTCAGATCAGGTCATGATCTCACGGTTCATGAGCTGTGCTGACAGCTCAGAGCCTGGAACCTGCTTCAGATTCTTTGTCTCCTTCTCTCTCTCTGCCTCTCCCTGATCACATTCTGTGTTTCTCAAAAATAAATCAACATTAAAAAATTTTTTTAAAAGTGGAAAAAAGAACATCTAGAAGAAAAAGAAAATACACACAAGACCTCTTATTTGGCCTCTATAGGTGGCTTTTGTCTCCAAACTCCTTAATTATAACAAGAATTATCTAAGTTAATCTACGTTCAACATTGATGGTGGAGAAAAGGCCATTCACTTCTAGTTTTAGATGTATAAAACCATTTACTTACTTTTTTCTCGTCTTTCCTTAAACCTAAATACAATTTTGACTTTCATATGTAATTTTTTGTTTCATTATAAAAAAGAGCACATAATGTATATGAAATGAGGTGCTCTTCATTTTAACTGGTGCTGTCACATTATTTTACGTTTTTTAGTTAACACATCAATGATATATGTTTTGGTTTTTTATTACGTAGAAATTACAAATTACTTTTTATTTTATTTTTTTTTTAATTTTTTTTTCAACGTTTATTTTTTTTGGGGGGGACAGAGAGAGACAGAGCATGAACGGGGGAGGGGCAGAGAGAGAGGGAGACACAGAATCGGAAACAGGCTCCAGGCTCCGAGCCATCAGCCCAGAGCCTGACGCGGGGCTCGAACTCACGGACCGTGAGATGGTGACCTGGCTGAAGTCGGACGCTTAACCGACTGCGCCACCCAGGCGCCCCTACAAATTACTTTTTAAATGATGTGCTCATAATGTAGCCTAGGCTGTTCTGTGGCATGTCAAAATTCATCTAAATAAAGTTTAAAAGTTGAAAAGAATACTTGTTATAAGGCATTTGCAACCAATTATGAAGACTTTGAGAATGTTGTCTCATAGACACACGTGTGGTGACAATACTAGAGGTGACAGAGAATAACATTTAGTCATTTAAATAACATCTAGTCATTTAAAGGAGGTAGTCCCATTGATTCTAGATAGGTCTTTTCTCTGTTAAATTGTTTTCTCCTTCATAATAAATTTTGTAGATTATATTGCTATTTTTATTTATTTTCATAGATGACAGTATGGCCACACATCTCACTTAGAATGTCCATACTTATGAAAGTATATATCACTACACATTTTGAAGAGGAGTGAGCTCTGTTTTTAAAGGTAATCTTTTGGACTGTTCTCCCTGCAACAATCAATTTATACCGCCAGGGGTCAGCCTTCATGAACAGATGTCCATATATATCACTCAGGTGTCCAGTTTCAGGACGGTGTTACGATTTGATTTCATGCAATGCTTTTTCACTTGGGGATAGAAGAATCTCCTTGGATACTTACATGGTAATATACAGCTTCTTGCAGTTTGAGTTTTCTAGCTGCACTCTTGACAGGACATTTCTCAAAGGATTTCAGTGTATAGCTTAACTGTTCTTTTCCCTTAGCCGTCTCTTTTCTCTTCTGTCTGATGTGGATTCAGAGCCTTCATCTAAAATTTAATATGCAGGGGCAGGAGGATGGCGGACCACAGCAGAATCATAGGTCAGGGTCTTCCCAAAACCTTTATGAATGGGACTGAAGATGACAGTTGCTCACAGAATGCCTGCATTTGGGGTGTGACATGTGGGAGCCATACATGTGGGAGCCATATAGGAGAGTGACATTATAACTATAATGCCTTATCTAACTGCCAGTTTCTCTTTTTCTTCTTGTTTCCTCTGCTTCTGGGACATAGCGAGGTCCTTTTTGCCCACTACACTGTAAGGTATTAGGCAGGGGCTGTATGTGTGTTGTTGTTTTTTTTTTTTTTTCCTAGTACTTATCATAATGTTTCACATATAGTTGACACTGATTGTGCTTTTTGAGCTGTTCTGAACAGAACTCAGTAAATACTGATATACCAGAATGACCTACTGTATGGCTATTTTTATTGGTAAATAAATATTAAACATCATTGGAAATACCCACATAGTGATACCCTAAAATATAATGATCTATTGTTCTTTTTCTTTATGCAAAAGGAGAAGGCACATGGTTTATAAGTAATTGGGACAAGTTGGAGCTTTTATCAAACTAATAATTGTTCTGAGTGGAGAAAAATTTTTAGACAGAACTCAAAGAAATATTGCATGTTTTTCCCTGAGGAGGGCATTTCCATTAGCTGGGAGACAACATTGTTTATTTCTCATAATAAATGTCTTTTCTATTTGTTCTGTATCATGTTAAGTTTAACACCATACCGGACCATATTAGAAAGTTAATTTAAAACAACTGAATCTGGCTTTCAGAATTGGGAAGGAATTTATTGTTCATCTAGCACGCATCATTGTGCTTCACAGAACACTTTTCACTTTTAAGCAGAATGAATACCAAAGTTTGTAAACAAGGGTGATGGCTTTAGTTACTATACTCAACTATGTAATGTGTGTGTGTGTGTGTGTGTGTGTGTGTGATACTATACTAAATCACATGCTTGTTAGACTATGATCAAAGATCAGGTTCAACTTGTGACCACTGGGAGTCACTGTAGAGCTATCACAGCTGAGGAGGACCCCCCAGAAGCCACACCAGTTTGCTGGGCAACAGGGGAGATAACCCACTCTTCTCTTTGCCCCAGCCACTGGCATTTATCCATTTGCCAACTGATAGTCACTAAGTGCCCACAGAGAGCCGGGTGCTGTATTAAATTAGGCAATGCAGTGAGAACAAGTTGCCTGGGTGGCTAGCCACGTCTCTCCCCTGCTACTCCCACCCCCAAGCGAAGCTCTTTAAATCTCCTTCATGATTTATCCATTTTATTTATTATTTTATACTTATTTATGAGATGTTGTCTTTCCTACCAGAGATCCTTGAGAGAGAAGTCAACATTTTTATTCTGTAATTGTTTATCACATTAACTGGCAGGCAGTAGATCCTTATTACACGTTTGTTGGGTAACCGGATGCTATGCCAGGTATTTTTCTTGTCCTTTGGATATTGCTGTTATTTCCTCTTGACTGCACTACTACCTGTGTATTGCCATCTATGCTGCATCACGCCTTGTTCATTATCTTCTAACGCTATTGAAGTAATGAAATGGCTATAGACGAACAATTGTTTTTCACGGTCAATTATTCTTCCTCCTCCATTCTGCTGTAACAGATTATAGATTTTTATTTTTTAAATGTTTATTTATTTTTGAGAGCGCGCGAGTGGGGGAGGGGCATGGGGGACAGAGGATCCGAGAGGATTCACACTGACAGCCGCAAGCCCCATGTAGGGGGAACTCATGAAAGGCAAGATTATGACCTGTGCCTAAGTCCGATGCTCAACCGACTGAGCCACACAGGTGCCCCTGCTGTGACAGTTTAGAAGTCTTGTTTATATCACATCAAAAATAAATGGCATCACTTATCAATGGCAGCATTAATTATCTCATTTTGGAATTGGGAATTAGAATTGAACCATGCATAGGAAAAGTTGTGCAGTGTTGGAAAACAACATTAGTTGCTAGAAAGAGCTCTAAATTCACAAGAGGGAAATCTGCATTTTAGTTTCAGAATTTTCACCAAGGAATAATTTCAATATTGAGGACCATACTAATTCTCACCACCTCCCTTTCTTCATTTATAAAATCCATTCAACCTCTATTAAATGCCACATGGGGACCTGGCAATGTACTAGGTGTTGGGGGAGGGGGAACAAAGATGAATTAAGCAGATGCTAGTGCTGTGAAAGGATGACACTACAGTTGTGAGTGGCAACTAGAAGTGACACATAAAACAAATTGAACTTTAAAGGAAGCACTTAAGTGCCAAATAAGTGGAAGAGACCATGGGAGTTTAGATATGTGAGTAATTTCATGTAGATTACATCTGTTGTAATTGGCTTCAGAAAATTGGATTTTGCCTTTCGTTTTGAAATATCAAGACATTCCATCCCCTGAAATGAAAAGCAGAGGATGTGTTGGGAAGAGATGTTCAGCTATGCCTTGGCAACAACGAGGAAGATTTATGTCTGAAAAGGGAAATATGTGTAGGGGCAAGTGGGAAGAACTATTAAAGATGTAGTGAGTCCATTTTGTGAATACTTTGAATATATATGTAATCGTGGGTTTGTGGACCATAGTGGATCACGCTTAAAGTTGGGTCTTGAAAGGCACACCTCATTTTATATCCGACTCGTCTTGTTAGAACAACCGGATGTTCTCTGTAGGTATGACATCTGGAGTTACCATAGCCAGTCGTTTCTTCCTGACACGGGTTCTTGTTAATCACACAAGTCGAAGTATTACCAGAGAGTCTTGACTCTTGCGGAAACGTTGGCATTTCATCCACAAAAGTGTTCCCTTGGCAGATGGCTACGGCCAGGACATATGAGGCCTGAAGTTGTTCCAGTGTTGGGGCAGCTGATTTGTTACACAGAGAGCACAGAGCTCCATGTTACATCAAGGATTTTCAGTCTTCCCCATGGCTTCCGTTTGTGAAAAATATTCTGTAGGAAAACTTTCTGCCAGACCAGGAGCCACAAATGCTGAGCTTGTGTGATAAAACACTGAGACCCTTGAGGATAAATTAGAGGGAGGAAAAGTCGCTTCCTGAATTAATTAAATTACATTTGCATCTTTAAATATTTTAATCATCGGGTAACTAGAAATGTGTGCTTACAATTCTTTTCTTATTCAGTTCACTCTTTTCTTACCTTTTCTCCTTCTGCTGTGTTTCAGAACTGCCAATTTAGGGGAAAAATCCTTTATTCCCATAATTGAGAACCAACCTTTATTCCCATAACTGCATAAAGACTTCTGTTCCTGTTAATGCCAATAGATTTTTTTAGTCCCATTAAGGAAAATGGATCTTTATTTTCATGAATGTTGTAGAATGAGATGACTGGAACCTCACAGGTAATAAAGACCAGACAAGCTGATTAAATGAAGAAAACCATAAAGAAACAATTGATTTATGGTAATGATTTTTTTGTTTGTCCAAAAAAATCTCCCTAATTAATTTTTCTCTCATGGGAGTAATAGTGAAGGCACTTATAGAAAATATATATGTGTCTTACTTCAAACTATGAATTTTTTTTTATAGGATTCCCTCATATACACTGAACTCTCACCTGTAACCCACATTATGAAAGCTACCAAAAAAAAAAAAAAAAAAGACCAACCACATTTTTTTTTTAATTTTTTTTAACGTTTATTTATTTTTGAGACAGAGAGAGACAGAGCATGAACGGGGGAGAGTCAGAGAGAGGGAGACACAGAATCTGAAACAGGCTCCAGGGTCTGAGCTGTCAGCACAGAGCCCGACGTGGGGCTCGAACTCATGGACCGCGAGATCATGACCTGAGCCAAAGTCGGCCACTTAACCGACTGAGCCACCCAGGCGCCCCAAGACCAACCACATTTTTAAACTCACAACTGAAGGAGGTAAATAGAGTACCTGGTACAAAAACATCTTACTTCACATTCTAAGGACCGGATGTAATTCTATGTCTACCCCAGGCATGCACCATAACTGGGGAGAAAAGTCTCAACAGAAATGTACCATTTAACTCAGTAGATATTTCTATAGACTTTAGAAATGTAAAATTGATCCCTAAATAATTGCAAGAAAATTGATTTTCAAAACTTAAAATTATCACATAAGTGTACCCCAAATAGTTTCTTATGAAAAAAATTGCAGGGATCTTTTTTGGTAGTTAACCTCTTAAATATTGCAAGCAATCTTCTAGATCTCTTAAAATTGGTCAAATATGCAATTTCCTTCTAGTTGAGATTCATAAAGGAAAGAGACACCTATAGCCTTTCTTCAAAATGATACCAGGGGCATTGTTATTGGTGAGCTTGACCTAAATATTGAGCTAGGATAAGAGAGTGGGTCGGCAAGCCATCAAAACAATTCAATTAAAATTAAATCATTTGTTTTGTCATAAAGATGGATATTTTTAACTACACACATTCGATTTTTATAGGAATTTCTACTTTAACTTTTACTTTATTTTGAATGGTAAGAGGCTGAGTCTCTGTAAATACAACTATAAAACTCAGTACCAAAAGAAAGCCAAATGTACAAATGAAATAAACCCATGAAATTACTGGACTAAATTTTTACAAATGATGTGAGAAATACCTAAGGTATTTTGATTTCTGTTCCTTCAAAGTCACTTTTTGAACATAGATTAGGATTTATATTTGTGTTATGAATTTGGCTGTTCCCAGTCCCCATCTCTCACCCTGATTGAGTGGTAAATCTTATTACCTGAAAAGAAAAAAAACTGAACAAACAAAACAGTAGTGAACACAAACGGAGCTCCTATACTACGGCTTGGTCGTGCAGCAGAAGAAAACCTATTTTACAAATAAATGACCATTTATCCACAAATATTCCTTAGATACACAAACAATGGTAATTTCCAGGTCATATCTCTGTGAGGATAAAGGAATTTTTTAAACGACAGTTTTCCATAGAGTAGTGAAAAACCAGAGTGAGAATACTTAGGAGAAGGAAAAAGAAACAGGGAATTTAGAAGGGACCTTAGAAATTAAGTAATAACCGGTATATTTCTCTCAACATATCGGTGGAAAAATCGAGCCACAGAAAGAGATCAACACAGGTTTTTTGACTTTTTTTCTTTTAATTTCTTAATTATAGACAACATTTTTAACATACATGAAAGTAAACTGAATAGCCTAGGACTCTGTTGACCGATCAGGTCATCATATTACAGCACTCTAGGCTGGCGACACACCTTGAAATAATCATACTTGCATATAATGAGTTAAATCAAATATATTTAAGTTTTTTTAATGTATATTTTATTTTTGAGAGAGAGACAGAGCACGAGTGGGGGAGGGGCAGAGAGAGAGGGACACACAGGATTCGAAGCAGGCTCCAGGCTCTGAGCTGTCAGCACAGAGCCCGACACGGGGCTTGAACTCATGAACCGCAAGATCATGACCTGGGCCTAAGTCAGCGCTTAACCGACTGAGCCACGCAGGCGCCCCAATCAAATGTATTTTAAAATGAGTTCCACTTGGGTTGCCTGGGTGGCTCAGTCGGTTGAGCGTCTGACTTTGGCTGGGGACATGATCTCACCACAGTTCGTAAATTCGTGTCTGGCATCTGGCTCTCTGCTGTCAGCACAGAGCCTGCTTCAGATCCTTCGTCTCCCTCTCTTTGCACCTCCCCCACTCGTGCTCTCTCTCAAAAATAAATAAACGTTAGAAAAATGAATCCCACTTACTTCTTTTTACTTTTAAAAATGTGGCTGTTAGAAAATTTGAAGTTGTGTATATGGCTCACGTTATGCTTTTATTGGACAGTGTTGGCCTAGAACTCCCATTTAACTACACCACCTCAGCAGTCATCAACTCAAGACTCATCTTGTTTCATTTATATCCCAGGCACTTTGGAACTGTCTATGGTCATACAGGTAATTGGTCCCAGATTTGGCATGGGACACCTGCTTGTTGGCTATTGCTCTTCCCACCACTATACTTTTAAACTGAAGTCTTCCCTTATGTGCCAGTTTTACTATCTCCTAATTATTTAGGATTACTTTTGTGACATTTAATGCTTGTGACAGGTTAATAATGCATTCATTTATTTCCTTTACAGACTATTATTTTAATTTAACTGATAAAGATTCTTGGATCAAATTCCACATTTACTCTACTAAGGAGAGTGAACACATTTGTAAATCAGTGCTCAGTCTTGCAAAATCCTGATCACCTAAGAGTAGCAAAGGAGTTAGTACCTTCTTGGCTACGCTTCTTATTTATATTTTTCATGCAAAATTCCATTGTTCTATTAAAGTAGATGTTAAAAAAACATAATTAATAAACAATTTCCGTTAAACATTTACCATGTAAAAACCTCAGCGTGTGTATACACACACAGACATACACATACCTCATCATTTGGGGGAGTTAGTCTTGCGGGGGAGAGAGGAGTTTGTTTCTACAGAAGCTCGACTTGAAGGGTCAAAGAGAAATGTCTAGAGATGAGCAGGAGCTGAGCTACTGGGAAAATGTTTCTGTCTACACTTTCTCTTGAGTGATGACTTCTTGAATCAAGAAAGAAAATATTTTGTTCAAACCATTCTGACAATATGCTATTTCAGGAAACATTTACAATTTAATCTCTGCATATATTTTTCTGTATCTTTGTCATAGTGATTTCAATGAAGTATACTATAATTTTAACATAGTTGTGTATTTGAGGGGATATACGTCATTACAAGAATCTACTTGATTTTTTTTTTTAACTAAATTACAAATTTGACTTAACTTTCACATTTGCATCTTAGAAAATGAAATGGCTTGATCACAAAGCATCTGGGAGTTTTAACCTGAGGTCAAAACTTCGAGAGGGTGGCTGATTTTTTTCTGGTACTCCTGCCAAGAGCCATCGGCCTTTAGGGGTGACTTAGGCGGGAAGTGATGTCGCGTCCTTGTTGGCTATGTTCTGTGTGCCCTGCAGATCCACATATACCTTTTTCTGGTCCTGGGAAGCTGACCTGTGGAGACTCAGCTACCTGGATCCCTTTCCTTCTGTTCACTGGTTAAGGTAAAGCCAGCGGGGAAAATGAATAGGAGATAGGAAATAGGGGGGAGGGTGCGCCTGGGAATTTATTCCTCTTGTTCTCTTGTTGGGTTGCTGAGGGTGACTGCAGCCCACCCAGCCCATCTGTGTCTGGGTTTTGGTGACCACTCACTCTCCTACAGCTCTAGGGTTGCTAACTGTCTACCTCTTAAAAGGCCAGGGGTACTGTGTCATCCCTTCTGGGTTTTCCACCCCTTCTCATACATTTGTAACATCTTTTTATTCAACTGCCCTCGAACTATCCGAATTTGAATGTGCCATCTGTTTCTGTGAGATCCTGAAGGTGTATGAGGATTTCCAACCCCAGCTCTTTATGTTGACATTCTAGTTTGACTCTGGATACCTCAGCATTCTGTCCTCAGGGCCTGAGTTTCTACTTGAAAAAGAAATCGGCATATTACCGGAGGCCCTGGGACATTAAGCAAAGGCTATAGAACAAGGATTTTCTCACATTCCTTTCTAGCTAAATAATGAAATGTACGCTTCACTGGAATGAAATACAGAACTGACATTCCAGAATGGACTTGAAAACTAAACAATTCTTCAAGGTATACTTGCAATTAGACTAAGGAATGAGGTGGCAGCTGCAGCCCCGAAGTCAATACCTTTGGACTTGACTTTACATTGACGCCACAGACACATTTGGCCTCCTTTTGCTGGCAACAGTATTAAGTCCTGGTGCACTTAAGAGCTTCAGGTTTCTAATAAGCATTTTCTTCAAAGCAGGGACTTGATTTGCTCTGTGATTTTTGTCAAGTGCATATCATATCAAAGGATAAGTGTTTGCCAAAGCCTTTCTTCAGCCACAAAAAGGGGAGTTTTGTTTGAAGAAAGTCAAGTTACACTGACTAGCTCCCACTGGGAAGATGAAAGGAATGACTGGATTTCCTGTTACTCTGTTGTTGTTGTTTGTATCCCTCAAATATTTTAATCAACATGAAAGGACTCCTTGCACTGTGAGAGCAGTGCAATCTGAGAAAGCCATTTAGAAACCGCCAAATAGATTTGCAGCTAATAAAGTTGTATTTGTCTGTGGCGTCAAAGACCAGATTTATGGGAGGTGATTAATAAGGGCCAGAAATGCCAGGCTTGGCGAGATGGTCAGGAGATTATTTTTCAAATGGATTTCCCCACTGCAGATTCTTAATATGCACTATGTACATTTAAGGAAACAAGACAGATTGCAAAGCCTGATTTTGGTCTAGTTACAATGCAGCATTGAGACAGGATTATGATATAAATTGTGCAAATTCTATATATGCACATGGTGTAACGAATCAAGAATAACAATTTCAAATCAAAAATTAAAAATATTTAAAATTTTTTTTTAATGTTTCATTTATTTTTGAAAGAGAGAGAGAGAGAGAGAGAGAGAGAGAGGGAACATGAGCAAGGGAGGGACAGAAAGGGAGGGAAACACAGAATCTGAAGCAGGGTCCAGGCTCTGAGCTGTCAGCATAGAGCCTGATGAGGGGCTCAAACCCACGAACTGTAAGATCATGACCTGAGCCAAAGTCAGACGCTTCACTGACTGAGCCACCTAGGCACCCCCAAAATTAAAAATATTTTATTAATGATCTGTATTTTATAATATGAAAGGGTTCATCTTTATTCATTGCTGAGTATTGTTTTCTTATTACATTTCTGTGCCATATGTATTACAGCATAGGCCCTCAATACAAGTGTGTTTAAGGAATGAATGACTAGATAGTTCAAGCACATCTATTCTCTCAATTTTAAAGTCTTAAAAGTTCTATTATAGTCGTGTAATGATTCTTGTGCTCTGAAAAAAAAAAAAGAAAAAGTATACCATCATCATTGAGTTTATTATAATTTATAATTGCCAGCAAGGAAATTAGTGACATAGGATATTTTTATTCAAATGAAGCAAATCTCAATTTCCTTATTGTCAGTGCTTGAGGCAGGAAGGAAGTGTGGCATTGTACTTGCTCTATCAAAAGCCTGAAATCTGCATCCCTTCATGAGGAACACATGGGAGAACATTACTCCTACCCCAAATTTCTTTGTGTTTGAATCTCATCTTTTCATGTTCTTGTTTCTTATCTCTTTTTTGTCCTATTATTTCTTTTCTTCCTATTTAAAAAAGTTATACAAGAAGTTAAATTAACCATATTCCTGTTTATGGGACATGCTCAACAGTGCTCTGAACAAGGGCCTTCTATTTTATTCCTTGATGAATTTCCTTTATTCTCATTGTTCAACACCCTTCTCCACAAAAGACAATCATAATGTATATCTTTTTGCCCCTACACTCTTATAAAATATGCATTACTGTTTCACATGCATCTGTTTTTAATTTATGGCAATGGTACTAGAATAGATTTATTTTCTTGTTCTTATCATTTTCACTCAGAAGGATGGTTTAAGACTTCATTGTGGCTATATATATAGCCATATAGTCACTGTATAATTATATAATTATAATATATTGTATAGTCACTGATAATATAATATATAGTATATATATTATATATATTCTTTATGTATTATATAGTCACTGTATAATAATATAGTATATATAATATGTATAATATATATCACATATATTATATAGTCACTGTATAATAATATGATATATTATATTATAATATATTATAATAT
>NW_024412403.1:42885850-42954874 GCF_014898765.1 Herpailurus yagouaroundi | reverse complement strand
TAATATATAATATATTATATATAATATATAATATAAGTATAATATAATATATATTTTATCTTTTTTATATTATATGTATAATATAATATAATATATTATATATAATATATTATAATATAAGTATAATATTATAATATATTATATATAATAATATACTATAATAGAAATAGTATATATAATATAGTATATATAATAATATACCATATTATAGTACATATAATATAGTGCAATACATGTTACATATATAGTCACTGTATAATAATATAATATATTATAGTATATATAATATTTATAATATATGTTATATATATTATATAGTTGCTGTATAATACTATATTATATGTATAATATAGTATAATATATATTATATATATAATATAGTATAATATATATTATATATAATATAGTCACTTTATAATATAGTCGCATGGGTATCTGCCATGTGTTCCCTCTTGATTTCCTCAGTGGTGTTATCCATGTCTGCAGCCTCTGTCCTCCACACAAAGCTACATGTTTCTATGGACCTATGTGAGGAGCTCTTTGACATTTATATACGAACAAAGTTGCTGGGTTACAGGTGATACACATCATTAATGAAAATAAGTATTACCACATTGCTGTCTGCACCAGTCTCCGTTCCTACCTGCAGTTCCTGAGGGTTCTCACATTCCCACAAGCCTGCAGACACTTGAAATTATCTAGTTTGCTAAATTTTGTCAGTCTGGAGGTATTATAACATCTCATTGTTTTAATGGGCACTCTAAAAAGTTACTAATGGGTTTGAAGATCTCATATGTTAGCTGGCTTTTTAGACTACCTCCTCTATAAATTCCCAGAACATATATTTTGGCCAGTTTTCAGTTTGGATTTATGTTTTCCTTTTTGATTCTCTCAGCACAGTCTGTATGTTGGAACCTTGATAATTTTAGACAATGAAAACTTCCAATCCTCCATTTTTCTCTGATCTTCATTTATGACATTCTTCTTTGAGCAAAATCTTCACATTCAATATAATTATTTATGTCTAATTTCATGTGTAGTTTGAGTTTAAGAAGTCATTTCTGACCAACATGTCCTCAAGTTATTCTTCCATGTTAATTACCATCAACTATGATTTTCACATTACATATTTGAGTCCTTAATATATTTGTAGTCTACATTTATATGTGATGTGGATGGGGATTGCTATAGACTTAATGTTTGTGTCCCTCATCACCCTCCCCAATTCATATGTTGAAATCCTACCCCTCAGTGTGATGGTATTAGGAGGTGTGGTCTTTGGGTCTTTGGTGATTAGGTCAGGAGGAGGGGCCCTCAGGAAAGGGATTAGTGACTTTTAAAGGAGACACCAAAGAGCTCTCTTACCCCTTCCACAGTGAGAACATGACCATCTATGAACTGGAACATGGAACCTCACCAGTCCCTTGTTTAGGCTTCCTGGGTTCCAGAACTGTGAGAAATAAATTTCTGTTGTTTATAACTCCCCCTAGTCCACGGCTTGTTAGAGCAGCCTGAAAACACAAAGACAGAGCTCCAATTATATTTTTCTCCATATGCAGTAGTCCTCCTTTATCCATGGCTTCGGTTTCCCTGGTTTCTGTTTCCCATGGTCAAGTGTGGTCTGGAAGCAAATGATTCTTCTAATATATTGCCAGAATGTCAATAGTAGTCTAATACTACATTATAGTGCCTACATCGTTCACCTCACTTCATCTACTGCAGTGCCATTTTTTCCAACTCCATCTATTAATTCATCTGTCATTTGCCCACTGGTAGTGTTGCCACTTTTGTAATACATATCTGTTCATGGGTAAGTGTCTGAACTCTCTGTTTTCTTTCTTTGGATCAATGCTGTTTTTGTGGCAATAACACACCGCCATTATAGTATGTAAGTGTGTGTACTTATATTTATATCTATTTATATACAGATATTTTAATAAGGCTGTATACTGTGAACAAATATCAGACATGCCACATTTTCCTTTTTTTCCTCTTCTTCTTTATAGCCTCTTCTTCTTAAATAGACTTTGCTATTTGTGGACCTTTTTTCTCCATATACATTTTAGAGTAAACATATCAAATTGCTCGAAAACCCCTACTGGATTAGGGTTGCACTGAATTTGTAGTGGAGAACTCATGTCTTTATACTTTTAAGTTGTCTTCTGTGTTTAACTTTAGGAATTTTATCTTCATTCTTTCTTCCTTTTCTAAAAATTTAGAAATTTTTATTTCCTTTATTTCAGGGATTCCCACTATCTGGATGTTGGCAACTGGACTCTGTACCCACCCTTTTTAAATTTTATGTCTTATGCCATTTTAGATTGTAGTTTTTCTTGTTCTCTTCTGGAAGATTGCTTGAGTCTGATCTCCTGCTCAGTAATCTGTATTTAAACTGTGTTCATCATGCTGTTTATTCAATATCTCTGTTCTTCTTTCTTTCCACTCTTATTGTTCTTAGACCTAATGTGTTTCTTCTTCCTATTTGGCATTGATAGCATCTTCCTTCATATATTTAAGTGTTATAAAATATATTTTATATTTTACTTATACTTTAATATTTCTACTTTGGGGCGCCTGGGTGGCGCAGTCGGTTAAGTGTCCGACTTCAGCCAGGTCACGATCTCGCGATCCGTGAGTTCGAGCCTCGCGTCGGGCTCTGGGCTGATGGCTCAGAGCCTGGAGCCTGTTTCCGATTCTGTGTCTCCCTCTCTCTCTGCCCCTCCCCCGTTCATGCTCTGCCTCTCTCTGTCCCAAAAATAAATAAACGTTGAAAAAAAAAATAAAAAAAAATTTCTACTTTTCTGTTCAACTTTAATTCATGCATATTCAATTCACTGTTTTTCTTTTATAGTGGTTGTATTTGTTCTTTTGTCTTGTAAGCACATTATCCTATGGAATTATCAGCTACTCTGCCCGGTAATGTGTATTGGAAAACACTGAGGACTAACTTTTAATTGCTTCTCTCCTAGTAAATTTTGGGATATGGAGAGACATGAAGCTCACAGCAAAGATTTTCAGGCACTATAGAACCACTGTTGTTTAGTCTTGCTTATCATCATCAGATGAGGACCACTGGTGATAGATCACCTGCTTACATCATCAGACCACTCCTATGGTCAAGGACTCATTTTTTAAATTCTTGATAAGACAGAAGACTGCTTCCTTAGTTTGTAAATCATTCCTATCTGGGGATAGGAAGACATTAAAGAATGAATGCAAGAGCAGATGGTCACCCTAGATCTGTTTGAACCCACTTCTCACCCAAGAGGGATTTTGCAGCACTCTGAGATGTGGATGTTGGTGGCTTCTGTGCCCAATGGCAACTGGTGATTTTCCTAAGTCAACCCAGGAGAAAGGAAAAGGGCAAAATATGAACATCTTCCTGACCACAATGACCAGGTTGGGACAATCTGTAGTTGTCTCCATGGTTTCTTGCAGGTTTCAATTGTGCTTGCTGGGTTTTGTCTTTTCCTCTGATGCATTCTCTCCTGTAATTTCTGTAGATTTTCAGGAGAAATCCAGTAGGAACTTTCTGACAGTTTTTCTGTCCACTGCTTTTTCATTGTCTCTCACTCTCTTTCTACCTCTCCCTTCCCCTACCATCCCCCCTCTATTTACTTATTCATTGACTCTTTCTTTAAAAATCCTTGTGAGCCTTTTCTATACTATAGTTATTCTGTTGTCATTTTCCTTACCATTTCCTGAGTTTAATTACTTCCATAGTCTATGTAGCTTATATAATCCTAGAGTTTTCAGTTCCTAGAGTTCTCAGTTGCAATTGGTTAAAGTACAGTTGCTCTAAGAGACACCCAAGAATTGATCAAATATTCTTGGGAGAAGTTTAGTCCTGTCTGTTTTCTTTATAAAATCCAGAATCTCCAAGAACTTGTGGGCTTTTGAAGCAGAGGAGAATTTGCTACCCCTAAATGCACCTCTTGGTCTAAGGATTATTTTAAGGGGGTTATTTTTAAGAAAAAGCAGACATAAGAGAAGATCCTAAAATAGTAGAAGTTAGTTTTTTTGTAAGAGATATTTACATGTATAAGGAAAATCTCTATTTATAAGGATATCTCCCTTGCTGTACCAGGAAAAGGGGGTTGACCAAATTTCTAGAAACTCTTATCAGTGCAGAAGGCAACAACTTAAATCTACACAACAACCTTAAACTTATTTAGTGTGTTTTTCCTGGTAACCTCCCACAGCTGAATCCCCATTCACAGTATCTTTGTCTTTAGCTGAAAATGATATTTAAGGTGATAACTTTAGTCATTTTGGGGAGTTACTCACTTTTCCTGGATATCTTCCATGTATAGAGGCGGTATACATTTTTTAAAATGTTTTATTTATTTTCGAGAGAGACAGAAACAGAAAGAGAGAGAGAGGTGGGAGAGGGAGACACAGAATCTGAAGCAGGTTCCAGGCTCCGAGCTGTCAGCACAGAGCCCAATGTGGGGCTCAAACCCACAAACTGCAAGATCAGGACCTGAGCCAAAGTCAGGCGCTTACCCAGCTGAGCCACCCAGGTGCCCAGGCAGTATACATAGTTTTAAAAATTTATTTTCTCCAATTAATCTGTCTTTTTATTGCAGGCATGTCTCAGTCACAAACATGGGAGATAGAAAATTATTTTTCCTCCCCCTACACCTTTATCATAATTTTGGTGACAACTTCCATCCTTCTTAGGAAAAAAACAAAAAACCGTTACATTAAATATGGCTGTACTTACTTACAGAGAATGTACCATTCTCTGAATGGGCTTAGAAATTAACTTTTTCCCAGTTATTATAGATTTTCTGTATTTAAAATTTTTCCCCAGTGAACTAGCTTGATAAAAAAAAAAATATAAGAGAAGGTGTTTAAAAGGGGTAAGGATTAAAAAGTAATAAATAGTAAAAGAAATGCCTAAAGCTTTAGGACCTGTTAGTAAACTCAGTCATCATTCTGTGTTTTTCCAAATTCAGTAAGATGATCATTTAGATATCTGGAAGGGAATTTTCTTTTTAAGTCACTCCATAAATAAAATCTACGTGAAATTTTTTCTAATATTTCACGCTTCACAGGAACTATATTAAGTAAAAGATGAAAAACAGGTAACGTTATAATATCTGATTCCTGGAAAAGATTTAATCACAGTTAATGATGGCAGAAGTTTTCACCTTCTACACTTGGATCAACATATGGCATTGTTTGTTCAACGTCAGCTAGTTCAGCACGTGGCTCAGACATCAGGTTATTTTTTTATTTTTTCTTGTAGCAACAATTGAAACCAATAAAAGAAAAATAAAACGTCTATAAACCTTACGGAGAGAGGGAGAGATAAGATTTTCCTTTGGAACTTCACAGTGAAAATTGCCATGCAAAGTATAAGAGAGCTAATGCATCAAGAATTGTTCTTTTTGGCTTTTAAAAGATTCTGTCTATTGAGCTCCCACACTAAACACAGTTGTACCTCTCCATAAAACTGAAATGGTTCTGTGATGAGGAGAAGAGGCAACTATTTAAAGCACATGTCTACTTTGGTATAGTTACACACAACATTTTCACTTGCATATACATTGCTAATGTTTTACTGTGAAACCTTGTATATCTTCGCACATTTGGTTAACCATATGCCTTTGATGACAATCCAGTCTTAAAGCATGCTTGTTATAGGGTATGAAGAGTACAATTAAGCTAAAATTTTACACTAAGTCTGTAATGCATTTTGATTTCTCATGAGGTTCTAATCCAGTTTACAAAATGTTTCCAGATGTACAGTCTAGTTCCAGATCAATTTATATGTATATACAGAAATCCTAATGCTTAAATTATAAAAAAAATATAATATTTTTAGTCTTTGTTGTGGAAGTTCCATTTGGAACATCATCTTGAAATTATTAAGATCATGCTAAGTTGTACAGAGTAGTTTTTAAAATTTTGCATTTGTGTTCAAAATTAGTAACCATAATCTTTCAAAATTTAGGCCCTATACATTAATCTTAGAGATTTAAGATATTTAAATTTATTCCATTTGATTTTCTATTGTATCTTTAGAGATGAATCACACTGTAAGGAACAGAACTAGGGGCAGAAGCTGGCACAAAAAACTTGTCATTTTGGGCCAAATATCTTTTCTTCCAGTTCTTTGATTCTGGATGTTTCCTAAATTCATTTGTTCATGTATATAAGTACATTTCAAATATAATGCTAGGGATTGGAGACATGAAGATGAATGAAAGAATGTTCTGAAGGAACTCACGGTCTGGTGGAGTTATCAGAAATATACATACATCTTTTGGGATAAATAGGATGAAACAAAATTAACATTGAGGGGAAGAACACCATAGGCAGAAGTTTCAGCATTAGCAAAGATGTGAGTGCGCTAACAGCACAATAGGTAATTTCAAGCGGTTCTATGACTCTAGCGAGTCAGGTTAATGTCAGTACTGACAATAGATCAGTCTGGAAAAGAAGTGAGCAAAAAGTGCAGCAAGGGCCTTTCTTATTTGCCTTTAAGAACTGTGAAGTTTTCCTGCGATGGGAAACATGTCAAATGCCTTTAAGAAGTTGTGGTTATTTGGGCCACACAGAGAATTGTTTAGGTTATAATGGTACTCACCTCATGTATAGGTAAGCATATCCCTGTGATATGAGATGTGAGATCATCCCCAACAAAAACAAGTGCTTATGGTCATCAAAATACATGCAAAACAATGTTTCTTACAGCTTTACTCCTAATAACCTCAAACTAAAACAACTTGATCTCTATCAACAGAAAAATGGATAAATTCATTGTGGATATTCACACAGTAGAGTAAATACATCAAAAGAAAAGAACACATTAGGGTAACTGCAAGGATACAATCACGCGGATGCAAGTATACAGATGCATCTCAGAGACACGGTGCAGAGCAAAATGAACCAGACTCAAAATGGAACACGCTATATAATCCCATTTGTATAAAATTTATGAATAGTGTAAACATATCTTTTTTGATACAAGTTAGGTTAGTTTGGGGGAGGATATTGACTGCGAGGGGCAGGTGGGAGCCCCCTGGGATGCTGAAGATACTCAATATTGTAGGGATGTAGACCTGTGCAAAATTTCATCGATTCATTGAGCTAGGAGGACAGGTGAACTTCTCCCCATGTATTTTATACCTTAATACAAATTAAAAGCAAATAATAGTCTTTTCTCTTGTGTTTTGCTGGTGCTTGTGTGCACATGTGTCATAACAGAATGCACATTGGACTTTGACTCAAAAGAATTGAATTTGAACCGTAGTTCAGCTTATTAGCTGTGAGATCTTGTGTGAATAATTTAGAGTCTTGAAGCTTCATTTTTGTCTCTGTAACATGGAGATAATAATAATTATTTTACAGGATTGGTATGAGAACCAAATAAGACACAGTGTTAGTCCATGTCCTCTAGAAAGTAGAGGAAGGAAAGTGAAACTTCTTCAAAAGGACAATTATACTCATTTTCTTAAAAAAAAATTGTTCCTTTGTTTCTGGTCTTCCAGAAGTGAACAATTTTTAAAATTTTCTTTTCTTTTTCTTTCCTTTTCTTTTCTTCCTTCCCCTTTCTTTTTCTTTCATTTTATTCAATTTTATCAATCTTAAGGACTCAGAGGATGATAGAATTTGAATTATTCAGTTGTTTTTACCAAACATTTGTATAATTCATGTAGAATTGCAGTACTAATATTAACACCTATGAAAAACTGACTGAAAACAGGGTGCCTGGGTGGCTTAGTCAGTTAAGCTTCCTACTTCAGCTCAGATCATGATGTCACACTCGGTGAGCCTGAGCCCTGCGTCCGGCTCTGTGCTGACAGCTCAGAGCCTGGAGCCTGCTTCCGATTCTGTGTCTCCCTCTCTCTCTGCCCCTCTCTGCTCATGCTCTGTCTCTCTGTCTCAAAAATAAATAATAAAAACATTAAAAAAATAAAAAAAAAACGGGCTGAAAACAGTTAAAAATATCTTGCATGTTTCCCTCATTTTCCTATTGTTTGCAGTCATTGTATATCCACCTTGTCGGAACAGACAGACATTACATATTGTACTTTGTCTCTTAACTGGTCTTAGTTGTCCCTGTAATTGTACCCTTAATGTTCATCTCAGTCCTTAAGGCAGGGTCTCTCTAGTCATTTTGGTTGTTTGAAATTGTTCTGTAGTAGATTCTTCAGGAAGGGATCAAAGGAACATCTTAAAGTTTTGCACATTGATATCAGATAAATTTATACGGGGAATTCAGTTTTGTTGCTTATACAGTCCTTGGTTCACATTTTCTTTCCTTCACTAACCAGCATGTTACTCCATTTCTTGTACTATAAATCAGTGAATCAAACCATTTGCTAATAACCCAGTTATCCTTCTTTTGTTAGCTGTCTGTTCGTCACTTGACTTTTTTACCTTAATACTCAAAGATTTTTCTTTCTGTAAAGCTCAGTAACTTTAGTAGAATATATCTTAGTGTTTGATAGTCTCAGGTATGAAGTATACTATTTGAATATGTAGTTACAAATATATTTTTATTTAAGTCTCTGGAGAGTTTTCTTAGGATATAGGTTTTTTTGGTGTGTTTGTCCTGTATCCTTGCTTTGTTTTCTTCAGGATCCTCTGGTATCTGTTAGAGCATATCTGTCTTCCACAATCATCACATTCTATTAATCCTATTTATCTCTTCCTTTCCCTTGATCTTCTATTTATACTAAGACACCATCTACTGTTTTCATTGTTGTTGTATTCTTCCTAGTTTAGTCTGCATTTCTGCATGATTGTTTTATTTTTAATTCTTTCCAAAGTACTACTTCATTTCTTATTTTTTTTTTCTAATTCAGATTTACGTGATTTATTTTGTGTCTTGTATCATTGTTTTCATATTTTTAGCTGTTTCCAAAACAGTGAGTTAAAGTTTACATTTGTTATTTTTAGGATTGTACTTTACCTTATTTTCACGGTAGGGTTTTATTCTGCTCCTTACTTTGTCTTTTTTTTTTCTTGCAATAACTTTGTATAGAAATTACTATGACCTTTTTGTGCTGTCTCTTATTTTTTCTTACTAGATTATTGGTGTATTATAAAATAGGGTACTGAGCCTCCATACCCTCTCTGGTCATGCCACACCCCCAGCCCTTGAACGTGTTCACCAACCCTGAGACTCTCTGAACCTCTTTGGTTAGCTTTTCTTTAAAAAATGTTTTTTTATAGGAGCGCCTGGGTGACTTAGTCGGTTAAGCATCCGACTCTTGATCTCGGTTCAGGTCATGATCTCAAGGTTTGTGAGTTCGAGCCCCATGTTGGGCTCTGTGCTGACCGCGCGGAGCCTGCTTGGGATTCTGTTTCTCCCTCTTTCTGCCCCTCTTCTTCTTGCATTTTCTTTCTCTAAATAAATAAATACAGTTTAAAAATTTAAAAAAAATTTGTATCATTTTTTTATTTGAGTATAGTTGACACACACTGTTACATTAGTTTCAGGTGTGTACGATAGGGATTCACAGGTTTATACGTTATGCTGTGTTCAGCACAAGTGTAGCTACCATCTGTCCCCATGTATCACTATGACAGTATCATTGGCTATATTCCTTTGGCTGTGCTTTTATTCCTGTGACATACTCATTTCATAACTGGAAGCCTGAATCTCCCTTTCCCTGTCACCCATTTTGCCCAACAGCCTCTAACCCCTCTTGTTGCTCTTTTTTTTTTTTTTTTTAAATTAGGCTTCTTAATCTTTCAGAAAGATTTACTTTACTGATGTACTGATTTACTTGGATGAACTTTAAAAATAAATTTCCCTGAACTTAAGCCTATGTTTTAAATCTAAGTGGTTTGAGTGAAGTCTTTTTAATTACTCCCAGTCCCTATATCTAAACTTCAAGGGCCATTCTCAGTCAAATTGTCTTATACAGGATCCCATCTTTGTGCTCGTTTTTTGTTTTGAGCTGGTTCAAGGTTGGTCCTGGGATAAGCATTGGTGCGTGCCATGCTTCATGTTAACTTGACCCTGTTACTTACCACTGAATCACAATATTAGCAGAAGCCCATCTTTACTAGAGTACTCAATACAATGAATGTATTTTTTCCATACTGTAGTAACTCATATCAAGATATGTTTTCTTTACCCTTCATTTTTGTTAAATAAGAATAAAACAATCATTTCATCATTTAAAAAAGGAGAAGAAGATGTGGTTTAACATAGTTCTAATTTCCAGAGCTCTGTCTCCTTTTTTTTTTTTTATTTCAAAATGATTTTTATAGTGCTGAAACATGGTGAGTTGCTTTCTGCGATTTACTGACTTCACTCCCCTCCCCAATTTGAATTTCAGTGTTCCTGGTCTTTGTTGCCATTGCCTTCTCAAGCCATTGTTCTGCTTTTATTAGGAGATTGGAGATACGTCTGCCACTGCCATTTTCCCCAAATCCTCTTATTGTCGGAATTCTAATTATAGAAACAAAATGAATAAAGAATGCAACGCTAAGCTGTCAAAGTAAAGTTACCCGGAGAGATTGGCATGAGACAGCAAAGTGAAAATAAGAGAGCGTGGTAGAACAGTAGCTGTATAACATCAGAGGTATTCTTTGAAGGGATAGAATGCAAGAGTAGGTAGCAGCATTCGATCAAGTAAAAGTGTCTAGAAAAGTAAAATTTGTTAATGAGTTGGCCTGTAGGGGAAAATATGTATCCCTTTTCCTAAAACCCATAAACCATGTGGTTTTACTTGTTTCAGATTATAACACAGGACGAAGTGTTAGCAAGAAGCTGTACTTCTACCAAAGACTATGTATTTCTTTAAAATGCTTTTCCTTAAAATGTGGAGATGCAAGTTGGCATGACTAAATAGAAATCATTATACAGATTGCTGTATCTATTGGGACTCTTTATTGGCATGGACAGGAGAGAAATGTATTCTTAACATTAAAAAAAAAAAAGATTTTCGCTTTCAATCAAGTGTTCAAATCTGCGACATTTGAAGGATTGTTGTGTATGCATACAGGAAATATAATGATATTATATTGACGGTGACATAGCCATTCCATCAAAACTAGTCTTACCTTCCCAAGCAATGAAAATTCTGCTTTCGTCAGTTGCAGTTAATGCTCAAAATGGCATTATCTGGAGAATGATTCATAGCGAAAAAACCAACAAGATTTTAGTAACAGATATAAGTAATTAAAGGAAAAATTAAAATTGCTTTTCTCTAGAGGTGCCAGGGTGGCTCAGTCAGTTGAACGTCTGACTCTTGATTCTGGCTCGTGTCATGATCTCATGGTTTGTGAGTTCAATCACCCCATTGGGCTCCAGTATGGAGCCCTTGGGATTCTCTCTCTCTGCCCCTCCCCTCCTCTCAAAATAAATAAGTAAACAACGACAACAAAAATGCTTTTCTCAATAATTGCCTATCAGAACTAAACTACCTTAAAATCTTATGTAAAGAGTCCCATTTTAGGGTAAGTTTTCAGGATTTATTGTTTTTGAACCTTTGAGTAAATCACTCTTTACGTATACTTTCATTTATTTATTTTGAGAGAGAGACGGGGTGGGGGGAGAGGCAGAGAGGAGAGAGAGAATCCCAAGCAGGCTCTGTGCTGTCAGTGCAGAGCCAGACTAGGGGCTCCATCCCATAAACTGTGAGATCATGACCTGAGCTGAAATCAAGAGTCCATGCTTAACTGACTAAACCTCCAGGTGCCTTTGTATACTTTCATTTTTAAAGGCACTACTAACTTTTTTTTTTTAATGTTAATTTCTGAGACGGGGAGAGAGAGAGAGAGAGAGAGAGAGAGAGAGAGCGCGCGCGAGTGGGAGAGGGGCAGAGACAGAAGCAGGGAGACACAGAATCTGAAGCAGGCTCTAGGCTCTGAGCTATCAGCACAGAGCCCTACGCGGGGCTCGAACTCACAAACCGCAAGATCATGACCTGAGCTGAAGTCGGATACTTAACCGACTGAGCCACCCAGCTGCCCCTAACATGTTTGTTTGTTTGTTTGTTTGTTTTACTGTGAGAAATTTTAAATAATGAACCAGAGAGAAATACACATTTTCATGCATCAAATAGTTGCAAGCATCACATATGACAAAAATCCCTAATCTCCAGGAAATTCCATTACAGAATTATAACCAAGCTGTTTGCTGTCTGCTGCTGGGCCTGCAATTGTCTGCCCTGTCTAGAACAACGGGCTGCCCCCATTCCTAGTATACACAAATAAGGAAATAAATTAGCAATAAGAAATATCCTATTACCAGCTTATTAAATACCACAGCACTTTAAATGAACCTGGCATACATAGTGTTTACACATGAATAAAAATTACATATGTAGTAAACTATTTTCTAACTATCCAGCTTTTTCTCTTTTAATATATATTGTAAGCAAAATAAAATAAAACTTCAACTTCCATCCTAGCAAATTCTGGGCATTCCAGTACATTCACAGGATCAAGGATTTCCACTGCAGAAAGAAGAAACACTCTGTTTTTGCTCCTGTCTTTTGCTTGATTAGGCTGAACTGTCTCTTCATTCTTTCTGTATGTCTCCATTCTTCAGTGCACAAATAACACAAGTTTTTCCTTTTGCTATGTGGGAGATTTTAAGTCAATACTTAGGAATGATGGTGGTTAATTACAAATCTAAAAAGGGAACAACTTGAAATTTGGACATTAGCCATTACTTAAATAACCACTCATTGACCATGCTCTGTGACTGGAAATTTCTTTCTGGAAGGTTCACATCTGAAGCTCTCTCCCATTGCGAGTTGATGTGGCTGTTTTATTTTCCCTCGAGAGAATCTTTACCCATCTGTTGTGTTATCAGGGGGATAAATGCGAAATTCCTGTTATTCTATATTTAGAGGGATTTAGATATCATCCTTCCTCTCCACTCCTGTCATGGATAACCAGAGATTTCTATGCCATAATGTGAAGCTTAGTTACTGAGATAACTTTAGTCTTTACCAGTGTTTCCCTTTCTTATCAACTGTCATTTTAAGTGGAAAAGGGAGGATTTTGTAGTGCTGGAAGTACTATTCTGTCCCTTATCAGAGCAAACCCTACAAATGGTGGCACTTGTCCCTCCTGCTTTAGCTAGCAAGTCTGATTCAAGAAGAGTGAACATTCCATTTCCTAACGTCAGCTTTAAAAAGGTGGACACAACTGTATTAGCTTTATTTTAAGAAGCTTGAAGTATTTTCATATTCATTACTATTAACCAAAAGGTTACATAAAATGCATGTAATCAGTATCATTTCTGTAATGGACACTTTTTGATAATATAATGTGTTTTAAATAACAGTGTAAAGTAAGTGATGCTATACCAGGAAAATGAAATTTATGATTTGTTAAAACAATATTTTTAGGCATGCTACATTTCTAAATTCAAATTTTTACTATTTTTTATTAATTTGTTATCTTATTGTTTACTTCATTAAGTGTACCTAAAATATAAATGTGTTATTTTTCATTTGAAAAATGGCCAACGTTTTAGAAAATGAACAAAGAGGTTTTGGGTCCCCACTGATCCAGTCAGACATTGCCTGAGCTAGCAAACTAAAGATTAAAAAAAAAAAAAAAAAAGCACACACTGCATTATTCTTCCAGCTTTCTCCTCCCCTGGCCCTCAAACTTTATAATGCAGCACACATTTTCTAGGGTCTTATCTATGCAAATTGACCACCTGGTCTCTCATGCAAATTAGTTACATTTTTTTTTTGAAAGGATAAGAAATAAGGTAATGTAATGTTCTTTAGCTTCACTGACTCTCCTAGAACATTTAAAAATGACTAACTCAATTCCAATGGTTTATGCTTGAATATCGCCTTGGTAAATTCCCAACTCATAAGATAATATTGTCAAACAGCAATAGAAATCCATAGGGTGTCAGACCTAAACTCCAGATAAATATCTTTCTTTACCAAAAAATTTTGTGAAGATTGAATGAGACAGGATATTTGAAAGGGCTTTGTTAATACAAAGAATTATACAAATTATGAGATATTATTACTCATTACATTTATGAGTTTTAATTTCCATTTAAAATCTATTACTTGTTCTACTTGGCATTTGCTTGGATGCATATGTGGTGGTTACTTTTGCTTCATAGAATCCCTTTCCTTAAAATGAGACTCATAATGGATTCTTATTAAAACAGTATAAATGTCAATGTAAGATTCAGATGGGCCAAATTAGTTCTAATAACTGCAGCACAGTTCAGCACTCAATCAATTTACATATCTTGAGTTAATTTCTCTGAAATATACTGTCATTACAAAGTTCCGTGTAAGACTGGGTGAAGTATATTAGAATTCTATTAATGTAGTAGAGCTATTTATTTCTTGAGTACATCAGAGATCAGTCTCTCACTTTCTTAAGACTGAAATTTTTTCTGGTTTTTCTGACAATATGTGTCAAGAATGATAATCTGGTCAAGTTGCCAAGGGTGATATGCCTATCCCGGCCATCAGACAATGGATTTATTTTATTATTATTATTTTGGTGATCTATTAATGATCAAAACACAAGATTAAAAATAAGTATCCATTATATTGCCATTGCCAAGAAGTATTTGTCAAGAGGATTTAGTTAATCAAATGCAGTGAATCACTGTCTTCTCAAGCTTGCCTCTGGGAGAAAAGTATATGGTCCAGTTCATGCCCGGAGAACAATGTTGAAAGCTGTGTTCAGACCTGAAACCAGCTCTGATTGACTTCACAGAGTGAGACATGTTACAGAATGTTGTATGACATCTTTTCTCATTAATCAAAAATAGTGGTTACTAATCAAGAAGTTATCTGGAGACCTAGAAGGAAAGGTTGTCAAGGGATATTTTGCAGCTGATATCTGACTGGTCAATTTTAGAAAGGTTGGGCAAAGAAGTTTTCTTGAGAGAAGTAAAATCAAACCTTCCCTTTCCTGGGTCCTTTTAAGACACATGAAATTGAGTCTTGAGGATCTAAAGTAAAACATGGTGGTTGTAGGTGACAATGCTGTATTGTATAATTGGATTTGGGGGAGAAAGGAGAATCCTTTCACAATGTCTATCAGATTTCCACAATGTACACTTAAATATCTTACAATTTTGTCAATCACATCTCAATAAAGTTCAACTTAAAAAAAAAAAGTTGAGTCTTTCCTGTATTCTGGGAAAGTTGATCTCCTTTTGTGAATAGAGAGAAATCCAATGGGTACTTCTCAAGTTTGTGCACATGAATGATCTGTGTTCAGTATTCCGATTCTATAATAATACTGATGATGATGATGGCTAAGGCCTGGCAATGCGTTCCATGTTTCAGGCAATGTTTTCAATGCCCTGTGTGGATTAACTCATTTAAATCTCATAACAATCCCATACCGAAGACTGGCTGAGATGTGGAGAACTTTGGTAACTTGCAAAACGTTACAGATAGGAATGAGGCAGGCAGCGTTCAGATCCAGGGCAGTCTGGCTTCGGTGCCCGTTCTCTTAGCTATTACCCTGAAGCTCCAAGTCAACTGTGGTGACTGATGGTGACATTCAGAATTATGCCCAGATGTAAGGGAAGAAGAATAAATTCTGGACTAGGCTCCCAGCGTCACCAATCCCAGCCCCATTCACAAAGGGTCACATGTATAAAGGAGCCATTCTTTTTTCTATTCATTCATGTCCCAAACTTTTCTGTGCAAAGCGTATGCTAGGTGGTATAATGATACAAACGTGAATCAGATACCTGAGGAATGTACAGAGAGGAGACATTGTGAAATAGCTATAAAGAAGGCAGGACATGGTAAGAGTCACAAAAGGGGTACAGAATTCCTCTGACATAAAGGATGAGAGGAAGAGATGTTTTCTTTCAAGGAGTGGGCAGATTATTTTCTTTTTTGCATGTCTGAGTGTCCCAAACAGGATCACAGACACTACAACTTAGTTTTGAATATTAGCAGGGAATTTGAATCAAGCACTGGGGTTCCACGGACAATAGTTGACTGGAACGTATTCCCACCTCCTCCACGTTCTTGTTTGGGAAATCCTTTTCCCTTCATTATCTACACACCTGAACTTCCATGCCATTCAGAATTGTGGACGTGGGTAATCTAACATAAACAGTTCTGCTGAAGTAAAGTGTTTTCCGATAGAAGGCAGGTGATTTTCACAGTTAATCCTAGTTATCATTTAGTGAACTGAAAGAGTAAGAATTAAAAAATGTGCCCTATTTTGCTGGATGACTGCTTATAGCATTTTTGCATTTCTCTAAACTTTCTTTCTTTGTCTTTCCTCTCTCTCCCTCTTTCCTCCCTCCCTTCCTTTCTTTCTTTTCTTTCTTCTTTTCCTTCTCCCTCCCGCTCCCCTCCCTCCCAGCCTTCATCCTCTTTTGCTTCTTTTCTTTCAAAACCCAATACACTTATACTTACCCATCATCTGGTTAAAAGTGACGGAGCTATTGAACTACCAACTTCACAAACATATATCCATTAATCAAGTGAAGCAGAGTTTTTACCTCAGAGAGTCTGCTGCAAAAAATAAGACTAGTGGCATAAAATTTATACTTTAAAATTCATCAATCATATTGAAAAAAGTTGATACTTAATAAGAACCCTCAAGTATAACATTATGGCAAAATAATCTCTCAGAAATTTATGATTAATGTCAGATTTAAAAATTCTGATTTAAATATTATAATTTTTGTTTACATAAATTTATCAGGTGTATAAGAAGTGAAATAATTTTTTAAATTTTTTTAATGTTTATTTTTGAGAGAGAAAGAGAGAGTGGGGGAGGGGGAAGAGAAGGAGACACAGAATCCAAAGCAGGCTCCAGGCTCTGAGATGTCAGTACAGAGCCCAGTGTGGGGCTTGAACTCATGAACCATGAGATCATGACCTGAGCCGAAGTCGGACACTTAACTAAGCCACCCAGGCACCCCCGAAGTGAAATAATATTCTAACACTGAAATATAATGAAAATAACATGAAGCATTTTCCTAAGAATGTATATAAAGATATCTTATTTCTGTGTTCTAAAATATTCTTTAACCATTATTTGTGGAGTATTTCTGACTCTAGTATGTAACAATAAGAATCGGTTATAAAACACATTTGAGACAAAAATGGCAACCAACTGAATTATCTTACTTGGATCTTTGTCAACTAACAGACACTGGAAGTTTGAATCCAGTTTAAGTTATTCTGACTATAAACTTTAAATGAACCCAAATATATTAACTATATTGATATTTTTGAATGAGATGCCCCTACTAGTATTACATCCATATGTGCTGGCTGTAATTGGGAAAAATTAGATTTAATATTTACAAGAAGTCAGGCCCCAAAAACCAGCTGTTCCCAAGGCCTGTGTCCCTTTGGGCCTTTATACTCAAATGTCCCAGAGTATATATTCCTGCTATCCATTCCAGAAAGGATGAAGTACATTTTCCACAATTGTAGAAAAGATCCAGATTACAAAAGTTTTATAAATAATTTCACAACTGATCTTAAAGCACAACATCCTTTAATGACTCTTATTATATACTGGCATATTCATACCCTGAAAGAAGGCATATACCTAGGTAGACCAGTTGAAACTATCACACGTTTGTGCATAATGCAAAAATATACAGCACTCAGGGGGTTCAGTATAACCGCCATGGGACTGGATGCTGCTTGCAGTATTTCCTTTTCCAGTAATTCTGGAATTGCATGAGTCGTTCATTATAGATACATCTTTTGTACGGCTCAGCTGGCAAAGCAATAGTCTAAGAGTTATAATCCCACTTTAATAACTCCTGAAAAGTATTTTCTTAAACAATTGTTACTCTGTTATTTAGGATCTTTATATTTCAATGGAAAAATATGAATTTCCCAAATTGTACCTATGAAATGAAGGCAAGCCTGTTTATGTATATATATATATGTGTTTTTTCAGTTTGAGGCTAGATAGTGAGAACTATGTTCTTGTATATGTCTCTGCTTAACTGAAAGAGAGAAATTTGTCCATTAGGAAAAAAAAATGCACAAATTAACAACTCTGGAAATTATATGCAGGTTTTTTTTTGCTTATTCTGGATACCCTCCTGCCCCCGTCTCCCATGCTAGGTACATATTTGCTTTGAAAGTTCTGACCACTCTCAAGAATTGTAAAAGGTCTGAGATTTTACTCTACTAGAAAGCTGGTGAGTTGGCCTGCTACCGTGTTTTCAATTCTGGTAGAAAACATGGGGCTCCTGTGTCAGAATCAAAGGGTGTGTTACTCCCAGCACAGCAAGTACTACGAGCTTCATGTGTATGTCAGTTGTCCTTGCCCCTCAAGACCCATAAGAGGGAGATGCAAAAGGGCTCAGGTGAATGCTGTGAATTCAGTAGATTTCCATCATAGCTGAGGAGCCCCAAGTTTAAGAAACCCCAATATTTTATAACAAACTGCAAGCAGATGTGTTTGATCTTTGCCCTATAGGAGACATTATAATACTAGAGGGTTTGTTTACTCTCTTGGAGGGAAACACACTGTTTCTATCTTCCAAGGTATTTGCTATACAGACATCTTTAGAAAGAGTCCAGAAAAAAGCATAGTTAGTGGTAGTATCCTTGCTCACAAAATGTGCAGAAATATGAGATATCAGTGGGGAATTTTCTCCAAATAATTTTATCTTTTGTTTCTGCATCATCTTTGCTATGGCAGACATGTCCAAGATGACAACATTCTAGCTAATCTAACTGATAGGAGCTGGGACCAAATCTATTTAGTTTGTCTCAAACAGCATTTAATTGGGACTATTCTAGGCAAGGTTCCAAGCAGAAGGATAGGGCTAACATGCACTATTTACCTCAATCATGCCATGACTCCATGAACCATTAGGGTGTCCTGTAGAAAACCAGATGGTTTCTCCTTAAATTTCCAAATTGATCTTTTCACCTGGCTTGAGGAATTAAGCTGGATGCACAAAAATGTATTCAAGATTGCCCAACATCTACATTGTCTTGCAAGTAAGAAGTATAGGGCAATTCTCTCTCAACCCTGGTCAGTGAGTTCTGACCGAGCTGGATGCCTTCCAGGGCAGAGGGGGTATTCCTTAAACATGGAAGGTCTGTTATGACCCCTGCTAAGGTGCAAGCCACTATGTTTTGGGGAGGAAGACATGTTAGTGCCTGGCTTCTACATGAAAAGGCAATTCTGAGGATGCTCTTGGAAAGAAAGTGTTGTTTATAATTGATGGTGACCAAATAGAACCTACATCAGTCATGGAAGCAGAAGTTGAGAGTCATTCCAATGTAATCCACCTGGCTGGATTGTTGCCTTGAGGTTCAAAATTCAGTTTAAATAATTAAATCTACTTTTCTTTTTCTCTCTTTCTCTCTTTCTTTCTCTTTCTTTCTTTCTTTCTTTCTTTCTTTCTTTCTTTCTTTCTTTCTCTCTTTCAGGACTACCAGTTTTCCACACTACAAGCTAGTTGACATTCTTCTGCCATATGAATGATTAAAAATTAGAGTGGAGAAGACATCTAGATGTATTTTGGGAGTAAGGGCCATACAGTTCTCAGGTAGACATAGTGAGAAAATTAAGAGGAATGGTCAGATTCATCTGGAAGGGAATAGATGGCTGACCTAGGATTCAATTGACTTTAAGTAACTAAAGTTAAGTTTTGAAGAGCCTTACTGAGACATTTTCTTTCATGTGAAATTTTCCATAGGAGGCTCTGAAAGGAAATTATCACTAATTTTCCTCCTTTCCTTGTTTTTCTTGGTATGTAAGATGTTCCCTCTTCAGGTGCCAGGATCATTCCTCTTCTTCATCTTCATAAAATCAGTGTTTCCATTCCAGTAGCTATAACCTCACCCTTTTTCCAGTCATCCTGCACTCACACCAACCCTTTTATACAAAGGATCATTTGCAAGAGCAGCCAGGGCATTCCTATAAAACTTACACATACGTACTATGTCCCATACTTCGTCCTATATGGGCTACTGTAAGAGGACTCACTAAGTAGTGGAGAGCCAAATGGTCATTATCCTGATGATGTAAGACCATATCAAGTGAGAAGAGATCCAGGTGGCTGGACTTTAATTAAGTTTGAATCTCATATGCCCCTTTTTGGGTTGGCAGTCAAGAAGGTGTGACAACCAACCTAGCCAAGAATTATCCTTGGGAGAAAGAAAGTAGCAATATGCCCAAGAATGGTTAGAATAAAATCTCACATTTTCAAAAGATGTCTGTATGTCACCCCCACACTTTGCTCATCATTGTCACCCAGGAAGTGGCTGAGAGAGGATTATTTCTTTCTGAGATGACCATACTCAGTGACCAAACTACCTTACTAAGCTGTGGACAAGGAGAAGGTAAGGAAGCAAAAGACAGAAATGTTCTGTGTTGTTTTTGAGAAGATAATTCCAAAACTAAGTAATACCAGCTGCTTGGGAGGTCAGGGAGTGTGGAAGGTCTGTCCATATGGACCATTGAATATTTTAACACTCAACCAATTTTTCAGTTGTTTTTGAAATAAAAAGCATACCATTGTCTGATTGAAGATGATCTGAAAAGAGAGGGATAGTCTTTGTATTTGGTCCCTGAGAGGTCATCTCCAAGCTCTTGGCATATTGTGCCTGCTAAAAATATATTTGTTTACCTGCAGGTTTTGAGACACAGTATGATTTAAGGTGGAGGCTTTGAGTCAAGAAATCTCAGTGAGCTGTCTCTCTCTGTCTCAGAAATAAACATTTTTAAAAAATTGAAAAAAATAGGGGGCGCCTGGGTGGCTCAGTCGGTTGAGCGACCAACTTCAGCTCAGGTCATGATCTCTCGGTTCGTGCGTTCGTGTCCTGTGTTGGGCTCTGTGCTGACAGCTCAGAGCCTGAAGCCTGCTTCGGATTCTGTGTCTCCCTCTCTCTCTGCCTCTCCCCCACTCACACTCTGTTTCCCTCTGTCTCAGAAATAAATAAACATTAACATTTTTTTTTTTTAATAAAAAAGAAGAAATCTCAGTCAGTCACTCAAGGCACTGGAGACTGTGGTCAGCCATGTGGGTGGCCAATAAGGTTTATGTGATTAAGTCTTAGTAAAGACTCTGGGCACCAAGCATCAAGTAAGCTTCCCTGGTTTATAATATACCATGCATATTATCACAAAGCAATTCTGAGAAGGTAACATTAAGACTCTTTGGGAAGGGCAACTGGAAGCTCCACATTTTGGACATTTCCTGGGCTCTGCCCTATGTACTTCTTCCTGTGGCTGAGTTTACGTTGTATCCGTTCCCCAGAAGAATCCATAACTGTGAGCATAATAGCTTTCAGTGAGTGTGGTGAGTTCTTCTAGTGAACTGTTGAACCTAAGGAGAGTCTTGAAGGCTGCCGAATTGCTGCCGGAAGTGAGGGTGGCTTATGAACTGTGCTGCTTAACTTTGCAACAGGTGGCAGAAGTGAAGGGAGCCTGTGGACATCACAGTGACTCATATTAATTCAAAGACCAGAATGTCGTTGCCAGAGTGGACCGAAAAAGGAAGTCTGTAACCTAAAAATGGGTCAGCAGTTGGAAGGCACCAATAATAGTCCTGAGATGAAGTCAAATATAAAATGCTGTTGATCTGCCTTGAATTTTGCCCACTGAGCAGCGTGAACACTTCTGTTTTTTTTTTTTAATTGAGACATAATTGACAGATATAACATCATGTTAGTTTTAAGTGTGCAACATAATGATTGGATATTTGTATGTACTGCAAAATGATCACCATAATAAGTCTAGTTAACATCATCACGTGTAGTTACAACATTTTTTTGTGTGATGAGAACTTTGAAGATCTACTCTCAAATAAGTAATATAGTATTGTTAACTATAGTCACCATGCTGCACATTACATCCCCATAACTTATTTATCTTATACCTAGTAGTCTGTACCTCTTAACCCCCTTCACCCATTTCACCCACCCCCCTCCCCTTACCTTTGGCAACTACCAATCTGTTCTCTGTATTTATGAGTTCAGTCTTTTTCTTTCTTTGTCTTTTCCTTTTAGATTCCACATATAAGTGAGATCACACAGTAATTTCCATTTTTGATGCTATATAGCTGGTACTGAGGTTGGATAGCTTTAACAGCCCAGTGGTCATCACTGGATTCAGTCTACTTGAATCAAGACCAGGCTTTTCCAGGAATCTCTGTGAGCTGGGGGCCGAATGAGCCAGTAGCTTTGACTCAGGAAGTAGAGTGGAGAGTTGCCACTTTTTCATATAAAGTTGAGATACCGCTAGAGTCAGGCCTAGTATGTTTTTGAAAATGCCAAGAGTGGCTTGCTGGTCCCTTCCCATCTTTATAACTATTGAGTGCAAGTTGATCCACCCCAAAATGGGAAGTTTAGGCTACAGAGTCATAAGACCCGCCTGAGTTAGTCATTTGTTTCTGGCAAGAGCTCACTGGTGAGCTGATAGCGGCTTCTGAAAGGAACGCACTCAGTAGCTGTATCATGGAGGCCCAAGTACAGAATCACAAGGGGATCTTCCTGGTGGAGGCTACTTTCCATTGCGCAGTCTCTCTCACACAGATCAGATATTCATAGCTCAAAGGCGTCATTAAAGCTATGGGACTGCAAAGATCTAAGGTGTTCCATAGCTGGCTGGACAAGTTCCAGGGCAACTTTCTGGTCTGAGCTCTGCTCAGAGGATGCTGACTTGTGCATTGTTTGATATAAAGAATCAAGTAAAATTCCCAGGTGAGAGTATCATCTCCAAAGCCTAAAGTGTATTAACATGATGATTCTCCTTTTTTGTCACAGAGATCCAGAGAGATAGTAGTTTTTCTTTGATTTCTGGAAGCACTGAACATTGTTAGTCCACCTAAATAGTCCCAGTAAATCACCTGGTGTGAAGGCCCTTACATATTTTTGCCAGGATTAATCATCCACTCTTGCTGAAGAGATGTGATGATGCTACATTAAGCGCCATTGACACTAGAACTTCTGACTCACCAACCAACAGGACATCTATCTAGTGACAGCTTTGGGCATTAGAAGGTAGAGGCATGCATGCTAAATTCTGACCTGCCCCTAGGTAGAAACTTTGTCCTACTAACAGTTCTTTCGCTGTGGTTCTTCCCTAACCGATAGCAGCCCTGTTGGCACTTACAAAATAGTGACGTATAAACCTGTAACACATCAATCCTACTGTACATTCAGATGTAGAAGCATCAACAGCACATTGAATTGACCCCAAAGGATCCACCTACAAAGTCACATTGAATTTTTAAAATGTTTATTTATTTTTGAGAGAGACAGAGACAGAGCACAAGTGGGGGAGGGCAGAGAGAGAGAGGGGGGGACACAGAATCGGAAGCAGGATCCAGGCTCTGAGCTGTCAGCACAGAGCTGAGTGGGGGACTCAAACTCACAGACCTTGAGATCATGACTCGAGCTGAAGTTGGACACTTAACCAACTGAGCCACCCAGGTACCCCATACACAGTCACATTAGATGCCCCCCCTGACACCCCTGTGAACACTGTCCAAATAGCAACAGTTGAATTTGGTCATCTTCTTGTGTGTAGGACAGGGTAGGATGGTGAGTTGGGGCCTATATTTAACAGAGTCATAAAAGTTAGTTCCTCTTGTCCCTGAAGTTTCCCAGTATACATTAATGGGTGTATGTGGTTCTTAGTGCCTCTTGATGACAGGGGAACTTCAGCCCACCATTAATTTTCTTTCTCCATAAAGCAATTGAGATTAGGAGAGTGCGGGGAGGGAAGGGTAGAGGATACTGTGGGAGAGAACAGTCCACATTAGTAAGCACATCCCATTCATTTTTGGTTTCAGGTGGTGCAGGAGCTGCACATAATTCAACTGAGAAAACAAAACAAAACAAAACAAAACAAAACAAAACAAAACAATGTTTTTGACCTGCTTAGTGACTATACCAGGTGGCAAGTTCATCATTACTGACACCATCTATTTTAGCCTGAGGGACTCCTGGACTCATAGCTGCAGCCACATTTTCTTTCAGTCAGGGTAGTGATGTTTGCTGCTCCATTGCCTTGATGATATCCCCACCTCCTCCTGCCTGGAGGACAGTGACCAATAATTATATCCCCTTTGGGGCAACTTAATTCAATCCTAGTTTTCATCAGTCACTCAGCCCATAAACATTCATTAACAGGTAGGAGAGAAGGGGACACTTACTTCCTCCCTGAATCCCCCCTCCCTGCTGCCTCTGCTTACTCTAAAGTATTCCTTCCTGAACCCTGGGGAGTCCTTTCATCTCCTGAACACAGGCCTATGAGGCACTTGCTATTATTATTGTTATTATTAGTAGTATTTTTAATTTTTGAGAGACAGAGAGAACACTCATACAATTGGGGAGGGACAGAGGGAGAGAGAGAGTCTTAAGCAGACTTCATGCCCGCAGCAGAGACTGACCTAGGGCTCGATTTCACCACCGTGACATCATGAACTGAGCCAAAAACCAGAGTCAGATGCTTAGCTGACTGAGCCACCCAGGCACCCCTTTATTTTTTTTTCTTCCAGAAAGCCATGGCTCTGTTAACATTCGATCTCCAGTGAGAGATGTTGCTACTTGCAAACTACTAAGTTAGCCTGGCATATGTTCATGGAAGCTGGAGGAAGACATGGGACTCCAAGTCAGAAACAAAGGATTCTTTTTTTTTTTTTAATTTTTTTTTTTCAACGTTTATTTATTTTTGGGACAGAGAGAGACAGAGCATGAACGGGCGAGGGGCAGAGAGAGAGAGGGAGACACAGAATCGGAAACAGCTCCAGGCTCTGAGCCATCAGCCCAGAGCCCGACGCGGGGCTCGAACTCACGGACCGTGAGATTGTGACCTGGTTGAAGTCGGACGCTTAACCGACTGCGCCACCCAGGCGCCCCCAGAAACAAAGGATTCTTATCACTCATAACACATCAGAAAATATGAGCCTAATGTTTGCAGTGGTACACCTTTCCCCCTACCCCACCAAGTCCCACGGTGGGGGGGGGGGGGTGGCTTGGCACAGTTGAGGAACACCGAGCTTAAGCAACCTGAATCTTTTATAATCAGTTATAAGCAATTCTAAACAATTTTTACCCTAGAAGAAGACATTATTTTTTTTTATACTGGACAATTAAAAAAACCCTGCATTCTTCTTTGAAGGGAGACACTATTTTCCAAGGCTGCTTTCCATGTAAACATACTTGAAAGGTTGTTTGAAACCAAAGGGAAGTAAATGGGTTTGTTTGCAAGAAGTGTGGAATTGCTTAAGATATATGGAGAGTTGTCTTCCAACAACCAGTTCTTAAAAGTAGTGACTTTTTCTTTTTATATTCCTACCAAAATATTACTGTATTTGCTTTTATTCAATAAAAGTGTGGGTTAAAATAGACTCTGTCATGGGGAGAAGAATGGCAAACCGAGCTTGCTAGAGGTGCGCATATTAGGACAAAAGTGAAGGGTCTCCAGTAATTCAGCTTACATGTATTTGGGGCATGCTGATCTACTAATAGGGTAGCGTTCAAGAATTAATGCAGCATATATTTATTGAGCACTTACAATGTCCTAAATACAGTTTATTACTTTTGGACATACAAAAGCTACAGTAGAGACATGTAAAGTAACTATAATGTAATTATATCACGGATATGGTGGTACTTCAGACGAGGGACTACCCCTCGGAAGAGTGGTAGGAATCAGGTGAAGAACAAGTGTCTTTACACGGGTCTTGGGAGGATACTGTGAGTTTTCCAAGGGTAATAACTCGTTGGGGAAAGGAATTCTATGAAGAAAGCAGTGTGAGATCTGGCAAACATCCGCAGAGTATCTCAAGAAACATTTGGTAGTTTGACTGAAATAAAGATAACAGAATGGCATAGGAAATAACTGGCTAGGTAAATGGGGCCAGCTAATGGCAAGCTGTAACTGCTATACTAAGAAGTCTGGGTAGATCTCTAGGGTAAGAAAACCTTTAAAGATTTAAAGATGGAGGTAAGGCATGATCAATCTGCATATGCAGAGAACTTTTTGACTGTTGTGAAATAATTAGAAGAAAGGACAGGAGCTAGAGACAGCTAAAAGGCAGATGTGATCATACTTGTAAAAAGTACTAGGGGGGAGAGTCAGGGTAATAGAAGACAGTGGAAGACAGTCTTTTCAAACTAGAGGGGAAGGTGTATGTGTTAGAAGGGCAGAAAAAAATGACACCCCTGTTTTAAAACCTGTTTATGGGAAAAGTAGCCAATCAGTGTCATTTTGATGATTTATATCACTTTGATAATGATAGAGGTTCATTCACAAAACTTTTAAGAATCAACTTGTTAAATATTGTAAGGTAAAGAATGTTCTGTGACTTTCAACTCTCCCATTTTATTTTATGCATTTGTAAAGTGGCATAGATTGTACAAAGCCTCCTCATTACCAAAGTTACACATATCCGAAGTAGTCTCCTGCAAAAACAGAATTAATATTTGGACACTTTTTCCTGTCTTTAACTATCATGAATTTATTTTTTTTATTTGAATCAATGGAAAGTAGAATACAGCTATTTGTTAGAATTTCTAAGATTTAAAAAATAAAGGCCAAATGCTCAAAGAGTCACCACTCTAGCTTTATTAAATTTGAAATCAAATTTCTAATCTATCAAATAATCACAAAAAAACTATAGCTTTGTTAAATTTGGAAATAAAAAAATCTTTATGTCTATACTCAGAGGCTATTAATATCGCTATTAAAGGGAAAACTTTTTATGTACAGTAATCAGTGGCTTTATGCAGAGATAAAAAATACAAAGAATCCTTGCAAATGATGAAACATCCTAATTCTGGATAGTCTTTGATTAATACAGTGGAAGGCAAAGCACCTCCAGTGTCTTGGAATGTGGCACTGTGATAATACTGCAGCTGATCTTCATTGTTCTAGCTGGAGATTAATTATCTCCCTTCCTCTTATAATATCCGTTTAGTGCCTTATAAATTGGATCCAGCTATTAGCACTATTCATTTATTTCCTGTGAAGATGGTCGAAGCTTTATCTACTCGAGTGTTAGATTTAGCATCACTTTTCATTTCCTTCTTAGCTAAATACATGTTCTTCTAAATAGCTTTATTCTAATGCCTTTCCCTCCCCTCAAAACTCCCCCACCCAGAGACACAAACACAATACACACACTCACACACTAATACAAAAGATCTTTTCCTCTTTTCCCTGGTAGCTTTGCAATCCTTTGTCGAGGTTGAAAAAAGCATCACAAAAAGAGGGAAAGATCGTGACTCTGAGGGAGGCTGTGCCTCTGGACTGTGATGTTCACAAGGTTTTTTTTTTTTTCTTCCCCCCTCTTGGTGGGGCAGGATGGCCAGAGTGGGCTGGAGTTGGGTATTTCTCTGACTGCAGGTCAGTTAGGCTCTGATAAAACCCTAGCCTGTTAGGCTTTTAGCCTGTTAGCCTGTTAACCTGTTAGGTTAACTAGTTTCCCCTGAGGGCAGGCCCTGTTAGGAAACAAGTGCTCTGGTGTATTTCAAAACAGTTCCATTTCACCCAACCATTGCCAGAAGCAAGAGGGAATTTTTCTGATATTTACTGTGAGAACCTGGTTGCTCTTCTAGAGGTAAAACTCGCAGAAGCATGGGGACCCCCTATAACTGGGTCCCCTTGGAATTTTTAACTCTCCGACTTGTTCACACTGAGCCTCCAGCAATTTGTCAATTACAGCTCAAGTTTTCCTACCCCAGCGCTTGTTCCTGAGGCAGTTTCACATAGCTCCAGTAAGCCGCGACTCCCTGTGTGCACTTCTTTGTCTCTCCTGTCTTGGGATCAGGGTTTTCTCTGTGTCCTCCTCTCCTTTGTGGATCCCAGGAGAGTTGTCGATTCTTCACTGTGTGCAGCTTCTTACTTGTTGGGACAGAGTGATTTCTTAGCAACACATGTTGACAGAAAGAGAGAAGTAAGCTGGGTTCCGGTATCTGCCCGTCTTCTCAATTTAGGCAGTTTTGGGGCATCCAGGTAGGTATACTGTTTCACAGAGTGCAGGTTTCTTATCCTACTTCTATGTTGAGAGGTCAGAGAATTAGGCTGCTATGACAAGGCAATAGGCAATCAGCCGAGTGGCTAATACTTTTTAGACATCTTATCTAACTGATGTGCACCCTACAAAGATACCCGGAATGTGAAGGTTGGTACAGCTTTTAACCTCACAAAAAAGGAGCTAGGAGCCCAAACCTATGGCCAAATGATTGCAGTCGTTTTCAGGGTAATTCTGCACTCGGAGTACACACGGGGAAATGATCAGAACAAAGGGAAATGTTGGCTTATTTGCAACTGTGATTTATGGCCTTGATTAAAATGAATTTGTCCAATCTTTGCAAGGTATAGCTGTTCTCCGAGCTTAAAATATAGTGGAATAAAAAGTAATATGCAAGATCACTCACCAAAAAATGGACCTGACTATAAAAAGTTAAGCTTCTGTTGCTAATGTCCAAGTTCCTTTGACTTCATCAAGCGTTTTTTTTTTTTTTTTAATTTATTTTGAGAGAGAGAGAGAGAGAGAGCGCGTACACACACACACACACACACACACACACACAGGGAAGGGGCATGGAAAGAGGGAGAGAGAGAATCCTAAGCAGGCCTGGAGCTGTCAGCACAGAGTCGGGTGCTGGGCTCGAACTCACAAACCATGAGGTCATGACCTGAGCAGAAAGCAAGAGTCGGCCACTTAACTAACTGAGCCACCCAGGCACTCCTCATCAAGCTTTCCAAGACATAAGGAACTGTGTGTAAGTAGGTGGGCCTGGGAGTCAGACTAGGGGGTTCAGATATTAGTTCTGATATTACTAGCTATGTGATTTGGGGTAAATCATTTAAATTCTGTGTATTTTTAAAATTTATTTATTTATTTATTTAAAATATTTTATTTATTTTTGAGAGAGAGAGAGAGAAAGAGAACACAAGCAGGGGAGGGGCAGGGAGAGAGGGGGACAGAGAATCCAAAGCAGGTTCTGTGCTGAGAGCAGACAACCCACTGCGGGGCTCACACTCCAATCATCAGATTATGACCTGAATCGAGGATTATGACTTTATCCAACTCACTTAACCAACTGAGTCACCCAGGTGCCCTTCTGTGCCTTTATTTATTATCCCATCTGTAAAAATAGGTAAGATAATTTATTTTGTGAGGATTTACATAAGCTAAAAAAAAAAGTACTTAGAACAGTACCCACTTAGTCTGTCATCAACTTTTTTTTTTTTTTTCAACATTTATTTATTTTTGGGACAGAGAGAGACAGAGCATGAATGGGGGAGGGGCAGAGAGAGAGGGAGACACAGAATTGGAAACAGGCTCCAGGCTCTGAGCCATCAGCCCAGAGCCCGACGCGGGGCTCGAACTCACGGACCGCGAGATCATGACCTGGCTGAAGTCGGACGCTTAACCGACTGCGCCACCCAGGCGCCCCTGTCATCAACTTTTAATAAATGTTAGCTATTGCTATTATTCTCTAAAGTTAACAGTGATACTGTAAGATGAGATTAAAAAACTTTTTAATGTTTATTTATTTTTCAGAGACAGAGCATGAGCGTAGGAGGGGCAGAGAGAGAGGGAGATGCAGAATCTGAAGCAGGTTCCAGGCTCCAAGCTGCCAGCTCAGAGCCTGATTCGGAGCTTGACCTCGTGAACTGCAAGATCATGACCTGAGCTGAACTCGGAGGCTTAACCCTGTGAGTCACCTAGGCATCCCTGTAAGATGAGATTTTACAATCACGAAGTCCAAGCGTACAGACTTACTTTACCATTATTGAAGTACCATTAAACCCAATGAAATGGAAAATATAACTTGGTGATTGTTATTTTCTGTTTTGCAGGCTATAAAACTTTTTTAAAAAATCGGGGTGCCTGGATGTTCAGTGGGTTAGGTGTCTGACTTCGGCCCAGGTCACGAACTTGCGGTCTGTGAGTTTGAGCCCTACATGGGACTCTGTGCTGACAGCTCAGAGCCTGGAGCCTGCTTCGGAATCTCTCTCTCTGCCCCTCCCCTGCTCATGTACAGTCTCTCTCTCTCTCAAAAATAAATAAAAATTAAAAATAAAAAAAAACAATTAATTAAAATTAAAATATCAGTGTCTACATCCTTAAATATTTGCTCATCTCCTTATGGTCCTAAATATCCCGAGTACCAGGTCTCCTTCCGTTTGAAAATGGTGGGCTTATTGTTCTGAAAATTGTTGCTTCTCAGATAGTTTGATAGTTCCTCATTGATTTTTTTTTTTCCAACGTTTTTATTTATTTTTGGGACAGAGAGAGACAGAGCATGAACGGGGGAGGGGCAGAGAGAGAGGGAGACACAGAATCGGAAACAGGCTCCAGGCTCCGAGCCATCAGCCCAGAGCCTGACGCGGGGCTCAAACTCACGGACCATGAGATCGTGACCTGGCTGAAGTCGGACGCTTAACCGACTGCGCCACCCAGGCGCCCCAGATAGTTCCTCATTGAAACAACTTGTTGAGTTGATTTACTTTCTCCCTCTTGTTCTTGCTACTTGTCTGTAGAGAAATACATACTTGAAAGACTGTTTCCCACTCTGGTTATGGATTTCTGTTCTCTCTTTGAGTACCTTCTCTTATTGGGCAGCAAGACATATTGAGGTCTTATAGGGCAGGGGTGTTGTCTGTTTTTATAGTGTTATTCTTTTGTGAAACTGTTACTCAATTTAAAGAATAAATTGCCTTGTGTGTGAAATGCTGTGAGGCGAGTTTGGCCAGATGACCCAGGTAGACTTCTACTTTTTTAAGATACACTTTTGGTTCCTGTCCTTTTGGAATGGGGATATGTTCTGTGTTTCTAGTCTACAATGGACCATCTTACCATTTTCAAATCCAAAAGAAGTATGGAGATATAGAAAACACAGTCAGAACCTACAATATTTTTTCAAGTTACTAAAACCTCTTTTAAATTTTAGAGGCTAAACTGAAAGCTGATTTGGTTATGCTGACATGTTAATAATCTATTATATATACAGTTAATGCTACGTTTACTTTTTATAACAATTTACTAAATGGAAAAAAGAGGGATTCCCTCCCCCTTTTTTAAGATGTTAAATAATTTAGAAACCTGGTATTCAAATTTAGGAGGATTTTTACATTAAACATAGATCTTTGCATTGCTGAATCCAGGAGAAAATATGGTGGAGGAGGCGACCCTCAAGCTTTCAAAGTTGTAACAAAATTCTAGCATTGTTATATTTATAATTCAGGAATGATCCAAATATGTTAGGCATATTTTTCTTTCTTGAGACATCACTGCAAAATAATACATTACTTTTACTTATATTGTGTGAAATATATTTAAACTAAAATATTTCCAGGAAGACCATGAACTTAATGAAAATCTCCAGTTAATGAGTTGCTTATCAAATCTTTTTCTTTATATTGTTTAAGTCTCCAATTGAGAATTGTATGTAGAAGGAAAGTATTTCAGGATACCATTTGCATTTAAATAAGGTTTGAAGTATCTGCAATGGAAGTTGAGTTTCTCAAATAAAAAATGCATACTACTGGGGCGGGGGAGATAAATTTGCTAGTTTTTAAAATTTAGAAAGTAATTGTTACAAACTATTTCTTTATTCCCAAAGAGACAACTTAACATTCTTGTACAATAATAGGGATAAAGAATCCTACCATTTCAGTTGTTAACAAAATTATATTGAATACATAGGCAGTGTTTTGTTTGGAAATGAGAACAATCTGATACCAGAGTTTGAAAGAGTCTTCATGTCTTCTTGCTATAACACAACATTTCAAGCTTTAACAAATCAGTTTAATGATAATGTAATTAACTTTCAATGTGAGAGAATTTGCAGATGGTGCTGAAATTCTAATTTTATTTTACAGAATAGAATTGTAGTGGTTGCTGAGTAGAACATTTTTCTTAGTTGGTGCAAAGCAAAGAATTGAACTGGTTGTCTAGATTCTATTTTTCTTTAACTATATAAACATCGACCTTTAAATGATTAGTTTTATGGACTTTTTGTTGCCAATTTGTATAGGAAACCTAATAACTAATTTATTGCCAGTGAAGTGGGAATTAAATAGAGGGACATTAGTAGCTATAAATGTATAATATTTTTACCAGGGAAGATTCATTCAGCCTTCATCAGCTAGAAAAGCATCTCAATTAGCTATAATATCGAAGTGGGGGAGGAATCGCAAGAGCAAAAGAACAAAATGTCTGTCTGGGAAAGAAAATGATAAACTTTGCTACAAAATTATTAACTTCCTGGTTTTCCATTGCAGCAAGGAGGGAGCATCACATTACTTTGTGGTTAGAAGTCAGTGATATAAAACACTGACCCAGATTCTCATTGTATAAAACTCTGTGGGAGAATTATACTCCACTGGTAGATTTCAGTGTGTAGAAGCATAACCACAATTATTAGATGCTTTTCTCCTAGGAAAATTAACTCCCTGGTTGTTTAAATAGAAAAAAAGAAGTTCTTTGAAACTATTCAGCAGCAAATAGACTAAAAAGATATTCACTTACAGTGATAACTTCTACTTCCTTCGCATTACTAGTTGAAACAATCTTTCCCTTTCTCAGTAGTAGCTTTTATTATGTTCATTTCAGTACTGAAGATGAAATTCCCACCGACTGGCAGAAGCCAATAGTTTAGTTCAAGGAGATTGTAAATTTAGATTCAGGAAGACATCTCTCTTTTCTATTGCCGTTTTACATTCAGACAAGCTAAACCACAGTCATCTGTGCTCTTTTTGAGAAATGAATTTATCAGACTATTGGATTTCAATTTGGTGAAATTAGGAATTGTAAACTTAATTTCAAAGCCCTATATTTTTAAATACTCAATAATGCTGGAAATTTCTTCCTTTGTACTTTTGATTGTTATAAATTTCGTCTGAGCTGTGATTTTGTTAATATGAGCAAGTGGAAAGAATATGGTATTAGTAATTAGAAGATTTGGTTCTAATCCTAGTTTTGCACCACCAGACTTTTTAACATTCTTCAATACACTTAACATCTTTGGGCTTAATTGTCCTCGTTAATTAAATAAGGAGGGTGGATAAAATGATTTTTTTTTGGCTTTCACTTCCTGGGCTTGCACCTGCTGTGACTTGCTCCAAAACAGAGGCTACCTGTTTTGAAGTTACTGAACAGAACATTCATATTTATTATGTATTTAATACTTATTATATATTTATTATTTATCATGTTGTATTCATTTCCTGATTGTTGTGCACTTTGTGATGTCCACAAAGCTCACATTTTTCACATTTAAGTTACGGAAGCAGAAATCTATCTAATTCATTTAACAAGTATTTTAAATTAAATTTAACAGTTATCTTAAGTTACATCATTCAACAAAATAGGCAAAGATCAGAGCTTACATTTAACTGAAAAGAGAAATAGACAAGAAACAAAACAAACCTGTAATTTATAAGAAACAAAAAAAAACCCCATATGCAACATTATGTAAGAAATTCTTCCAGGTTATAGAAAAGGAAAAAGAACAAGTAAGGAGGTTGTGGTGGATTGTCTTATTAAATAGAGTGGGCAGGGGCGCCTGGGTGGCGCAGTTGGTTAAGCGTCCGACTTCAGCCAGGTCACGATCTCGCGGTCCGTGAGTTCGAGCCCCGCGTCAGGCTCTGGGCTGATGGCTCAGAGCCTGGAGCCTGTTTCCGATTCTGTGTCTCCCTCTCTGTCTGCCCCTCCTCCGTTCATGCTCTGTCTCTCTCTGTCCCAAAAATAAATTAAAAAAACGTTGGAAAAAAAAATTAAAAACAAAAATAAAATAAATAGAGTGGGCAGGTAGGGCTCATGAAGGAAAGGTTAGAACAGAAACTTGAAATACGTGAGTCAGCCAAGCCAATATCTAATGAAAAGCAGTTCTGGCAGAAGGAACAGCTAAGTTAAGATCCCAATGCGGGAAGCGGTCTGTTGTGTTCACAGAACAGCAAGAAAGTCAGTATGGTTGGGCTTGTGTGATCGAAAGGAAGGGTAGCAAAAAGCGTAAAAAAGAAAAGTGTGAATGATTTTCACAATGGCCCCAATATTTTCTGCCTTCCTTTTTCCATACTCTTTGATCATGATTCTCAGTACTGACTCTTTCTCAATACTGGCTATGGGCTTGGTCAGCTGTCTTGTTTTCAGCAATGGGATGGCAGCATACTTGATTTGAGGGAGCTGGTAAAAGCCTCTCCCGTTCCCTTGGAACCCTACCGCTGCCACGGAGGAAGCCCAGGGCAGCCCAGGGAGGATGAAAGACCACACGGAGTGGAGCAGAGGCATCTGGCATCTGCCTGGGGTCCTCCTGGACCAGTCAGCTCTGGGGAACCCACCAGCTGACAGTGGACACTACGTAGTTGACCATTAGGTTCATAAGAACTAATTGAGTGTTTAAAGTCAATTTTAAGGTGGTTTGTTTCACAGCACTGATCCCAGAAGTGTTGCCAGGGAGATAATAGAGGTTGGGAGTGAATACTGAGGGGCTCTGTTTAGAATTGTATACATTTTGGGGGTGCGTGGGTGGCTCAGTTGGTTAAGCATCTGACTCTTGGTTTTGGCTCAGGTCACCATCTCATGGTTCATGAGTTCGAGCCCTGTGTCGGCTCCATGCTGACAGTGCAGAGCCTGCTTGGGATTCTGTCTCTCCCTCTCTCTGCCCCTCACACCCCTCTATCTCTCAAAATAAATAAATAAACTTCAAAAAAAAGTTATTTCACTCTGAGTATAAGAAATCATGATAAGGGTTTAAGCAGACATATGGCATGATCTTTTATTTTAGAATGCTCACTCTAGCTGCTATACCTAAAGGGGTGTCTATACATCTTCATTCAAATTCTTGCTTCTCTGGACCATCCTTATTCATAACTCCAGAGTGCAGAAGAGGGATTTCTACCTTATTTGGCACATTTGCTCAACTTATGAAGAGAAATGTTATTGTCAATTTAACTTGGATGTGGTATTACCTTCTTGTGGACACCAAAGTTTGTTCTGACTTTTCACCTTTCCTCCAAGGAATTATTTCAATTCCCTTTTGCTCAAAGATGAGTACTGTATGTCAAGTACGACCTTCTTACCCAATTTCCATGTTTAAGAGAGCTAGTGGCATTACCTGGCTAGAGTCTCATGGATATTTTGAGAAAAAGCCAGGGGAGGTAGAACCTATTACATTTTTCTAATATTGTAGAATCTCAGATTTCGGGATATAAAGCAACAAGATGAAATGACTTCTAACAGTCTAGAATTCTGTGTTCTTCTTTTATTCTAAGATCCAATCTCTTCATGACAATTTATTTACTACCTCACACAAAGTGATACTTCTTGGACACCATTGGCAACAAATGTCACCCAGAGCATCTCAGATCTGTATTCCAAGTTATAAGAGTCATATTCTTTTGCTAAAACAGAAACTGCTATGGTTTCAAAGATGATTGTACTTCTTGCTTTGACAATAATTATTTAAGAAAAATGTGTAGCTTTGGGAGAATCTTTTCTATCTCTGAGAATAAATAAAGTTTTGTTTGAGTAAATTATATATTAATTCTTCAATATCTTTGTCTTGCTCTCTCTCTCTCTTTCTCTGCTTCTCTCCTCTCCTTCTCTCTCTTTTTCATATCCAGCTATCTGGTTATCATTTACCTAAGAAATAGAAGATCCTGATGGACTATAATTCTTAGAAAATTAATGAGCATCAGAGTATCTGAGCCCTAGTCCTGGTTCTATTATATAGTGGGGAACATAGAACAAATATCAATTAATCTGTTTTCCTTACAGATATTTAAAATTGTTAGTAACTTTTTATTTTTTTGAAGTTTATTTATTATGAGAAAGAGATAGAGATGAGAGAGAGAGAGTGAGAGAGAGAAAGAGAGAGAGAGAGACAATGGGGGAGGGGCAGAGACCAAGGGAGAGAGAGAGTCCCAAGCAAGCTCTGCATTGTCAGCACTGAGCCCGATGCGAGGCTTGAACTCATGAACTGTGAGATCATGACCTGAGCCGAAATCAAGAGGTGGAGCATAACCGACTGAGCCACCTAGGCACCCCCCAAAATTGTTAGTAACTTTTTAAAAGATATTTCTTTTACAAAAGCAAATTTGCATTATTATATCTAATCCTGATAACAGCCATTTGAGGAAAATATTAACATCATCTACATCTAAGCTACAATATATTTCTAGATATTAAAAGAAAACTCTGACTATTAGGGTAATTACACATTTTTTCATAGAACAGAGAAAAAAGTTATCTGCCCAGTATTAAAAATTAAACTATTAAGGCTGTAAATGAAATAATTAAGTGTCTAGCATAGGTTGAGTACACATTAGGATATATTATTTCATTAGGAGACTGTGCACTGGTGAAAAAGAAATAAGCAGACTTCTCAGGAATTTGTAAACACTGGCTCTGAACTGACACTGTTTCCAGGAGACCCAAAACACCTCTGTGATCTACCAAAGTGAGAGCATTTGAAGGCCAGTTCTTGTTGTTGTTCGGGTGTTTGTTTGTTTTTATCTCAGATGCATTTCACAGTGGGGCCAGTGGGTCCCTTCACCCATCCTGTGGTTGTTTGTCCAGTTCTGGAATGTGTGATCGGAATAGACACACTTAACAACTAGCAAAATCCCCACACTGGTCTCTTGATCCGTGGATTGAGGGCTCTTCAGGTGGGAAAGGAAAAGTGGAAGGCTCTATGTAGGACAATGGCCTCTACGAAAATAGGGAATCAAAAGCAGTATCTTATTTCTGCAGGGATGGCTGAGAGTAGAGCTACCACCCGCGACTTGAAAGATGCAGGGTGGTAATCCCTCTATATTCCCATTCAGCTTGCCTATTTGGCTGCAGGAAACATGAATTTTAGAGAATGGCGATGGATCATCCTAAGCACAACCAGGTGGTGACTGAGGTTGCAGCTGCTGTGCCAGGTGTAGTTTCATTGCTTGAGTAAATTAACACATTCCCTGGTACCTGGTATGTATTGGTCTGGCAAATAATTTTTCTTCATCCACGTTAGTGAAGACCAGCAGAGTAGTTCAACCCGCTGGCAGAGCCAACAACACACGTTCACTATCTTATGTTGGGGTTATGTCAGCTCTCCCGCTCTATGTTATAACTTAGTTCACAGGAATCTTGATCACTTTTCCCTTCCACAAGATAACCCACTAGTCGTTATATTGATGACATTCATCCATCGAGCAAAAAGTAGCAGCTACTCTAGACTTACTGGTAAGACATTGCAGATCAGAGGGTGAGAAATAAATCTGACAACAATTCAGGGGCCTCCTACGTCAGTGACATTTCTAGGACTCAAGTGCTGTGGGGCACGTCAAGATATCCACTTTAATATGAAGGATAGGTTGTTGCATCTGGACCCTCCCACAACCAAAAATGGGATGTAAAATTGAGCGGGTCTCTTTAGACGTTGGAGGCAATATATTTTTCTCATTTTGGTGTGTTCTTCCAGCCCACTTGCCAAGTGACCAAAAACCTGCTCTTTTTATTGGGATCCAGAACAACAGAAGGCTCTGTGACAGGTCCAGTCTGCCATGTGAGCTGCTCTTCCACTTGGGCCATCTGATTTAGTAGATCCAATGGGGCTTGATGTGTCAGTGGCAAATAAAGGTTTTGCTTGGAGCCTTTGCATGCCCCTATAGATGAATATCAGCTTAAAACCTTCAGATTTTGGAAGAAAACCTTGTCATCTTCTGTGGATAATTATTCTCCTTTTCAGAAACAGCCTTTGGTTTGCTATTGGGCCTTAGTAGAGACTGAATTTTAACCATGAGCCACTACGTTATCAGGCAACCTGACGTACCACGAACTGGGTGTTGTCTGACTCCCAAGCCATGAAGTTGGGTATTCACAGTAGCACACCACCATCAAAAGCAAGTAGTACGTATGGAATTGGGTTCCAACAGGCTCTGGAGGCTCAAGTAGGTTCCATTAAGAAATTCCCAAATACCCGTGGTCCCCACTCCTGTTACTTTACCTTATTTCTCACAGCCTGCAGCTATGGCCTCATAAGGAAGTTCTTTATGATAAGTTGATAAGGAAAGAGGATATTTGGGCCTAGTTTACAGATGAGTCTGTATGATAGGCAGACACCATCTGGAAGTGGGTAGCTACAACACTATAGCCCTTCTCTGGGACATCCCTGAAGAACAGTGGTGAAGGGAGATCCTCTCAGTGGACAGAACTTCAACAGTGTATCTGGTTGTTCCTTTTTTGTTCAAGGAGAAATGGCTAGATATGGGATTGTATACCAATTCATGGGCTGTGGCCAATGGTTTGAGTAGATGGTTAGGGACTTGGAAGATGATTGGAAAGTTAGTAAGAAGGAGATCTGGGAAGAGGTATGTGGATAGGGCTCTCAGAATGGATAAAAAATTTAAGTATTTGTGTCCCATGTGAATGTTCACCAAAGAGTGACATCAGTATAGGAGTATTTTAATAATCAAGTGGATGGGATGACCCATTCTGTGGATGGCAGTTAGCCTCTTTTCCTAGCCATCCTTGTCAGAGCCCAATGGGCTCATGAATAAAGTGTCCATGGTGGCAGGTTATGTATGAGCTCAGTAACAGGGACTTCTACTCATGAGGGCCAACAGCCACTGCTGCAGTCACTGCCAAGTGTCCAGTGTGCCAGAAGCAGAGAGTTTCTGATGTAGAGACATTCTCTGGAGTCGTCATCCAGCTACCCGGGGGCAGATTGATTACATTGGATCACTTCCATCATGGAAGGGTCAGCAATTTTGTTGTTACTGGAATAGACACTTACTCTGGATACAGATTTGCCTTCCCTGCATGTAATGCTTCTGCCAAAACTACTGTTTGTGGACTCACATAATGCCTTATCTCCTCTCATGGTATTCCACACGGCATTGATTCTGATCAAGGAACCCACTTCACAGCAAATGGGCCGATACTCATGGACTTCACTGGTCTTACTAAGATCTGGCTGTGTGAAGCAGCTGGCTTGATAGAGTGGGGGAATGGTCTTTTGAAAATTCAGTTGCAGTTCCAGCGAGGAGGCAAGGGCTGTACCTCACAGGGCTGAGGCAAAGTTCTCAGGAGTTGGTACATACTCACAATCAGTGTTTAACATAAGGTGCTGTTTCTTCCACACTCACAATTCATGGATCCGGAAATTAAGGGGTAGAAATGAGAGTATCACCACTCATTATTACCTCTAAGGATCTGCTGATTACACTTTTGCTCCCTGTCCACATAATCTTCAGACCTTGCTCGTCAAGAACTCTGGACCAAAGACAGAAATGCTTCCACTGGGAGATACAGAAATGTTTCCAGTTATATGAGCCAATTCCTTAAAATAAATCTGTCTATATACATCATATTGGTTCTCTTACTTTGGAGAATCCTAACTAATACAACTAGCAATGTCTGCCAGAGGAGACTTCAGAAGTGTTTGTTTACATTATAATTCTACATTTTACAGTATGTGTTCTTTTCAACTATAATGCACTTAAAAATAAAGACAATTTACATGGGAAATGTTATTATTTAATGGATGAAGGAATTAAGACCTTTATTTTTTTAAACAAATTTTATTTATTTTTGAGAGAGAGAGAGAGAGACAGAGCATGAGCAGGGGTGGTTCAGAGAGAGAGGGAGACACAGAATTTGAAGCAGGCTCCAGACTGAACTATCAGCACAGGGCTCGATGCGGGGCTCGAACTCATGAGCTGTGAGATCGTGATTGAGCTAGGGTCGGATGCTTAACTGAGTCACCCAGGCACCCCAGGAATTAAGACTTTTGAGTGGTTAAGTGAATTTCTAAAGATGATACAAACAATAAATATCAGGTGCAGGATTGACGCTCATATTCCAGAGCTACAAATAACACAGTGGCTTTCCAAGGGGCAGTATTCACTTACACCTATTAGATTGGACTTGGGCAACATGATTGCTTATTAACAAAATGAACATAATTATATCTAAATCAGAAGATTTTTTGAAAATTAATTGAGTTGTGTATTTCAGGCATCCTGGATAGTGCCTGATTATGCCATATATTTAATATTTTATGTTGTTATTTCTTACTAAAATGAAAATGCTACTTTTTGTATTAAATCCATTACTTTTATGAAGAAATCGTCTATATTTTGCTAAAAGTTAAAGTGATATAAAAAAGTTATGGTTTGAAAAACTTTTGGGTTTTAAATGATTAGCTTTAATTGAGAAATCTTTTAAAATAAAGCTTAGATGAACTATTGTCAAATCTAGTTATGTGATATTTACTGATAAGGCAAGAGATGGTCTGGGCACCCTGGATTTTGGATGCTTCAAGTTGAGAGAATTAGTGAAGCATGACACCAAGTATGAATTCATACTCTTAAAAAAATCTAAGAATGCCTTTAGATTCTTCTTTTAAAACTCCAGTATTAATGTTTAGAAAGCACTTAGGAAGGGTTTTATCTCTAATTTCCCACAAAGACCCCTTTGGAAAATGATTGATTGGCATTTGGCAGACATCCTTTACTGTGTTATAGTTTTGTGTTATGGTCTTTTAAGCTTCAATATTAGGGGAAAAAATTTCAAAGTATGCACTTCTGTATTATTCCCAAAGGTAATAATATGAGGATTAAATGCAATCAGTTTTCTGAGTCAGGCACAGCCATAAATATGGTATTGAACATATGTTGAAACAGTCTATAAGGTTTCAGAACATGAAGAATGAGCTAAAGATTTTTTTTTTTGTAACCCAAATTCCTTCTATTCAAGAGCAAAAAGCAATTGGAGGATGCCAAAAATTGTAGATTTGGGTTGAGTAGCCACCACTATCATGGAAATTTTGGCTGCTGAAATCCAATTCTGATACATCCCATGTGAGGAATGATAGTATCTTTACTAAGATCAAGAGTTTTAACAGCAGAGAGATGCTAACAGAAACTCTGTAACTTTTGATAGACCTTTTTATTGAAGACTTACGCTGTTGGTTATTTGATTACTGGTTTCCAGAACAAAATGTAATTCTGTCTGTATATCTGAATTCTAACACTATCATGGCTGTTTTTACTGGAAGTATTGAACCTATCGGTAACATTTGGTATAGTTGATCTCTCTCTCTTTCCTTCTACATTGCCTTTTAAAATTTTATTTCCAGATCACTGCACTTGATTGGTTTTCTTCTTAGCTTACTGGTTGTTCAGTTACCTCTGTCAATTCCTTCTCTTTTAACTGACCCATTACCGTTGGCATGGCCTAGAGCTTGGTTTGTGGACTTCTCTTTTTTAGCTAAAGATTTATGGTGATCTCATCTAGTCTTATAACTTTAGAAACTATATGCTGATGACTTCCCAAATTTTTATGCCTCTTAATCAGACTGTACTGCAAACTACAGACTTATATATCCAACTGCCTACTCAACATCTCTGTGTCTGTGTCTGTCTAATAGACATCACAAATGTACCATGTATAAAGCTTCTGACATTCCAAATAGTCCTTCCTTTGGACATCTGCTGTACTTCCATTGTTCCTCCGGTATAAGCTGAGACCCTCGGAGCAATGCTTATCTCCATTCTTTCTCTTGCATTCTATATCAAATCTGTTAGGAAATGATGGCAATTCTGTCTTCAAAAAGTTACTTCCACTGTTACCTCCTTGGTCTGAATTACCATCATCTCTTGCCTGGATACTGAGTTATCCTTGTAAAATATAAGTCAAACTATGCCATATCTCCATTTCACTCAGATTAGAAGACTGAATCCAGAAAGTGGCCAATGTGGTCTCTCATGTTCTGCTACCCACCTCTGCTCTCTGACTCCTCCTACCATTTTCACACATGCTCAGTCAGCTTCAGCATACTGGCTTCCTTGATGTTATGTGAGCATACCAGATATATTTTTATTTTAAGGTTTCTGCTCTATCTGTTCTGGAAAATTCTTCTACCAGATAATCAATATGGCTAACCTTACCACCTTGTCTAAATTTCACCATTTCAAGGAGGCTTACCCTGATCACCATACTTAATACTAAATCCTGACCTCCCCCCACACCTTCTGTACTGCTCCTCACATCCCCAAACTGGACTCCCTTTACCATGCTTGATTATTTTAACTTTTTTTCCCCACAGAATTACTTTTGATACCTTTTCCCAACTAGAATATAAACTCTTTAGGAAACTTTGGTGTTGGCCCCTGGTGTGTCTAAGCATCTAGAACAGTGTTAGGTACTTAGTAAACATTTTAAACAAGTTTTGAATGAATAAATAAGTTACATCTGAGAAAAGCTATACATTCTGGCCCAAATTTCATCTGCAGGCAAGAAAAACTAAGTAGTGTGAGTTTGAAGAGGACAGTAGTTTGAAAGAAAAAAAAATAAAAGTTTTCTCTTTGCAATCTACCAAGTTCAGTTTACTCTATTATCTTTTACACATTTAACATTTTTATGCAAAAAATATTTACCATTTTCATATTAACTATTACAGATAACAGAACTATGTATTTTTATATTAAAGGGAAGAAGACACAATGACTGCCCTAGGGAAATAATAGGACAGCATAGAACCAAGGCAGGCATTGCTGTGATCTGAAGAGTGACCAAAACTCCAATACCAACAAGACATCAAAGATAACTTCAAAGCACCTGAGTTTTAAAGCGGGTATAATGTCTGGCGTGATCTGGCAGGTTTTGAAAGGATAACGTTCTGTCTGAGTTATGATAAAACTTCATAAAGATTTATGTGTTTCTTGAAGCTTATGATTTGTATATTTCCTTCATCTTTCCCCTCATTTGTTATTATAAATCCCAGCTGTTATTGTATGCATTTTTAAAGTACCGTGTGCTATATATTTTCCTGCTAGAGACTGTTTGGATGTTTTCAATCCATGAAATGCATTCAGATTTTGAAAACTTCACAACAGAAAGAGACTCCTTAGAAAATAGAAAAAAAAATCAAGTAAAAGTGTATATTGTTAGTCTCATGAAGCATTAGGAAAGCATAGCTCAATGTTAAAAATTCCTAGTAGAACTAGAAATTAAAAAGAGATGAGGGAATTGAATGGAAAAATAGCAGAAATCTCCTGGGACCAGAGTGGGGAAAATCTCAAACAGAGGAACATTGACAGAAGTATTATTTTAAATTTTAAACTGTTTATTATTTCTTTGAGAATTGGATATAATGTGTATGTCAACAGTAGAGTTTTCAAAGACATCTTTTGGGCTAACCTAAAGCGAATTGGTTAATTACATTTCTTTAATAATTAAACATTTTTGGCTCATGTTAAAATATGCATTTTTGACGGAAAAATAGGTTCCATTTATTCCTGTTTCTCAACATACTGAAAGGCAATATAGCAGGCTGTTTTTGAGCAACGATGAAGCAATCTTAAGAATTCAGCATGGCTGTTAACTTTTGAAACTTTGTAGTTGGAGTGAGAACATTACTCCAAGAGTGATGCATGGAGTGAGAGAGAGGAAGCCAGCATCCCGTGTGCCATTTTTCTGACCTGGATTGTTTTATACTCACAGTGTTACTATGAAATGATAGGGACAAATAAAATTGTTTTGAGATTGTTTCTATGAAAAATAATTGGGGTCACTGAAAAGTGCCGTTGTAAAACATGAAATTATTAGCATTTGCATGAAACTGTCCTTAATTATAAAAACAAAATTAATATGAATTGTTTTGTTTTAACTGTTCTAATTTCTTTGTTATTTTAATTATGCATCAGTTAAATCAACTATAAAATGTGGATATGTATGACATCCACTTGAAATTATCATTCATAAGTGTTCATTCTTTAATTAAATATCTAAAATATGCCAAAGCAGAAAAAATCTTTAATTGCTTTACGAACAATATGGGATTATATACAATGTGTTGAATATTTGGGAAGAAAGTGAAATTTTCATCTTACTCTTTAAACTTGGTAATATTTTGTTTCCTAATGCATTATAATATCACAATTATTTTGTATACTCTCGTGTATTGTGTGTCAGCAAGTACAATATTATTATATATTGGGAAGCAAAATAATACCAAGTTTTTTCATATTAACAAAATTAATAAAACGTTTTCCCCTGTTAAAAATATTAAAGTTTTCTCATATTAAAAATACAAAGTATTACAAAATACTTATAGTGGGCAAAAACTAAGACTGCGGTGTGCTGTCTAAAGTGATTTATGATCTTCCAATGCTTATAGTACTGTCAAGTTTCAGTTTTGGATCACACTATTATAACGTGTCAAACAATTTTAAAAATACTCCAACAGTTGACTACACCTGTTTCCACTTTGCAAATCCTTTCAAGTTCATAGCACTTTGATCGAAAAGGAAATATTTAACTTCTGTCTTTCTTTTTCAATCTAAAAGTTGGAAATTTCTTCTTATTGTAATTTTTGTATGATGTATTAACATTAGCAGGATCATAAATTGCTAAGATTAGTAAGTCATCTATTTGATCATTTGTAAAGAGATTTTTCACAGACTTTCATTTGGGTTATTTTCTTTTTTTTTTTTTTTTCAATTTTTTTTTTCAACGTTTATTTATTTTTGGGACAGAGAGAGACAGAGCATGAACGGGGGAGGGGCAGAGAGAGAGGGAGACACAGAATCGGAAACAGGCTCCAGGCTCCGAGCCATCAGCCCAGAGCCCGACGCGGGGCTCGAACTCCCGGACCGCGAGATCGTGACCTGGCTGAAGTCGGACGCTTAACCGACTGCGCCACCCAGGCGCCCCTGGGTTATTTTCAAAGATGTGAACAGAACAAAATGTGGTAAAATTTTGCTAAACTATATTATCATATCCTAATGAATAACTTTTAACACTTAATCCAAGTATTGGAGGTATGCTTCCTTATATTTGACATATATATCTGCATATATACATGTTCTCCATTTAAATATTTAACAGCATCTTCTGGTTATGCCAAAAGTAGGACACATTCTTCATGTGGTTATTATTTAGCATTTTGTCCAACTTACTTATTTTGGGCAGCTTTAAGCGGAATGAAGTCCTTGTTATCTTAACTCTTTCATGTGACCTGATTGTCATTGGAAGCCACCATTTCTCTGTTCAGTCACCCCTCATAGGCAGAAATCATGGAGATGACATAAAGCCATTGTACTATTATTTCTCTCATTCTTAGCACAAGCATTTGATTATTTCTATATTGCGTTAGTGAGGATTCAGGGAGTCACCTTTAAACTGTGGAAATAACAATAACATAAATTTTCACAAGAAGACACTGAGAAGCAATCCGCAGATAAAGAAAAATCCATGGAGTGCTGCAGGTGAATTTGACAATCTTTACTAATGCTTTGGATTTTATGGATATTAATTCTCTCAGTTTTCAGACGTATTCTAGTTTCATGACGCACTTTGAGAAATTCTTTTTTTCAGTCCGTTGTGGAATTTTAATAGAAGGCTTAGCAGTGTCTTAATCCAAATAAGTTATCAAATACATATAAAAGAATCAAGTGCAGCCAAGAAATCCCCCTTGGCAGAAATATTATAAAGGTAATAGTTGGATGAGAAATTTCAAAATATGTTATTAAAATGCTCAAGGAAGATTTCTAGGGATGTAATTTAGTGTGCTATTTAGGTAACTTCTTAAAGATACAAAGTACTTTTTTTAAAAAATGAAGACATTTATGCCTTCAATAAGCTCAGTTTTAAAAAAATCAAGCTTGAGAGTAAGAATCATAATTCTTACTGAAAAGAGCCTAATTTTAAGAGAAACTTCAGTATATGCATGCTGGATCACTCAGATACTCAACAAGAATGACTTTTGTGCTAGGCCTTGTTGAGCTGTGTTTATTGTTACTTAGAAGTTAGGCTCCAGGGTGCCTTGGTGGCTCAGTCAGTTAAGCGTCTGACTCTTGGTTTTGGCTCAGGTCCTGATCTCACGGTTCCTGGGTTCAAACCCTACACTGAACCCCGCGTTGGACTGTGCACTGACAGCTCAGAGCCTGTTTGGGATTCTGTCTCTCCTTCTCTCTCTCTTCCCCTCTCCCACTCGCTCTCTAGTGTGTGTGCATGTACGTGTTCTCTTTCTCTTTCTCAAAATAAATAAGTAAACATCAAAAAAAAAAAAAAAAAGAAGTTAGGCTCTGAATGAAATTTGCAGGCACAAGCTGTAGAGCTTATGCTTTATAGAGTCCCATAGTGAACAAAACAGAGGGATATAAAATTATATCTTCTTATTTATAAAAAAAAAATAGATAACGTTTCAAACTCTGAAGTTTTTTCCAAACAGAGTTAGACCTACAGCTCTCAGGTGGAGCTGGTAAATCAACAATGGTTTGCAGGAAGAAGAAAAGATGTACAATGCTTTCAGTGTTGACAGTCGTTTTTCTATCAACTCATTGGTAGCAAAGAGAATACTGAAATCTACATTATGGTGTTGGTCTGAGGGTTGAAGATCATCTTCGGGAGACATCTAATATACTGCCATGCATATAATAAACTTCTGGACAATAATACCCTAATAAAAAGGGAACATATCAGCAATCTCAAGATGTTCATTCAAATTCATGATCATATTACAGCTAAATTATTTGCCTCTATTTTCCTGGGGGACATCAGCATCATAATCACTTTCTGTTTGAGTTCTTGGCTCCATGATAGTACCTTCCTAAGACATGTTGATGATCTGGAATAATGCTTATTGGAAACATTCAGCACTAGTTCTGTCTCTTGTTTTTCTTTCTAATTGTCTTGGATTGGAGTGAGCTTATTGACTTTCACAAATGACATATTCCACAAAATATTCCATCTTAATCAACCTCTTAGTGATATAGAAAATATCCGATTTACACTCTAAATGATTATATTTAAAAATGGAGTGTGTTAAGGATTAAAAGTAGAAAACAAAAAAAAAAATTCAGTATCAAAACCATAGTCCAACTAGTGAGGATAGACACTTAAATACCTACTAGAAGGTGGTAATTGCTATCATAGATAAATGGGTTCTGAAATAGAGAGATGAGACCAATTTTTTTCTCTCTCAGAATTGTCTGACTACTGAGCATGTGCTCAGTAATATTTAAGCAAGGTATTTATTAGAAAAGCTACTTTAGCCATATTCCGTTACCTTTCAAACCCTGTTGCATTTTAAATTAACCCCCAAACACTGTATTTACCCCCAGTAACCCCCATCCTCTTTATTTTTATCATGGCTTCCATACTGATTCATGTCTATTGTCATGTCTTATGGAATGGTTACTTAAATACTCATATAGGCTTAACTACCGTAACTTTTCAGTTCTTTCTTTAGTTATGATGAACACAAATAGTGCAGGTAATAGAAAAATGAGGAAAATAGGGGCACCTGGGTGGCTCAGTTGGTTAAGCGTCCGACTTCAGCTCAGGTCACTATCTCGCGGTCTGTGAGTTCGAGCCCGGCGTCGGGCTGATGGCTCAGAGCCTGGAGCCTGCTTCTGATTCTGTGTCTCCCTCTCTCTCTGACCCTCCCCCGTTCATGCTCTGTCTCTCTCTGTCTCAAAAATAAATAAACTTAAAAAAAATTTTAGAAAAATGAGGAAAATAAATTTAGAATACAGTGTAATAAAGGATGCTATAGACTGTGTTTCCTTTTATATTCAAATTCTCTTTTTTCGATAGCTCTTTTGTCAGCCTAGTTTCGTAAATTGTTAGGGAGTAAGTACATAATGCAGTTGTATGTTTTAAAAACATGTTATAATTTGGGGTACCTGGGTGGCTCAGTTGGTTGAGCATGTGACTTTGGCTCAGGTCATGATCTCATGGTCCATGGGTTCAAGTCCCACACCATTCTTTGTACTCACAGTACAGAGCCTGCTTGGGATCCTCTGTCTCCTTCTCTCTCTGCCCCTCCCCTGCTCATGATCTCTCTCTCTTTCTCTCAAAAATAAATAGACATTAAAAAAATATAAAAACACGTTATGACTCAATTCATGAATTGACTCCAAAGAGCCTTTCTACTAAAAACTCCAGGGTTTTTTTTAACTTTACTTATAACAATATTTTTAAAAGTAAAATGTAATATTCCTTGTTATAATTTGGATACTTAGTCCAAGGGTCCATTATTCAGGGTATCAAAAGATCATACCTTATTTCATTTCATATTTTCCATGCCATTTGGCAACACCAGGTTAATATCACCACTATAAACTACATACTGCTTGTTTCTTCACATGTTTTTCCCTTGTCTCGTTTTTCCTAGCTTAAGCCATCTCATTCATAATTTTTCTGACTTGGTCTTTTAGAGCCTTTCTTCCTATTTCGTCATTTATTTCTTTTTCTTGACCTCAAAGTCTACTGTGTCTTTTGAACGTTACTTCTTTTACTTTGTTGAACTCCATTAAATTACGTTTGAAGTTTTTAAATTGTGTAACATGCTATTAGGCCTAAGGCTGGCTTCATTCTGGCCCACATGCTGAAAAAAAAAAAAAAAGGATATATTAGTTTGCCAGGGCTTCCAAAATGAAGGGGGGTCGTTTGAATAGCAGACATATATTTTCTCACAGTTCCAGAGGCTAGAAACTGGAGATCAAGGTGTCTGCAGGGCTGTCTCGTCTGAAACCTTTGTCCTGGGCTTGTAGATGGCTGTCTTCCTCTGGTGTCTTCACATGGTCTTCCCTCAGTTTGTTGGTGTCCTAACCTTCTGTTTTCCTAAGGTCATCAGTCGTTTAAATTAAGGCCCAGCTATAAGATCTCATTTTATCTTAATTACACCTTTAAAGCCCCTATCTGATTTTTTAAAGTTTATTTATTTATTATTTCTGAGAGAGAGAGAGAGAGAGAGAGAGAGAGAGAGAACGCATACAAGTGGGGGAAGGGCAGAGTGAGAGGGAGACACAGAATCCGAAGCAGGCTCCAGGCTCAGAGCTGTCAGTGCAGAGCCAGATGTGGGGCTCGAACTCACAACCGTGAGATCATGACCTGAGCCGAAGCCGGATACTTGGCTGACTGAGCCACCCAGGCACCCCTAAAGGTCCTATCTTTAAATCCACTCAACATATGAATTCGAGGGGATGTAATTGAGCTGAAAAATATGATGTAGAGTTTGTTGTGTAGTTGTTCCTGAATAACCTCTAATAGAAATCCAGCGTCCTCAGGAGCTCATCCTCCTGGCTGTCCAAAGGACGTCCCTCTGCTGCCCCAGTTGTGTGTCACTTTACAATGTGCCCTGGGTTTAGGTCGTCACCAAGCTGCACGCACTCTTTTCAAAAACTACTTAGTTTGTTACAGTTCCTAATCTCTGGTGGAAAGCTAAAAAAAAATCTAATTTTACTACATGAGATCATGAGGGCCAAGATGATAAGCTGCTACACATGACGGATAATGTATTTCTTTTACACAAGGACCTCTTGAAAATGCATACATTTAGTCCTAGAAACAAAAAATAATGGCAGGTATTTCTAGTGCAGGATGCACACTTTGTGGGGTTACATGAGTTTTAGGAACCTTGAAGTTATGTGGCAAAGGTGGTCTTTTACTGAATATTTCTTTGTGAGGGTACATAGGATCATGTAGGAGGACCTTCATTGTTTTGGGGAAAATGTCCTGTGTGCTGACTGGTTTGCATTTTTCTCCTGTGGAAAACATGGATCTTGCCGGAGTCCACTTGAGTGCATCTGTATTCTTGAGGGATATAGAACAACAATGATTAGGTATCATTATCCATCTGACATTTATTATTGAGCTAAATAAAATAAAATTACTAATAAGAAGCACCAGCTGTGTCCAAAATAATACGTTTATGTCTAAGTGATTGTGCTAATTTGATAAGAAGAGACTTTTCACAATATGCCCCAGAGTCACTGGCTTTCTACCAACCCTCTCAGGGCTGTATTTTCCAAACTAACGGAGACACAGAATAGAACATGCATGGCTTTCCAGGTGTCAGCGGCAGAATGGAATAGGCATTTTTGAGGCAAAAATGTTGAAATATCTGGAATATTTTAATGCTTGATGAAAGATACTTGAAATCTGGTACATATGGTAAACATCATACCTACCCAAGTATTTTTCCTTTCTACCCTTGCCCTTGGTAATTTTCAAAACGTGTGGGGTTAAGGTAGGAATCATATAAGCATCTGGGCCCTGTTCTCCCTTAAGACAGAGCAAAAGATACGTAATAGGGAACACTTCTGTATGCTGGTGTGTTTACAAATCACTTTGGGTATTCCCCATGATTCAGGCGCACAGTGATTGAAGGGTGATGATGTTTACAAATTAGCATTTCCTTTTCTGTGAAGTTTCAGGCTTAAGGCATAAGCATCTTCAGGAAGACAGTCCAACAGCTGCTGCCTTCCTGATGAGCTATAGGAATCGGAGACAGGCAGGTACCCAAGGAAATAAGGACAAGAGCATATGGCAGTGGAAGAATGAATGCTGACTCACCCACCGTCAGGGCACAAACCCCCAGGCCCAGGCATTGGCAAGCTCTTTGAACTCTCCTTTGCACCAAAGACATCCCATCAGATTTTTTTTTTCAAGAGAAGTTTCCCTAAATAGGATGCTCTGACTTCATGTTCTTAGGACTGAAGGAGCATTTGCTGGAAGTTCTGGTTAGAGTTTCAAAGCTGGAAAGTGATGTATTAAGACAAATAGCTTGATTTTCTTCAAAATGAGATTGCTAGGCAATCACCTAGGCAATCTGTTCAAATCCCACGGAGACAAATCAGTTATGTCACACCAAAACAACAAATAAATAAGATTTAGAAAAATTTCATCTCCAGATATCACATACATTTCTATCAGTAGTTGATTTTTTACAGATTCCTAACTTACACTTTCTTAATTTTGAAATGTCAAGCAATGTTATGCTATAGTATCTTATTTAGTGCCATCTTTCAAGAGCTATTGATCTCTTGGTTTTCTGTTTAAATACCTGATTTTGCTGGCTTTAATAATTTGATAAAAACAATGATTACCTAAAATAAAATAATGCTGCTATTTTTATATTGTAGGACTACTTTAAAAATTTCATACAAAATTTGCCCACGCCAATGTCTACACTGCACAAAGGATTACAATAAGTGACTACAGTAATTCAAATATCTTATTCATCATGCTCTCTTTAGGATATAATATTAATAGCTAGCACATCACATAGCCAGATTTATATTTTCCATTTAGACAGGCACACTGATTATAAATTCAGTGTTTTAATTTGTCCTGGGTGTGAAATGTACTTATATATTATTTCTAAAACCAAAAATAATGATCTTGTTGAGAAGCACTGGCATTATCTCTTCTCAAAACAGTCGACAAGAACCTGTCTTCTTCTTCTTTTTTTTTAATCCCGTCTCCTTTGGGAATGTGAAGCTATTACACAGTTGTCTCAGCTGCTACTTGGCATTCCAACCGGATCCTTGAGCTGCCAGACATTTCTAAATCCCACTCTCTCCGCTCTCCCCAAGTAGTTAACGGTTGGAGTATGGCACCCATAAGCTGCGTCTCTCAAGGGGCCATCCGGCTGACAGCAGCAGGAACAGGCCAGCCCGCCGCTCAGGTCTCTCCATGAAGACCTGAGCACACTTGCAAGTTGACATGCATCCAGCCATCTAACTCACTGGACTTCTCAAAGGCCAATTTATATTCCAGAGTTGTTCCTCTAAGGCATTGCTCCAGGACAGAAATATTCCAAATCCTCAATCCAGAAATTTTAAAACCTCCTGAAGCTTGTAGCGGCACTATGTGTGGCAATAAATAATTTTTTTTTTCCAACAGAAATGATGAAATGTCCCTCTCAGTACTTTAAATGCTTTGCAAAGGTTTCAAATGGCCAGTGTTAGCTTTTTGGAGGCGATGGCTTCCAATGTATAAAAAGGGATAGGGTGCTCTTTTCTTCATTTAATCAAATGTGTGTGTGTGTGTGTGTGTGTGTGTGTGTGAGTGCGCGCGCGCGCGTGTGTGTAAGCTTGCGCAAACACAAAAGTCTGAGGCAGGAAACCAAATTAAAAAACCTGTTATGTTGTGTTGAATGTTAAAGTGACCAGGAACTTGTCTTTGAGATCTATATTAACAGACATTTTATAAGAAGGAAAAGTTAATATGCCCCTGGAGCTACTATTTAAATGACTTTAGCTTTATGGTCTTTTAATGTGGGACCTTTCAGCCTGGAAATGAGGTGGATTTTCCATCCTCTGACTTAAATCTCACAGCAGGGTAGCTTCCCCACTATCCTCGGAGCAGCTGTTAGTAGCAGGAGGAAAAGTGTCCTGCAATAAAATTGATTGCTTCAACCCACACTGCTCTCCACCCCTCCACAGCTCCACTTTTTTGTTGGGTCTCTTCGCACCTGCTCCCCGAAGCACCAGATCTTATCTCCAATTGGTCTAAATGCAAATTCCAAAAAGAGAATGGATGCCTAGAAAAACCATAAGGTGGTTTCGTGAGAATTGTGAGGAATTGAGTGCCTGTTATTGCTGAGGTCTTTATGAAGATAACAGGAAAGGTCTGCCAAGGCAGGGGTTTTATTGTGATTAAGATCTTAGTTCTAAATCAAGACATGGCAGCCGGTATTCCTAAATCATTCCTGTGTAGACACTAGGGAGAAGGACAGAATGCATTAAGTGAATTTCCAGCAATATTGAGCCTAACAAATTTCCCTGGTCTTCCTGGAAGCCTCACATGCGGATAAGTAACACCTACTTGATATTTCCTTTCAGATTCCTGAGGATCAGTTGTCAGCCTTTTGAAATGTCCCTTTCAGTAGAAGACAGGAGCTGGTATTGTCATAATTTGGTAACATAAGAGACGCAGTTCAGCCTTAAGTGTCAGGAGTGATTGGTGTGATGGCAAATTGTTAATCTTAATTTTAAAATGCCACAATTCTTCATTTTAGCAATTAATAACTGTCACTGAGTCTTTATACATGGGACTCTGGTTGTACCTTACTCCAATTTGATGTTAAAAGAATATTCAAATCAACTTGCAGACAACTTTTCCTGATGAAATACCCTGAATTATTAATTCTTATCATAATGCGGTCTATGTGTTGCTGTATCGTTCTTAAAGATATATGATGCGATTTGTACATACATTTATTTCGTTGTTTTTTGTTGTTGTTGTTTGGATCACTCTTAGGATATTATGCAATTGGGAAAGCTAATTAAATATAGCCATCATATGTAACTTTTAAAATTTTCTACCAAGAACTTGGATATTTGGAACAACTTATCCCTTCCTATGCCATGTTAGTGAAATGTAGTTTTCAATTTTTTTTTTTTAAGAAAAATATCTTCCAAGTTTGGAGTTAAAACAATTTATTCTAGAAAAAGCCATCATGAACTACACAGTAGTTGGCCAAGCCAAATACAGTGATGAAATAATTAGTGGGAGAAATATGTATCCAGTTTAGAAGAGAGACCTAGAGTTTATTTCCACTTCAAGGAGAACTATCTGTCTAAAACAGTACAATTTTGCCACTTTGTAAGAACCAAAGGACACACGAAGTGTTAGATGGAAAAATATAGATACTGACTTGACCAGGGTTGTTAATATTACTCCTAAGGCACTCTGTTTGGGAGTTCCTTGCACAAAACAGTGGGATTTCAGCAAAGATAATTTGACCATTGACAGAATTATGTCACTCTTAAGACTGTCCAATTTAGGAAGTCATTATTTGCCACAGTTCTTGCTTAACGGACAACTCAGCAGGTTGCTTTGCTCCAGATAATTTCACATTCATTTTCACTGAAGTGTTTGTATTAAAGGATGAATGTGCTGATATATTCAAACATAGAATGCTAAAATACAGATCATTCTGTATTTTAATATGATATTAAAATAGTTTATGTAAGACAACCACAGATTATGCAATTTCATGTTAAGTTCAGAACAAGAATATTCAGAAGTATCGGAACACAAAAATATCTATTTGTTAATAAAAATGTGATTATCTGATTTCTGAGGAACAGACAATGCTACTATAGAATCTCCTCATTGAAAACCATAAAATAGAATATGAGAAATTGACTGACTTAAGCCTACTTAAACAAAAATTTACTAGGTCTATTATTCCAATGCCAATTTCAATGAAAAAGAAAATCAGTAGTGTAGTAGGATTGGAGTAAGAATATTGGTAAGGTGAAATGGATAGAAAGAGTTGGGTTTGTTAGAAGGAAATAGCTGTGTGTTTCACCAGAATGTTTTCAAAACATGGCCCACTTCAGGCCATGTTTACTTCTGGACATTAAAGGATATGACCCTTCTGTCAAGGTCTATAAGGGGAAGTTATTTCTAATAATTATCTATTGCTACATTACAAATTTTATCTTGAAATGTTGGGACTGAAACCAGCAAACATTTATTCTCTTATACTTTCTATGGGTCAAAAATTTGAAGATGGTTTAGCTGGATGGTTCTAGGTCAGAGTCAAGTAAAGTTTTTGGCTGTGGCTACTATCATCTGAAAATTTGACCAGGGCTATAGGATTCACTTCCAATAGGTCTTAGTTATGTAACTTTTGGCAGAAGGTCTCAATTCCTTGATGTTGTTACTGCTTTTTATTTGAAAAATTTTATTTATTAATTTTTTTTTTGGCAGAAGGTTTCAGTTCCTGGCCACATGGACATTCACATAGGGTTACTTGAGTGGCCTCCTGACATGGCGTCACCAGAATCACTAATTCAAAGGAGAGTATAGAGAAATTGCAAAGTCCTTAATCATCTAACCTTGTAAGTCACACATGGTCACTTTTCCATAGCCTGTTTGATAAAAGCAAGTTGCCAATCCAGCCCACACTCAAGGGGAAGACAATTAAACTCTACCTCTTAAAGAGAAGTATATCAAAGAATTTGTGGATAAATTTTAAAACTCCCACCTTATACTTTCATTTTACCTAAAATTTTCTGAGTGATACTTTGTCTTATCTCAATGTATTTTCACCATTGCTGTCTTTAGTCATTGTTCCCAAAGCTCAGATAAAATGCTACCTTCAAATGAACTGAAAAAGCACAGTTTTACAATGAGGGCTTTCATATGTAAAGAAACAAAATTCCCAATTGAAATATTAAAATGTCAAAGGAAATTTGAAAACATATCAGGTAACATATCTGATTCACTGGAAACATAGATGTATAAGCCATAAAATATTGAATGTGAGCCCTCAGAAAAATAAAAAAAAATCTTTCATAAAAAATCAGTGTGAAACATGTATTTTCTGTAGATAAAAGACACAAAATAACATGTTAAACTCTTTAAGTATTATTATTTGATAAACCATATTTTAAGGTTATAGTTGTTTGAATACAACTGCCTCAGAAAAGCATACATCCAATTTTGTTTAGGACTCAGTCTTGCATAAGATCACTCAATGTGGGAGTGTTCACAGGCATTAAAACCCAATAATTCTAAAAGTATTTTCCCCACCAAATTAAAGGTTAGCAATTAATCCTTTCCTTAAATGCTCTGTTTAAATATAGAATCATCTTGAAAGATATTAGATTTTCACCTCTTTTTCTGTTATTCAATCATGAATATAGTATCTGTGTCCTTCCAAATTTTAAAACCATGCAATGTTATTTAAATGATTTATAATGCATTTAGAGGTATGATTAATAAACATTTTTGTAAGATTGTAATTTGATATATTAAGCTTTTTTTTTTCTTGAGAGAGAGGGAGAGTGCTCATGAGCAAGAGACAGAGAGAGAATGGGAGTGGGAAAGAAAGAAAGAGAAGCGCGGCTCTCTGGAAGCAAGGCTTGTGCTCACCTGAATGGCAACTTGAACTCATGAAATGAAATCATGAACTGAGCCCAAGTCAGATGCTTAACTGACTGAGCCACCCAGGTGCCCCTGATATATTAAGCTTTTAAATATAGTGTTTCCAGGAGCACCTGGGTGGCTCAGTTGGTTACGCAGCAGACCCTTGGTTTCAGCTCAGGTCATGATCTCACAGTTCCTGGGTCCAGGCCCCATGTTAGGCCCTGTGTCATGTTCTGCACTGACAATGTGAGGCCTGCTTGGGATTCTCTCTCTCTTTCCCTCTCTCTCTCTACCACCCCACCTCCCATGCCGCTTGTGTGCATGTTCTCTCTAAAAGATAAATTTTGGGGCGCCTGGGTGGCGCAGTTGGTTAAGCGTCCGACTTCAGCCAGGTCACGATCTCGCGGTCCGTGAGTTCGAGCCCCGCGTCAGGCTCTGGGCTGATGGCTCAGAGCCTGGAGCCTGTTTCCGGTTCTGTGTCTCCCTCTCTCTCTGCCCCTCCCCCGTTCATGCTCTGTCTCTCTCTGTCCCAAAAATAAATAAACGTTGAAAAAAAATTAAAAAAAAAAAAAAAAGATAAATTTTAAAACGTTTAAAAACACCTGTGTTTTCAGGGGCACCTGGGTAGCTCAGTTGGTTAAAACATTTGATTCTTGATTTTGGCTCAGGTCATGATCTCACAGTTCATGACATTAAGCCCCACACTGGGCTCTGTGCTGAGAGTGCAGAGCCTGCTTGGGGTTCTCTCTCTCTCTTTCTCTCTCTCTCCCTCTTTCTCTCCCCAACCCTGCATCCACTCTCTTTCTCTCAAAATAAATAAATAAACTTCAAAAAAACCAATACTGTTTCCACAATTTCTATATGTATAAGAATAATTTCACCAATTTTATATAGGCCAGAATTTTATATTTCTAAGTGGAATTTCTATTATTTTTCATATCTACACAAGAATCGAAGTTATATTAAAAATTAATGACGAAGATTTCAACTGTCATCAAGATCACAAGTTATGTTTGTTAATTCATTTTGTGTGTGTGTGGGGGGGGATTGGGAAGTGAGAAAAAAGCAAAATATTACAGATAATGTGGAAATTTGTTTTTTAAATGTACCGTTGGCTTACAGTCCAAACAAGATGTCATTGGACCTGTTTCTCCCTGCTAAGTCCAACACATAAACTTGGACACAGTTAAAGTGACAACTCAAAGAGAATTCTAAAATGTGGCAAGAAAAAGACAAACAGGTATGAAACTCCAAGACTAGAGGAAACACACAGTGGCAGGATGTCTGCCTCCCCAACAGAGAAGGTCACCCCAGCCTAGTGCTTTCTGACCCCATCTTAGCAACAGAAGCAGCCCAGGTAAACTCATCCTTCTTCCGTATACAAAGGGAGTCCCTCTGACAGTATCAGGTGAGTTGGACACCACCCACAAAGGGGATTGATAGACAGCTCCCCCTACCAGTAAGCAGTCCTGAGACTCCTTTCTTCACCAAAGGATACTGAGGCAGTGGGAAGGATTGGCAATAGGAACACAGATATAGCGAATGATCTGGTCTGAAAAGCCACTTTAGGGGCGCCTGGGTGGCGCAGTCGGTTGAGCGTCCGACTTCAGCCAGGTCACAATCTCGCGGTCCGTGAGTTCGAGCCCCGCATCGGGCTCTGGGCTGATGGCTCAGAGCCTGGAGCCTGTTTCCGATCCCTCTCTCTCTGCCCCTCCCCCGTTCATGCTCTGTTTCTCTCTGTCCCAAAAATAAATAAAAAAATGTTGAAAAGCCACTTTATTCCTCTGGGCCTGTCTCATGGAGATACTACAGCATGTGGGCAGAATGGGCAGGAAAGACCCAGTCAAAATAAATAGGTGTGTTATAGATCCTCTTTGTCTCCAAAGGCATGAGACTCCTCACCCACAGACATGGGGCAGGTGGGCAGAACCAGCAAGAAGGAAGTGCTCTCGGCATGTAGCTTGGCCCCAGAAGCCTCTTTGACCCCATGGGTGTGAGACTCCTTTCCCTGTCCAGAGATACCAGGGCAGCCAGGGACATAAGTAAGAGGGAACCCCCCAATATCTTTCATCCACTAGTCACCTTGGGTGGTAGGGGTACTCCTTGCACCCCCACAGGGAGTACTAGAAAGAGACAAGTGGGAGCCCCAGTGGCATCAAGAAAATCAAGCAGAAATCAAGCTCTGAAATTTAAACTGACATTGGAATCAAAACATGCAAAAGGAGACCAAGAGCTGGGTGAACCCAAAAAAGGTGATTGCCTGCTAAAATAAAATATTTAAATAAGACCTAGAATCTCCTAACAAAACAGATGAAGTGTCCGTGATCTAATTGAAAATCACCTGTCTTACTAAGAAACAAGAAAATCACAACTTGAATGAGGAAAGATATTAACTGATGCCAAAACTGATATGAATTAGATGCTTGAATTATCTGGCAAGGATTGTAAAGAGCATTTATAAAAATGCTTTATTGGTCAATTACACATTCTTTGGAAACAAATGAAAAACAAATAGAAAGATTTCAACAAAAAGTAGAAATAGTAAAAGATCGCCAAATGGAAGATATAAGATGGAAAAATATAATAATCATAATAACAATTAAAAAAACCCCTTGCTGGATAGGTTCAACAGTAGATTGAAGGGACAAAGGATAATAATCAGTGACCTTGAAGAAAAATGAATGAAATATACCCAGTTTGAAAAACAGACATAAAACAGACTGGAAAAAGTTGAATAGAGACTTGTATCTGTGAGACAGTAACAAAAGATCCAATATTTATATCATTGGATTCCCAGAGAGAAGAAAGAAAATGAGGCTGAAAGAATATTTGAAGAAATAATGTTTGAAAAATCCCACATTTTGGTGACAGATACAAACCTACAGATTCAAGAAGCTGAGCAAACCTCAAATAAGACACACCTCCTCCCCCCAGATCCACACCGGACACACCGTAATTTATTTTTGAAAACTGAAAACAAAAGAAAAAGTCTTGAAAGCAAAGGGAAACAACACTTACTTACCGGAAAAGACCAATTTATACTACGATGAATTTCTCATTTGAAACCGTGGGGGCCAAAAGGAGGTAGGTGGCACATTTTCAAGTGCTGAGAGAAAAGAATAGTCAGTCATGAACTTTATATCCAGTGAAACATTTCTTAGGGAATGAGAAGAAATAAAGATATTGAGTGGTGAAGGGAGAACACGGGAATTTGTCACTATCAGACTTACTCTTAACATTTCAAACAGAAAGAAATGAGAAAAGAATCCTGGAGCATCAGTAAAAAAGAAAAAAAAAAACAAAGGAAAGTGAAAAATTATGGGTACATACAATGGACATCCTTTATGTCATAAATTTTATAAGTCATATTTGATGAGTAAAGTTACTCTAAGCAATGATGTTTAAAGATGGGGAGAGTGAAGATCTACCTAAATGGAAATGAGGTTTCCACATTTCAAAGTGGTAAAGTGTTGTTACCAGCAGACTCTTTGAGTTACGTTTGTATCAAATTAGGTCACAGTTAATTGCCTAAAATGTAAATTGTCTAAATATACCAATAAAAAACCAGAGACTGATCAGTGGATTAAAAGAAAGAATGACACAATTGTACACTGTTTACATAAAATTCACTTCAAATTTAGTCAGTTGAAAATAAAATGATGGAAAAACACTTACTATGCAAACAATAAAATTAAAAAATAGGATTAGTTATACTAATATTACAGTAGACTTCAGAGCAAGGAAATTACCATAGACAAAGAGGGGCAATGTATAATGATAAAAAAAAAATAATCTGTCAGGAAAACATAATGATACCAAATGTGCATGCACAAAATATCATGTCCTCAAAATACATGAAACAAAAACTGATAGAATTGAAATGAGAAATAGACAAATTTACAGTTATCAACGGGGGCTTCAAAGTCCCCTTCTCAGCTACTGATAGAAATACTATGGGAATGCCAGCTGGTGCAGCCACTGTGGAAAACAGTATGGAGATTTCTCAAAAAACTAAAAATAGAGCTACCCTACGACCCAGCAATTGCACTACTAGGTATTTATCCAAGGGATACAGGTGTGCTGTTTTGAAGGGACACATGCACCCCAATGTTTATAGCAGCACTATCAACAATAGCCAAAGTATGGAAAGAGCCCAAATTGTCCATCGATGGATGAATGGATAAAGAAGATGTGATATATCTATATCTATATCTATATCTATATCTATATCTATATCTATATCTATATCTATCTCTATATCTATATCTATATCTAGATAGATATAGATATAGAGATAGATATAGATATAGATATAGATATACACACACAATGGAGTATTACTCAGCAATCAAAAAGAATGAAATCTTGCCATTTGCAACTACGTGGATGGAACTGGAGGGTATTATGCTAAGTGAAATTAGTCAGAGAAAGACAACTATCATATAACTTCGCTCATATGAGGACTTTAAGAGACAAAACAGATGAACATAGGGAAGGGAAACAAAAATAATATAAAAACAGGATGGGGGACAAAACAGAAGAGACTTAATAATATGGAGAACAAACAGAGGGTTACAGGAGAGGGTGTGGGAGGGGGGATGGACTAAGTGGGTAAGGGGCACTAAGGAATCTACTCCTGAAATCATTGTTGCACTATATGCTAACTAATTTGGATGTAAATTAAAATAAATAAATAAATAAAATTAAAAATTAAAAAAAAAAGCAAAGTCTAGATACAAATTCTTGATGATTTATTGCCATAGGTGGCTCCACAAAAGGTAAATTACTTAAAATTCTTGAAGTTTATTTCCAGAATAATAAAGTTAATGAGTTTGGAGGAAAAAAAAAGAAATACTAGACAAAAAATCAAGACAAGATAAAGAAGATGTGAGCAGTCAACCAACAACAAATATATATATACATATATATATGTATATATATATTCTGATCACTTATGGAACATTCACTAAAATAATGTGGGCCATAAAAATCCTCAACAAATTTTAAAAATTGAAATAATGTAGAAGTGTTCTCTGATCAGAATGTAATCAAACTAGAAATCAGTAATAGGAAAAAACAAGAAATGCTCTAAACACATAAAAATTAAATAGCATTTCCAAATAACCTATAAGTATAAAAAATGTAAAAAATACATAGAACTTAATGAAAACAAAAACATGATTTATCAAAGTACATAAGATGCCACTAAAGCAGTGTTAAAAGAAAAACTTATGCAGTAATAAATACTTGAATTAGAAATAGGGAAAGCTTGGGGCGCCTGGCTGGCGCAGTCGGTTAAGCGTCCGACTTCAGCCAGGTCACGATCTCGCGGTCCGTGAGTTCAAGCCCCGCGTCAGGCTCTGGGCTGATGGCTCGGAGCCTGAAGCCTGTTTCCGATTCTGTGTCTCCCTCTCTCTCTGCCCCTCCCCCGTTCATGCTCTCTCTCTGTCCCAAAAATAAATTAAAAACGTTGAAAAAAATTAAAAAAAAAAAAAAAGAAATAGGGAAAGCTTTCAAATCAATAACTTAAGTTCTTACCTCAAGAAACTAGAAAAAGAAAAGTAAAATAAATCCAAAGCAAGCAGAAGAAAGGAAATAATAAAGATAAGAGCATAAATCAATGAAATTGAAAATAGTAAAATAATAAAGTTAATGAAGCAAACTGTTCTTTTTAAAAAAAATCACTAACAGTAATAAAAATAAAAAGTGAGAAAGGAAAAATTGTCAATACAAGGAATGAAATATTGGATCTCATTACAGATCCTGCAGCCTTTAACAAATGAACAAGGGGATAGTATTACCAACTGCATACTAAAAAATTAGGTAACTTAGAAGAAATAGAATACTCAGCAATAAAAAGAAAAAGTACTTATATATGGAACAACTTGGGTGACTCTCTAGAGATTTATGCTGAAGTTAAAAAAACCAATCCTTAAAGGTTACATACTTTGTAATTCCATTTATGTAACATTTTTGAAATGAGAAAATTCAAAAATGCAGGACTCATTGGTTGCCAGGGAATAAGAATGGTGGAGAGTAGGTGGGTGTGATTCTAATAGTAAACCAGGAAGAACACTTTTGGTGGTGGAATTGTTCAGTTTCTTGACAGTTGGTGGTAGGTACACGAGTCTATATGTGTGAAATAATATAGAGAAGAAAATACACACATACATAAATGAGTAAAGTAGAACTGGGAAAATCTGAGTAAGACTAGTGGATTATATCAACGTCAATGACATGATTCAAAATGTTACCAAGGAGGGGCACCTGGGTGGCTTGGTCGGTTAAGCGTTTGACTTCGGCTCAGGTCATGATCTCGCGGTCCGTGAGTTCGAGCCCCGCGTCGGGCTCTGTGCTGACAGCTCAGAGCCTGGAGCCTGTTTCAGATTCTGTGTCTCCCTCTCTCTCTGCCCCTCCCCTGTTCATGCTCTGTCTCTCTCTGTCTCAAAAATAAATAAACATTAAAAAAAAAATTAAAAAACCACAAAAAACAAAATGTTACCAAGGAAGAACCTGGCTAAAGGGTACACAGGATCTCCCCATATTATTTTTTACAATAGCAAGTCAATCTATAATTTTCTTAAAATCTCAATTAAATATGTACTGTTGTTAAAATTTTTAAAATAGCCATTATCTTTAGACATGCCATTTTAACCATTTTTTTTCATCCTGATGCCATGATTTTCTACTTCTTATTCTACCTGTTTTATCTCTCTCTTCCTTCTTGTAATTCACTCCTATTTTTGGTTCTATATTATATTTTTTCTTCTATTTTCAAGATTATAAAGACTGCATATGAAACATTTTAAATAGAAAAAAGTATTAGATAAAACTCTTGAATATAGCTATTGCAAAAAATGTAACATTAATATCTGGTTAATATTTCAAAATACAGAATTCTTATTACTTTTCAACTTGAGATCCATTTATATTGCCAAGAAAATTTTGTAAAAGAGTCCTGGCCAAGTTTTATAAAGTGAGTATCAGTACATACTACTTATATGTTTACTCTCTTTGGGGGAAATTATCATTACTGTCGTTTCACTGCCAAGATACCATTATTTATTGTTTATCTTAATGGAAAAGAAAAAAGAACATTTATGCAAGTTAAAACAGCCAGCATGGAAACTCTGGTTTGGCAAAATTCCAATTGTGACCATTTTATTGTCACGTGATCCATAATAAAATGCTGTGCTTCTATTTAATATTTTAGTCAGTGAAGGGCCACTGATGGCTTTGGAACAGTGATGTATCATAATTCATATTTGTGGGCTCAACATGAATGAAGAGAGGGAGAGAGTCCACTTAGGAGGCTGTTGTTTAAGTGCATGAAAAGAGGATACTCCATAGGCAGTACAAACTATGATTATTATTTTTTTTTGTAAGATCAAATTTATTTCCAGATTCTCATTTAAAACATGTTATTGTTACTTGTTTAGGCTGTACAGTAATTTGAGTAGTTGAAAATTAATACATTCATATTGTTATGTAGGATAAACAATAATGTAAATGCTAAAATGCATATATCTTGGAGATGATTAATGTGGTTTAATCCTGCCTGAATATCAAATACTGATTTATATTAAAAGATTTATGGGTATTCCTTAAAAGATCAAAATTTTATACCTTATAACTCTCCTCTTGTTAATGTTTAGGGAGTGCAAAAAATGCTGTGGAAATTTCCACCCTTTGTTTATAATGCTTGTTTGCAAGAGAACCATGGAAACTTCATTCACAAGGTTAAAAAACCTGCAGTTTTCCCTAGAAGATTTAGCGTGAAGGGAAGAAAGAGAGCCTAACTTGTTTCCCATTGTAACGCAGTCCTTCTCTTCTTCTTTGAAATCCAGGCAAATTAGACTGAAACTCTACCTATGTATGTTTACTGGCTCAAAACCATCCCCAAATTCTCAGGCCTACTTCCTTGTAAAGTTCCATCTTCTAATTTAATCATCATGGTCATGGTCATGGCAAAGCCTTCTTTGATGCAAGATTCTCCCTGCTGCTGGTCACCCCTGCAAGTACAGCACAGTCACATAATTTGACTTTTTTTTCTCATGGGTTATAGCCTACTTAGAAAGCCCACCCTTTTGCACCTTTATCATTTAGGGGTAAAAATAGGGCTTCTTGGTTAAGTTCTTGATCACCTGATATGTAGAAGGTATTAAATCTGATAGCCCTGTACACATCATGTACCATTTCCCTGAGCCTGCTTAATGGAGGCAGAAGATTTAATATTAGATATTTAACTGTGTTTTTGTGTATTTTGATGGAAACATAGTTATTCACATACTTTATTAAGTTTCCAAATGATGTACTAAATGGTATGGACACCAAGTCATTGACTCTGAATTGATCTAAAACACATATGTTCTCAGACATAGACACATATTTGTGGTCTGGAGTGTTGAAAGTTTGAGAAAGCTTTTGGTGCAGCCAGAAACCCAATGCAGTGGAAGCTGGATTATGTTACTTTGGGGCAGTGAGCAACTACTTGCTTAAACTCAGGGCTGCATGGGCTGAACCGACCAACCGTCCTGATTCCTCAGCCTAAGAGGGGTTAATATTAGCAAAGTTCTGGGTTCCTCTAACATGGAGGATGGTGGAGATCACCAGATGTCAGACTTGCCCCTGATGATGCATCAGATCTACTGGCACTGTTTGCCAATTGTGCCAGTTAATTGGAGGGAAAAGTACAGAGATCAGGTCTTGGAATGTGGACCTATGTAGGTAGTCTAATCAAGAATATGAGATAAAACGTGGCGGAGCTTGTATGATAGTCTAGAGTGGACCACGGACTTTGCAGCTGACCATCAGTTCGAATCCTAGTTCTGGCAATATCTGTGTCACTTTGTGCAAAATATTTACCTTCTTTATGTTTCTTCTTCTTCTTCTTCTTCTTCTTCTTCTTTTTTTAACAATGGCATTTCACATGATTATTATGAAGATTAAAGGAGTTCACATATGTAAACCACTGAGGACATTTGCCTGGTATGTTTTAAGCCCTATGTCAGCATTTTCGACTATTATTTAAAAACTGCATTGGGGCGCCTGGGTGGCGCAGTCGGTTAAGCGTCCGACTTCAGCCAGGTCACGATCTCGCCTCTGTGAGTTCGAGCCCCGCGTCAGGCTCTGGGCTGATGGCTCAGAGCCTGGAGCCTGTTTCCGATTCTGTGTCTCCCTCTCTCTCTGCCCCTCCCCCGTTCATGCTCTGTCTCTCTCTGTCCCAAAAATAAATAAACGTTGAAAAAAAAATTTTTTTAAATGCACAAGATATATCTTCATTCTTACACTTTTCTATGTGTAGGACAGAACTCATCATTTAAACTTACTATTTCACAATAATTCAAACATCTATTTACTTTTTTTGTAACATTTTTTTTAAGAGAAGGAACCTGTCACATTAATACGATCCCCTGACCTTTCAAAGAATTTTTTTATTAGAAAATCGTAAACTGTTATAAAGTTTGTTAAGCAAGATGGCAGCTCCCATTAGGCACAAATAACTTTTGCAGGTGATGGTAAAGCTGAGAGGTAAGGAAATGCAGATTGTCTCAACATTGTAAATTTTAAATTTAGTCGGCTACCAAATGTCTCTTTTCCCATCCTTTTTCCTAGCCCTTGGAATCTGTGCTGACTGAGCCCGCCCATCTGGGAAAGAAAACCAACCAGATGGTCATTGTGAACTGTTGGGGGGACCCCGAGGCAGTGAGAGCTAGTTTCAGAAAAGAAAGCTCTTTGGGACACAATGAATATGGCCTAATTTATATTTTAAGGCTTTAAAAAGGAGATTAAGGCCAACGGTGGCATGATTTTAAACCACAGTTGGGAGGTTTTTTTGTCTTCATGCCAGGGAAGCTGAATTATAAGTTTGGGGAGCTTTGCAAGTGTGAAAGAGATGCCATAAAAACAAAAGGAGGCTGAATAATTGTATGGCTGTGCAGATTACAAACAGTATGTAAAAGGATTGAGGTGAAAGAGCCTCATCAAAGCAATGCCCTCTTCAATCGATTTTTGTCACAAGGATTATGACTTTAGGAGAGGTATAACCAGCAGGGGATAAAGGAGTGGCATTCCCCATCCTTTTAATGCCAAACTATTTGAACAATTGATAACAAGGGATTAGAAACTGAATATATTGTGGCCTTATCCTATTCAGACTGGTGTCAAGGTTGAAGGGACATGGTTCATGAACTTGAGAAGCATTAGTGCACTAGTTGTAGGGCATCCGCAGATCTCATGTGTCTTAGCAAATACCATGATGATAAAAATTAGTTCTGGCTTATGTTAATCGGTAAATCAGATATAGATACTCATCTGGCATTTCAGACATGATCTTAATCCTTCCTTCATTTTTTCTTTATTAGATGGCATGTTTTAGATTTAGTTATTGCATTGAAGAATCTTTTCCTATGGGAGATGTTTCATAAACACTGATGAAGGATTCTGGGATGATAAACTGAAGCTCAATCAACACCAGTCTAAGTGAAAAATACAATTAATGTTTGTTATATTTTTCCATGCTTGATGACTCTAATAACTATTAAACCACATTTTGCAATTCACAGTTGCCTGAGACAGTTTGTGACTGGCTCTATCATGACGATTAATTAATTATCCATTCATTAACTGACAGCACTGTGTTGAGGTGCTAGGTGCAAGGGGATGCAAAGATGAACACTCCTCCTACCTTCAGGCATCTCACTGCCTAGTAGTTTGAAAAGAAATATTAGAAATTATCATACAAAGTGACAAATGCAATGATAGAGATACATTCAGGACATTAAGATACCACCAACCCCTCTAACATAAATAGGGCTACAGAGAGGCAGAAAATGCAGAAAATGGAAGTGGGTAGATAGGACAAATGGAAAACATCATAATGTGTGAAAGTTTGAGATTTCTGGACTAGTGATCTAAATTTGAGAATCATCCAAGTGGGTGTGTGAAATTCTCTAATGAATGGCTGTGAGTTAGGATGTACAAGGCTTTGAAAGGTCTTTAGTCCTGTTGCATTAGTTATCTTTTGCTGTATGACAAGTTACTCCCAATCTTAGCAGCTTAAAACATTATTGTCTCACACACTTTGTATGGATCAGGAATCCGAGAGTGGTTTAGTTCAGTAGTTCTGACTCAGGGTATTTCATGAGCTTGCAAACAAGTCCCTTGGGCCTGCAGTCATCTAAGGCCTCAGTCGTAGAAAGTCCACTTCCAAGAAAGCTCATTAGCACAGGTATTGACTGGAGTACGCAGTTCCTGAACATGAGGGCCTCTACACAGACTGCCTGAACATTCTTGACACATGGAAGCTGATTCCCCCAAAGCAAGTGATCTGATCAAGAGAATGAGACAGAGTATCTTCCCTAGCCTGGAGGCTGCAGTCTTTGGAAACATGCCAACACTTTAGCCATATTTTATTCAGAAGTGTGTCCCTAAATCCAGCCGACACTCTAATGGAGAGGAATAAAATTTCATCTCTTTAAGGAAGAAGAATTTCAAAGTGATTGTAAAAATGTGTTTTAAACTACCAAATTGCCATAATAACACGAAATCCTGGCTAAATGAAAAAGAAAATCCTGCTTTTCTTTAAAGTCATTAGAGAGCTGTGGATACATTGAAATCTGAAGAAGCTAAGTGTCAGAAGAATAGTGTCTTCTAAAAAGATTGAGGGCCAAAGGATGTTTCTATGCCTGGAGTCAGTTGATAAAGTTGGGTAGGGATGATGCTGACATTTTTTTCTTAAGTACTGTCTCATTTTTTTCTTGAATTGATGATTAACGATGATTAATCATAGAGAGCTTTCATTATCTCTCTACAACAAATCAACACGATTCAAGAGTATCCACATAATTCTAAGGCCTTATTTTTATAATTTCCCTAGTTTCTTTCTAGTATTAGATATAACAACCAGTGGGACCCCTCTACCAGTATGCATCCAAATTTACCACCAGTGAAATTTGTAACCATTGTACTATCACAGGATGCCAGGGGCTTTCCACATTCTGTAGATTACCAGTGTAGGATTCTCACTGCTAGAGTGGCCATCATCTGAGATGGGCATGTTAACTAGGGGCTCAGACTCCTCAGGGAGGAGGGTCACCCCACCAAAAATTCTACCCAGACCAGGGGAGGTGTTAGCTGAAGGAAGAAGCCTTTAGCACAGATAGAGAAGGGGGATGATTAAGTATCAGTTATGGGCTCAAGATCAACTACAACAACAGATCTTAAAGTAGTACCCCAAATGGGGCAAAATTCCTCACAGAAGCAAGTGCTGTTAGTGACCCGAGGAATGGACTAGAGTGGATACTCTTCCAAGTCAAAGCAATCATTCCTCTGTTGCTAGAAATATCTACTGCTGATGGTTCATGGATGTATCTTTTATGGGAATTTCACTGGGCTGCTGAGAACAACTCTCTCTAGTGTCACACTCCCACCCAGAGAATGATTCTCAGCTAAAAATTGGCAGAAGAAAGCATACAAAGCCCCGGCCATGTAGCTTTGATTGGAGACAACTCTCACTCTAGTCCCATGTGAGATCAGCTGATATCCTGGTTGCAACCACATTGTCGGTCAGCTTCTCCCTCTTCCTAATGTGCTTTCTTCACTTCCTTATAGGCAGATTCCCCAAGGGTGTTTCTATATAAATCTTATGTATACAACTGTACCTCCAAATCTGTTTCTAGAGCTCTCTGTCTAAGATGGGATATTGGAGGAAAAGAGAAGGAAAAAATATTATTAACTTAAAAAAAATATACATTTTCAAAGACACTGGTAATTCAGACCTTTACCATTCATTAGGTTGTCACTTGGAGAAATATGAATGACTCAAGTGACGTTCATTATCTGCAGACTGTCTTTAGTCATTACTTCATTTTAAATGGAAGTTTTACACTTGTAAAATTGTAATTTGGGATAACTTTTTATTGAAAGATAATAAATCCATCTTAGGTTATGTTCTGTATCCAACTCGCTTTTCCAAACGCTGCCCAGCTGCCCTACAGTGATCGCAGGCCCATCACGAGAACTGTGGCGGTGAATTCACAGAAGCGTAGGCATAAAGATTCAACAACCTTTCATAGACTCATACACCATCTCACTTTGCAGTCACTCTCCAGCAGCTGGACCTACATAAAGTCCAGATTTTTCTTCCAGCTTTGAGTCATTCATTCATGTCTGGGCTTACTAGTAACCGTTCTCTGATTCTTCACCTCCTTTCTTTGTACCTTATTTTCTAGGATCCTTCCACAATGGTTTATTGTCTAATTTCATAATAAGTTACTTTCTTCAGAATACTTACAATGGTTTTGCTTCCCTGACTGATTCCCTTGACTAGTTCAAATGTCCTTAAATTGAACCATAATATATGTAGTTTTCTTCTTCCTCTTCTTCTTCTTCTTCTTCTTCTTCTTCTTCTTGTTCTTCTTGTTCTTCTTGTTCTTCTTGTTCTTCTTGTTCTT